>NC_142042.1:16486742-16797342 GCF_982192425.1 Myodes glareolus
AATATCAGCTTCCTGTAGACACACACCATAAATACTTTAGAAGATTCTGAGCCTTGACAATTATGATGAGTAATACTAACTTACATGTAATGTAAAGACCTCTTTTCTTTGCTAAATAAGAGTCTGTTAGTGTTGACTGAGAACTACAGCAATCCCGTGCCATACAACTATTCAATGAATGTTTGTTGAGAGAATAAAATAAATGAATGAATAAAAATGCAGAGAGACCTCTCTCAATATCTAAATATTGTATATTCAAAAATAGTTATAATATCAAATATGTTAACTGTGAGGCTGTCAAGAGAAAAGAAGAAGGTTATGAGAAATGGAAAATAAATATTCAAGTTCTCTGTAGGAAAATAATCCTTTTTTTCTGAGTTATTCATAAAACAACCTTACCTGAAAAATATTAAGTAGTCAAGTAGTAATAAATATATTGTATAAAAGAAATACAATTTGGAATATATCACTTCATTTCATGTGATTTTATATGATCTGTGTACTCTCCCTCTGTGTATATATGTGTATATGTATAAAGTTAAATATATATATATGGTTGAAATATATGTATGTTAAGGTTAAGTTATAATATATGTCGTATATTATCTATATTGTGTGGTTGTGCGTGTGTGTGTGTGTGTGTGTGTGTGTGTGTAAGAGAGAGAGAGGACACAGAAAGCCTTTATAAGGTGCATAATATGTGGGGTATGAACATTATAGAAAGCATTACCATCCAAATAACATTTTCCACAATTAATTAATTTAAGATCATTTGGTCCAATATTTATGTCTCATTGTATCCATTGTATTTAAACTCCAGCAGCTGAAGATTGTCCAGGATGATAACCATGGAAAATGCTCACTAATTGCTTTTCAGTTATCAGTTTACTACTGGCTAAGAGTTCAAATTAGGGTAAAAGCAACATTTATGTCAAGTAATGAATGAGACAGTTAGTGCCTTCCCTCCCAAGCCAGGCTCTGATACCTGGAATCAGCTTCAGGGCATTCTCCAGGTACTCATCTGCTGTGATGGCGCGTCCACCTAACTTCAGCTCCAGAGTGAAATCCCGAACAGTCCAGACAAAGTCGGGAAAGAAGCTCACAAATTCATCAGAGTCATCATCCATTTCTTCAGATTGTGAAGAGGATTTTGTTCTGATCAGCTCGGTCAGTTCAGTCACATAACTGGGACCTTTGCTAAGGAATAAAAGGCAACATTCTACCCTCCTAGATGTCTCCTACAAACCCATTTCCTCAGTCTGAATTACTGAGTAACATAAGCCATATTCCCAGTTGTCACTGTTTTAAATTAATAAAGCATGATTCGGTCCCTGGAAGGATACTGCAGCTGCTCCAGGGCCTGATGGTTGATGGTGCTCATGCTGTTGTAGACAAAGGTGCTGCTCAGAAGCACAGCCAGGGCGAAGATCCATGAGTCATTCTTAGAGTCACCCTAGAGGACACATGAAGACGAGGGATTTCAGAAGCTAACCTCCATTCTTTCACTTGTTTATTGGCTGCTTAAGCAGATAAACATCAGACTAATAGAATGAAGAATGATGATTTGAAGAATAAAAATTCTTATTTCCTTTTCAGCATTGAAACTGACCTTACCAGTTTCCATAACCAAAATCAATGACACTGTCCAACTATGCAAAATATTTGCTACAGTGCTTAGTACAGAATATGTGCAATAACACCATACCATTTAATTAACAGATTATCAATTATGTTGTAGTAGAGGCAGTAATATTTACTCAGATTCAACAACTATTCATGAAACATCTACAAAATACGAAGTACTGCATTCATCTGTAAGAATGCAAATTTTCATGTAACAATAGGAAGAGGCAGACCTGTACGGACAGAAATACAACCATGATGACCATCTGTGCCAACAGTAGAATGCAAGGCTAGTACATGGAGAAACACGATTAATTGTAGCAAGGAGGGCTGTGTCACATTAGTGTGACTGTGTACCTGGGCTGTGATGGCTATAGTAGAAAAACAGCTTCTTTTTAAATGCTTGCTGGTAGATATAATTATAGATTTAAATAAGTCACACATGTGACAAGGTTAATACTCAGTAAATAAAAAATATATCGCACAGGTCATATAAATGCCTCACATACCTATTTGGTTTCACCAAAGCAGAGACTATGTGTGAACTTTTGGAAGTTCAGGTTGGAAGCAATATTTGAGGTAAGATGTGATACTCTGAAAGCCAGGTAAATAGATTAGATGCCACCCAATCCCACAAACTCCAGAGCCAGTGGGTCGTACTCTATCATGTTTGCGATTGTTGCAACCAGCACTAAAGGTGAACTAAAGCTGCAATCAAATGGTACACCGACTCAAGGCTAGCCCCCATAACTCTCTGACTTACTTTTTCCACATCACCTAGACCCTCTGTGTCTAGAAGCACAAGGGTGAACTTTGACTTAGTGGGGTGAGGCACACACCACATCCAGATGCCCTTAGTTTCAGACCTCACTGTGGTGCCCAGATTGAAGCCTGCAAGAGAGAATAATAAAGCCATGTTCATTCATATTAATCCTTAGAGTATAGGAGACAGAAGTTCTAGCCACAGTGGCACTGAGCTGGTCTAGGTACAAAATATTAGGAGGAAAGAAGCCATTGCATGTTCCTTATAGGAAGAGGAAAGTAGTGGGAAAGGGCAGATTAAATGACTTAATTTTTGAAAGACTTGAGTGTGTATTTTACAAAATAAAGCATGAGAATTGCTAGATATGAAGAGCTGTCCCACCTTGTCTATAAGCTGGTGACACAGAACCAAACTAGCCACATTAGCAAAAATTAAAATCAGATGGAGTTTTTATTTTTTACAAAATGCAGAATTCTCTATTGTTGTTAATAAATATGTGAACTACATATAAAGTTTAAAAAGCAATTTGATGTCATGAGGAAACACTGAACATGCAAACTTCCTGAAATCTAGATTCACTTCTGGTTATGCTACACTAAGAGAACTCTGTGCAAAAGTGCCCCAACATAAAGACAAGCTTGTGTGTGAAAACCTTGTCCTCCAAAATAAGCTCTTCAAAGAAATTAATGCTCACTATAGCAAATGATATTTTCACATATGGACATACTATAAAATTTTAAAGTAATTTAATAATACTTACAACAAGCAGGATGAACTTGTGAACAAAGATAACCAAAGACATCAGACAACATGTGTTGGATGTCTTTTGATGCATTAAAATAGACACATATGCTTTATGTAAATATGTATAAGTATACTTGTTAAGAAGTTTAAAAGTAGGTCAAAGTGAACTGATTTTTATAGATGCACAGTTAGATTTTATAACTGATTTTGTGAACCAGTGGGGGAAGTTTCATGAAAATAAGAATATTGATGAGCCTTGGGAGAGTACACAAGGTTATGCATAAAGTATTTGAATGCTAACAAAGTTTTATATTTTGACCTGGCTAGTAAAGAAATAAGAATTATCTTTATTAATGATGGTATACACTGTATGTAATTTAGTTTTACTGCATATACATATTTTAAAAGACTTCATAGAGAAATGTATATAGTTATTAAAAGGCTGTGATGAAGTAGGGCAGAAAAATAAAAAGGTAACTCAAAAAGAATATGACACACACTCAAATCTTCTCTCCCCCTTTCCCCTCCTCCTTTTCTTTTCCTTTTCCCTCCTCCTTCCCTTTTCCCATCTTTCTCTCCCTCTATTGTTGGTTCTTTCTTCCCTCTCTTTTTCTGCCTCACAGAGTGATGCTTTCAAAACCTAATTGACCACCCTTTCTTCCTTCCTTCTCTCCCTCCCTTCTTGCTTCCTTCCACCATCCCATCATCATTATTTTAATAAACAAAACACAGTGAATTGCACTTGCATTGACTCCATAGTAAAACTAAGATGAGAGAAAAGGGAAGGTGATGGGAACCGATCTGATGATTGATCATTCTGATGATCAGGAGAGAATGATCATTTGCATTGCCAATGATTCCAAATAAATGACCTCTGTCCTTCTGTCTGAGGACAGCACTCACCATGGTTCTGTCCTGCCAAGCGGTTCATCAGGTAGGACTTCCCTGTACGGTACAGTCCTACAATAGCCACCACCACCACAGGCTGAGTAATTTTCTCAAGAATGTTTACTGCTTCGGGATTCACCCTCAACTCTTGATTCTCATTTTCCACTAGGCAGATGGGAGCCTCCATGCTGGCACTAGATGTTATGGTAACCTGCAAATCCAAAAAAAAATTATTCTCAGGAGAGGATGAGATCTCCAAGTCACCTCTAGTGGTATGTCAATTGCCATGTATTCACACAACGAGTGCATCCGTTTAAGTTTTTCGTATGGGGTTACTTTATCTTTGTTGGGGTTGAATGGTAATTTTTCAGGAATCTCTCTAAAGCAACCACTCCAAAACCAATGAGAGTAGAAGAGAGGAGATGTATTCACCAGTGGACCAAAGTCAGGATGGTTCCTGAAGGTTTCTATCTGGAGTCCAGTTTGCATTCACGTTTTATACTCTAAGTGTGGCAAGCAGGCAAGCAAGGGCGATTTTTTTTTTCAGAAGCACACATGGCAGTTAGCTTTTTACTTTACAAAGACGTTTGTTACATTTGTCAGGAGTAAGCTTTTGGGGTCAGGTTAAGGGCAACAGCCTGTGGGGTTTTATCTATTTCTCCAGGTTGTTCTATTACAGCGAGCAAATGAAGTCATGCTTGGCAACAAACAGTACAAACATGGAGCTTTAAGTCAATCTAGTAACTGGTCTTTTCTGCCTCATTCTACTTCAACAAAGTCTTATGTAACCTATGCAAGGGGCCAAACTTTCTATATAGCATAGACTGGCCTTGAACATCTTATTCTGCCACCACACACTTTTTCTATTGAAATTACATACATGCATCGTCTTACCTAGCATTCTAATTGTGATTTTTCTTGGGGGGGTGGTGGGTGGGCAGATGTATTACTATATTTTCAATTGTTTTTTTCGGGTAGTATCTCACCAAGCTCAGGATGGCTTCTAATTTTTTAAATTTTTATTTTATATATCTATTTTTTTTTCAGCAGCAAAGACTGATCTTGAGCAATTGATTCTGGTGCTTCCACTTCCTGAAAGGCAGGGGCATGGATGAATAACACCATGCCGAATTTATAAGCTGCTGAGGAGTGAAGGTTCATCAACACTAGGCAAGCAATCAATCAACTGAGAGCAGCCCCCGAACCTTTAGCTTCCGTCCTGCACAATGACAAGTGATGAGTGTGTGGTCTTACACTGACAACTCATCATCCCACATCTACTACCTGCCCATGGTGTGGAAGACGACACGTAAATATTATTTCTCTCCAGTGGCAAATTTCTCTGAAAATGCATTCTGATCAATAAATACTTCTGTGGGCAAAGGTCTGAAGGTGGTGTCAGATTTACATCATCTCATAAAAGTATCCTATACGTTAAAGACTATTTATTGCCTTTTCTTTTTACATGCACTGGAGGCCATACAGGCATGCAGAAAAATGCCTTAGGGAGCCTAAGTTACTCCGTGGAATAGGGAGTCAACACCACTATTCCTATCTCCCTTTTATAGACCTTACCTCCAAAATTTCCCTGTCAGAATCAACTTCCCCAATTCAGACTTCTAAACTAAGCTTCTTAATTGAGAAGTACCAAGTGGTCTCTACTGATTGGTGACATGTTATTATGATATAAAGTGCAATCTTATTGGCTGCATAGCATGATAAATAAAAACCCAGAGACAGATATTGGGGTTCAACCTGAAGGTCAGAAAAGCAAAACAGCGAGCCATCGGGTCTTACCTCTACCTCAGTCTGAAATGGCGGTCCTGCCTCCAGGAATCCTCAGAATGAGCCTGTCTGAGAGCTGTTCCCGCTAGAAAGAAGTCCCTCTGGGAATAAAGATGTGCACCATTACTGCCTGGTTTCTACGGCAAACTAGTGTGGCTATTGGGATTGAAGGTATGTGTCCCTACTCCCTGGTCTGTAAGACTGACCAGGGTGGCTGTTTTACTCTCTGATCATCAGGCAAGTTTTATTTATTAAAATACAAATGAATTACCACTACAGGGTGCTGTTTGTCTTGTGATGTCAACTTAAAACCTTTTCTTTTAAACTTAACGTCAATTTAGAATAGGTATCAAATGGGAAAGTTCACCTCACCTTAAATTCTGTGAAAGACATTACCTTAATGATCAGTTCTCTCTCTCTCTCTTAGGATAATATTGATGAGCATGTCATTTTTTACTCCCTGCTCTCAAGCAGATCCTAATAAGAATCTTCAAATCCACATTAAATAAGTAGAAACACATAGCTCCAACTGTATCATGTAAATCAACCTTGGTTTCCAAAGGTATCTGGAGTCACACAGAAGACAGTTAAAACTGCCTCAGCCCTCGATTTTTCACAAGTTATCAAAGCTGTCTAAAACTGTTCTTGAATGAATGACATCATTTGAAACAGTACATCAAGGAATTCGGGCTTAACTGCTGTTTTTAACCTTTGACCAAAGAGATTGTGACTGACTCCACCCCTCAGGGCACGGGAGTGCAGCTGGTACCACAGAGATGCTTCAAATCCGAATAGCGGAATTAGTCTGTCTGACATAACATGACATGGCTCTGTTTTCTGTTTCTTCAACTTCAGGAAGCGCACAGGGAGAGAGCAACTAAGCAACCTGGGGTAAGGTCCCTCTGTAGTAGAAAGAACTTCGCCCCCTTATGGTGGAGATGCATACAGGATTGCACAGACCAGTTCCTCTGGGAACCTCGCTCACATCCCCCATCCCTGGCTATGGCTGATGCACCAGAGCCACTGCGCCTCCCTCCCATGCCAAGCAGTGAGTGTTCACACGCACTGGGGCAACGGAGCCGCTTCCTGTCACCTTCAGCCATCCACCAGTGTAACCTTGAACCAGGGTAGAGTTTGCGCCCTGGGATCTCAGGACCTTGCTGAAGCCCCTTAGAAATGTGTGCATTGGGTACCGAGTCGCAGGGCACTCACCTGACTGCAAGGGACGAGTCTCTGCTACCCTGGCTCAGCACTCTTAAGCTTGCTGCTGCGTCTGGCAGCAAGTGTCCAAAGTTCTGTTCTTTAGAAAGAGGAGTCAAACAGGATATTGCACCCACCCAGTTGTGGGGATAGAAAACCGAAATTGAAACTGCCTTAGCCTGTGTATGCTTGCTTTCTGAGTTTTGCACTGTTTCCAGGAAAGAAAACGGAATCTGTGGGAGACCAGAAGAAAGTCCATAGTTCTGTGCCAGATAACCTGGCAAAAACAAAAATAATTTGCTGAGTCTCCAAATATGGACTTTTATTGGAGAATAACAGAGTGTGGCAGCGGGGATATGCCAGCTCCTACCACAGTGAGCTATTAGCTTATTTGAAGATGTTTATGCAAATAGATATTTTTAACTTAAAAGTTTTCAGCCCATGCACATTAATATTGTACATATTAACAGGGTCATGGATGTGTACACATGTTTACACACATGATGTGTGGTGTGGATTGGGTTAACAGAGTTAACATTCCTTTTTGAGATGTGGACCCCACTGTCACCAGTACTCGCCTCAGTGAGCAGCTGCACAAGAGAACACTGGCTTCCATCTTTTCTACAGTCCCCACTGTAGAAAACCAGCTTCCTCTGTCTCCTACCATGGGAGTTTTTTAAGGGCAAAAGTGAAGTGATTGCAAAAGATATTTTGAAACACTTAAGTAAGCTTTGCCTTCAGTGCCTTTGCCCAGATGCCTGCTAACACACAACAGTCTGAGCTGTCATCTTTGCCTGGTTAAGCGTTTGGTGCATTTCATTTGAGGATGATTTTTATGATTGGACTGTCACCTCATGGTGGATTGAGGAGCGTATATATTTAGACAGGAATAGTAAAGTGTCTGTGCTCGATGCCTCCCTGGGGCTACCTAGGCATCATCTTACTGAGCTAGGGGCTAGGGCAGGCCTGAGAACCATCCCTCAGTATGTCTTAAGGTTACTCTTCAGTTGGGAATGTAGGTTTGATGCCCATCTGTCAGTTAACTGAAGTAAACTTAGCCCACCAAGCAACGGAAAATGTGAACTCTGTGAAATGCTAGTTGTCAAACTCAAGGCTGGGACACGAACACAATTTATTGCAGTTAATCGGGGTGATTTGGGCAAATTGTGGGGAAAAATACAAGCTTGATAACTTTCATGAAAAAAAAAAGCATTTTTATGATGCTTTTTTTCCAAGACCAAATGGATCTGTTTCAGATTGACTTTTTTCCTGTAGCAAGATGGTAAAAACTACGGGAATGTAGAACTAAGACCCTGTTCAAAGGAGCACAAGGAGATCTTCCTGAAATTCCCAGAAAACAATGACCCAGCATGTGGGAGCACTGTAATAAGGTGAGTTCAAGGACTTCAGCAGAATCTAGATGGATTTGAGACTTTAATGAGCCCTATGTCTGGGCTCCAGCATCCTCTCCTGCTCTTGGGCGGTTTTCTTTTCTCCTCTCTATTTCTTCCATCGTTTGATTAATACTTAACTTGAAGCTTCCCCCTTTATTATCCACAGCTGGCTCTTGCTTCTCTGTTGTTCTTTACAATTTTTTTAGTGTCTCCTTCAGGGCTCACTTAGTGCTATGCAGAGACCATGGAGAGAGAAGACAAAAGACTGCCTGGGGTAATTTCTCCTGGAGCTCTTAAGAGCTGAATTTGCAGTGCGGTGGGAAAGGCGGTGCTCAGCTGATGTGAAACCTCAGCTAACCACTTGTTGGTTTTCAGATTCAGCACAGTGTGCAGGCCACGGAAAGAGAGAAATGCCTTCTTCCTGTTCAGCCTCCAAAGAGATGAGCTCTGCCCATTACCTTGTGTAGCTTGTGTTCATCAGTGAAACTGCTAACTAAAGGATTGATTTCCCCAGTGCTGCCTGACTGTCCAGGAATTTCAAGAGTAACACCACTGCCCAAGGAAGCACAAAGAACAGCAGACATGACTTCGGCCTCGTTCTGAATACATCATTGTTCTATGCAATCAGACACTGAACCCAGTAGACTTCACATCCTTTCTTGAGATACCTTGTGTTTTCTTTCCAGCCATGGATAAACTAAAGTCTAGACTCTCATGAGACATGAATACTCCCCCATAGTAGCTCTTCTCTCAGTCCCTTAGACTCTTCCTGACCCAACTCACACCAGGTATCAGACAACCAGATTGCCATGCAGTTCCCTAAGCACCCAGCTGATCATTTTTATATACCGGCACATTATTTTTCTTCCGCCTGGCGGCTGTCTGACCTTTAGCCCTTAGTTCATGTATTGTTCCTTCATCTCAATACCCCTGTCTCCCTACCTAGAAACCTCCCCTGACTTTTCCCCTGTGGTTTGTATCCCTACAGCATACTTTGAATTGTACTTTTGACTCTGCCAATTGTTTACTGTCTGTTTTACTCAGTCACTGTGTGATGTCTGCCCCTGAGTGTTTCTTGAATATTTATTGAATAGTTGATGGATAAAATGTTTTAAAATCTCAGAATTACTTCTGATTGTTATCATAGAGCCAGGATTAAAAAGGAGACTTTAAATAAAGTAATATGAGACATAAAGACAGCATTTTGAAAGCAAAAAAAAAGTCAGGATGAAAACAAGTTATTGAAGTCAATATAGAAGTAGATTCTAAACATAAGCAAAAATTGCTATAAGCATCTTCACCCACTTCCTTTAAATTAACCCAGAAACTTTAGGTTTTTTCAGATCTCCGCAGCACATTTATCATACGTGTCCAAACCCAACTATGAGTCTCTGTGATATATATCCTATGCTCAAATACACATTTATTCACATAATAGGTAATGAATAAATGAAATAGATATCTCCCCTAGATGCCACCAATTATCTATGCTGGTAAATAGCACGTGTTAGTCTTATAATGTTAAAATACCTCTTTACGTTAGTCTAGAGAATGAAGATGATCATATGAAGAAGTAAAAAGAGGAATGTAATGATTTTACTGGAAAGTTATATCTATGATTTTTCTGCATCATTTGCTGTCTGAATTTCATTTGTTTGACATATGAGATAGTTCACCCAGTAATAAAATATATTGCATGAAACAATTTAGGTATCATTTGAACTTGTTGTGATTTTCTGTTTATAGCAACTTCCAGTCTGATGAGTTATGCTTAACATTAAAAACAGGTCAAAACACACAACGAAGAGCATGAAGTTGTAAGCGTTGGGAAATTATGGCATTGAAAGCTCTCTTCACACTTTTATTTCATACTAATTCTATTAACATGACTTAGTCCAGTGCTGAGTCATAAATTTCCTAGATGATTTTAAACTCCAACCACTAGATTCTGTCAAGTAATAACAATCCACAGGAACCAACCACCAGTCACCAGTATCAGAGCAAAACTTGATGTGATTGGAAAATGATAGGGCTTAGAAGTTTCTGCCTTCTTCTGAGCCCTTCCCTTCCCAGACCTTGCTCTGATAATTGGGATCAGTTCAAACTCTTCTCTAGGTTGACATCTTTACAGATGGACTCGTTCTCAGTTTCCAGAGACAGAATAGAATCCTGATCACATCAAACAAGATCTGGAAAGAAACATGTAGATACATCTGAGTCTTCCCCTCGCCCCCACCCCCAACTCCACCTTTCATTTTATTTCAGATCAAAGAGGATTTGGCCTCTGTTAGCTCTTGTTCAGTTACATAAATGGGTCACAGATAAATGCTTATATTATATATTTACAAACCAAAATTTAAATTACATTGGTAATATTAGCTTTAGCTTTTGTTTACTGACTTTTTTATTGTAACTAAGTTTCAATAAAGAAGAAAGTGGCAGTTTCCCTTACTGGAAGTTCAGGAAAATATGGAAGGATACTGAAGCTGCTACAGGGCCTGGAAGATGGTAGTGTTCACACTCATGTAGACAGGTATTGTCTAGAAGCACAACAAGGCCAAAAGTCCATGAGTCATTCTTTGGGTCACTCTGGAAGGCACATGAAGGCAAGGGACTAAGGAGCACATTCTTCATTTATTCTACACGTATTAACTATTTGAGCTGGATTTTATGCCGTTCAATAGTAAACAAATCACAAAAGTTTGAAGACAACCAAGAATATCAAATCTAATTCTGTATATTAGTACCAATCCTTTCAGAACCTCAGTTACACTATTTTGTATGTAAAGAAGAAAATGACATTTTTTTTCAGTGTTGGTGAAATACTTACTATAGTCCATTAGAATATACTAGGTCCAGAATTAAAAATTGTTTCTGTAGAAAAAATGTGTTAACTGTGGTTATATCAGGGGCATGCATGCTACTCAACTAAATTCAGAAAACTGTCAGTACCCATTTATAAAAAGCTAGACACTGTCTTTATTATACAGATAACTATTTCCTTTTTCAGAGACAAACATTCAAACATAAATATAAATACTATAATCATCTCCAGCAGGATTAGAAGAGTATAGGATTATATAAAATAAAATGAGTAATTTAGATGAGGGAAACAGTGTAACAAAACTTGAGACCTGGGGCTGAAGAGATGGCTCAGTGGTTAAGAGCATTGCCTGCTCTTCCAAAGGTCCTGAGTTCAATTCCCGGCAACCACATGGTGGCTCACAACCATCTGTAATGAGGTCTGGTGCCCTCTTCTGGCCTGCAGACATACACACAGACAGAATATTGTATGCATAATAAATAAATAAATATTTTAAAAAAAAAAACTTGAGACCTGAAAAACCGCTGACAGATAGGAGGGAGGTTGCACATTTGTTGGCAATATACAATGCCATCTTACTGAGGAGGAAGAAATCTTGGTTCTCTATGCTTGGAATATAGCAGTGAACACACACATGTACACACACACCTTCTACTGAGTCCATATGAACATTATTAGCATTGCTCATATAAGCATGTGTCCAGAATTGATCACTTGGGATTTGACTATATTATGTGGGAGCTCTTCCTGGAAGAACTGATTCTCCCTGAAAGCAGCCATTGCCTTCCTGCAGCTCCTCATGTAGGAGTGCAGTCATGTGGAATTTCCCGTCCATGTTAGCACCGCATCTGGTGCTGCCATTACACTGATCTCCTTTAGAAAACAACAATGCTGTGGGTGTTTGGGGTGTGTTTTCCCGTTCTGTCTACAGGACACTATCTGGAGGCAAGGGTCCTGATGCCCTCTGCATATTACAATCTTCCTGCCCTTCTTCCACAGTTCTTTCTGAGCCCTAAGAGTAGGTGTTGCGTTGCAGGTGTATACTTCTGACTTCTAAGGGAGGGAATATATGAAATATATACAAAGTTATAAGGTGTAAGGGTTTTGTTGTTTGTTTGTTTGCTTGGGGATTTTGTTCTTACTGCAAAGGAGAACTAAGATAATGAAACCCAAGAAGAGATTTTTACTCCAAATTTAACTAGAACGAGATTAATTCTAGTATATTATGTTGATGCATGCATGAGTCATACATGTTTTAAAAGTAATAAAAGCAAACCTGAGAGTTATTTTTACAGTAACTTAATCCAAAGGGATATGAATATTCCATATTATTGTGGAATCTGTGCAATATTATATATGGCTATATTTAAAAAAAACATAAAAAGTACAAATTCCAGCAACTAAGCCATCTGGAAGATGGGCATCTTTTCTACTTTTGCAAGGGCTGATGGAATATGTTAAGAAGGATCTGAGATTGAAGGTAGCAGTCAGGAAGAAACCACTGTACCGCAATGTCTCTACAGAGAGCCTAGGGCTTAGTCTCTCATTCTATAAGCCCACTTTAGGAAGAAGACAATGGAGTGCACATTCCTGCTTATTGCTGCAGCCTCTGGTGAATGCCCAAAGAGGAACAGTGTGTCCTGAGATTCAAGCATATGGGAACCAAATTCAGAGACTGAATCATGGGCATGACACACAGCTGTGGGACCCAGCCATGGCAAGCTCAATAGAGGCCTGAGTCTCAGTAGTTTACCCTGGTTCCAAAAAAGACCACAAACTGAGACGACCCAGGCACCATCCAGAACAGACCATCCAAAGGAAATTCCTAACGTTCCAATCATTGTAGATGGGATCACCTGTCAGTAAATACCCAGTGCTTTTCACCAGGACACTCCAAGACAAATGTCAGCCAATCAGGTGTCCTAACCTTAGAAATCCCTCACCCCCACTTTGCTCCTATAAAAACCCAACCCTAACTGAGCTCGGAGTTCTCCAATCACTCCAATACATTAGGCACACAGAGAGTCCAAGTTTACAAACTTGTGTAAGAATAAAGACTTTTTTCTTTTACATGCAAAATTCGATCCTTTAGTTGTTTTTTTTTTGGAGGGGGTGGGGGGAAACTCCATGATCTAGGCATAACAGCAACATCTAACCACATACCATCATTTGGTCACCTAAGTTGGTTTCTTCTGTTTTTATCCAACAGTCAGTGTGCAATTAATAATTTATGTTCATTTCTTCTCTTTTCTTATCACCCTCACAATTCCTTAAAACTACTAGTGTTATTAACATAATTTAATCCTTTTATCAAAATAGGATATATATATATATATATATATATAGAGAGAGAGAGAGAGAGAGGAAAGAGAGAGACAGAAAGAGAGAGAGAGAGAGGTCTATATATTAAAAATTCCTAATGCTATCATCAGGAAGTAATCACTCATTTTGTTGAATGTTCTTGCAGATTGTTTTCTCTACTTCTTCTGAGCTGTCTATCTTGACTATAATGTCTTGAAACTACTTTAAGTTCCTATTCTAAATGAAATAGTCACAATTCAAGCTCAAAGGTAAACATTTAATTAAAGTGAAAAAAATCCTAACCATCATATTTGTAAATGCTGAAAATGCTTCATTTTATTTCAGTTTCATTTTTTGCTTCTGCTAGGATGCTTCTGTCTTATTATATGTGAATTTCAGTATGAACAAGAATTGTAGTATATTAAGTTGAGGCATACAGAAGAATCAATTTAACACATTTTCCATTTGCATTCTGTTAGTCTTTTGCTGCCACTTTAAGAACTAACCATGCCCACCCCAGCCACTTTTGGACCTCCCCCGCAGCCATCTTCTCTCTCTCTCTCTCTCTCTGGTGTGTGTGTGTGTGTGTGTGTGTGTGTGTGTGTGTGTGTGCATGCGTGTGTGTGTATGTATGTATGTCTTTGTTGTTTTTTATGTTTGTTTATGTTTTCCTTTCTTTAAGTAATAAATGTCTAGCTTTATGTATAGCCTTATGTCCATTTACTCTGTCGTCCACCGCATCCAGCCGCCTGACTCTGTCACTCGCCCGGGGACCCTGACTCCCCCTGCCGCATGGCACTGCCACTTGCAGCTGCTCCGCGAGCTGCCCGGGACATCTCGCCATGGTATTATTTTTAAAAAAAGAACAATATTTTGGTGCCGCGGACTCGACTGATTCACCCGCCAAGGGTTGGTCCCAGCTTCACATATCGTCCGGGACTCTGAGCTCCAACTTCTGGGATTGAATCGGACCGAGGGCCTTCCTCAACCCTGCCAACTGCCTGGACTCCTTCCTACAGACAACACCGGCTTCTAATTGTAAGTTTCCTCACTCCAGCCAGCTTATCTGAGCCTTTTTAACCCGGGATTGACTGGTCCTCCCGTTGTTTCTGGGCTCGGGGAGGGGTACTTCTCCGCCAGGTCGCTGGCATCCATTACGGCTTGCGTCCTCTGTTAAGCCCATGACTGGGATGGGACAGTTGGCCTGGCCAGCTCCCACCATTCCCGCAACTGGGAACCCGGGGTTCCCAGGCTTCTTCCTCTTTATTTCAGTCTTTTCTTCCTTCCAATCTTTCTCGCGGATGTAATTGGCTGACCCAGTTCGGCCTTTAGCATCCCACATGGGCACTTGGACGCCTGGGCACGTGGTTTTGGATGTTCGATTTGCATCTCACCTAAACGGAGAGCCATTCCCCATAGGCTCGAGATGCCACGGTTTTTTTGTGGGTTTTTCACGGTCTTGACCTGGGAAAGCAAGTCGTACCAGCCTAAATATGCCTTAAATTATCTGTTTATATGGGTTTTTCATGATTCAGACTGCATAACTAACAACTAGGTGGCCCCTGGCTTTTAAAATTCCTGCGGTCTTTCCATTCAAGCCACAACACGCGGCCGCCGCCATGTTCATTGGCGTCAGGTGACTTTATCGCTAGATTCACTGAGAGCCAGATCACGCGACCAGGCCCTCCCACTGTTATGTATGTCCCGCTTCCCCCCCCTCCTCAGTGTTCGCTGAAATCCTCTCCTTGGCTGTGATTACAGGTGTTTTGCATAGTGACTTGCTTTCTGATAGGGCCCATCAAAAACATACACTTTGCCTAATTCCTGTTCTTTATGTATAATGATTGTTCATTTCATCTCATTTCAGACAACAAAATCATAAACTGGTATGTACTTTTAAGCTGTTTTCTACCATTGTCAGTTCTGCCACTAATCTTAATGTTACAGTTTTTTTTTCTTTCTGTCTGTCTTTTTACAAATGTGGATCTTACCTATTAAGAGTCAATACAGTCAAACTCAAACCCAATCTCCCAGACAGATTCTATACTGCAGCTATACCTAATAATCAGCCCTCAACTGCTCAGAGATCTGGGGAATGCGATATTTAAATGTTTAATTATTTAAAAAAAACTTTTCATAACAAAAAGAGACAGGTTGGCTCCTAGCAAGCACTCTGTTTCCTTCGAGAAGACATAAGACAAACCGTCACTGACCAGCGTCCATCTGCAGTTTGCTTCGACTGCCAAGTGCTGACCATTGGGCAAAAACTGCCTATCACCTAAACTGGAGACCTCCAAACGTGGACAGGATCACTGGAATCGATAGCCTACATCTGCAGTTTGCTTCGACTGCCAAGCGCTGACCATTGGGCAAAAACTGCCTATCACCTAAACTGGAGACCTCCAAACGTGGACAAGATCACTGGAATCTATAGCCTAGCTGCCCAGGGTCAAGGTAGGCCTGTCTTCCTAAAGATTTCTTGGTCCACAGGGTCTTCAAAAACCTGGCAGGCTCTACATTAAACAACAAAGGTCAAATGCAACCTTTAGCGACCAGGGAGGACCAAAGAGTAGCTCTGGGTGCCAACCAAGTAAGTACTCTGTCATTTTTTAATCAATAACTCAAGTAAAATCTTATCCTTCTCAAAGATCTCTGACAGTTTGATAGCTAAGAGGTTTTGCCAGGTTGTCTCACCAAATACAAATACTTTTCATTATAATTTCTGTTTTTACAAACCCAAGGAGTTCTTAATACAATGTATATGTCTAAAACTTCTCTTTTTCTTATAAGTTCCAGGGAGCTGAATTAAAAAACCCACCGTAAACAGGTCAGATACAAACCTCTCAATTCCCTGGTCCTAAAAATTTTTTTCTCAATTTAACTTTGTCCTCTGTTCTGCCAACACCCTAACCAGGTACAAGGGACATTTCCATACCACAGACACCTGTCCTGTCGGGAGCAGAGACCAGATATGCCAGGATGTGACCAACACCCAGCTTCTCTTGGATCTCCCTCAACCCCACACCCCCCAAAGACGACGCCCACAAATCAGCTGGAAGCAGTCTTGAGAATTCGCCACCCCAATTCCTTCAACCTATAATGTCTAGCCTTCTACTTTTTATTATAAAAAGAATCCGGGAATGTTAGTCTTCTGCTGCCACTTTAAGAACTAACCATGCCCACCCCAGCCACTTTTGGACCTCCCCCGCAGCCATCTTCTCTCTCTCTCTCTCTCTCTCTGGTGCGTGTGTGCATGTGTGTGTGTGTGTGTGTGTGTGTGTGTGTGTGTGTGTGTGTGCATGCGTGTGTGTGTATGTATGTCTTTGTTGTTTTTTCTATGTTTGTTTATGTTTTCCTTTCTTTAAGTAATAAATGTCTAGCTTTATGTATAGCCTTATGTCCATTTACTCTGTCGTCCACCGCATCCAGCCACCTGACTCTGCCGCTCGCCCGGGGACCCTGACTCCCCCTGCCGCATGGCGCTGCCACTTGCAGCTGCTCCGCGAGCTGCCCGGGACATCCCACCATGGTATTATTTTTTAAAAAAGAACAATACATTCAATTTTATTGAGCAACAGAATAAGACTTACATAAGCAAATTCTTTCTTTCTCTCCCTGTTGGCCTCTTGGTGGATACAGGCAAGAGCTGCTCTACTAGAACAAACTGGAGTTTATTTACATCTGGAAAACTACAATGAGCCCATGGTCAGAAGCTTCTTAACAGAAAAGGGAAAGGCGCATTCCAAGCATAAGTCTGTAAGTCTTAGCTATGCTGCCATCAAAGCACAGCATTTAATTAAAAGAATTGTGAGAAACACAGAAAAAAAAACAAGTGCCGTTATATATTTTAAAGAGCTAAAGCAAATAGATGTGTCAATAGAAGACAGACGTAGAATGATCAGAGATCATTTAAAATTTCTAAATTTTCAATCGCTAAAATGATTTAAAAATCAGTATAATAACTATTTAAGAATCCGGTGAAAAGTGAGCAATATGAATGGACAGGTGTAGACTTTAAGGAAGAATTCTTGAAATGGACAGAGCCAAACGGCAATTCTGTATATCAGAAACACTGTATTGTGACGAAGAATTTCTTTAATAAACATAACAAAAGATAAAATGCACAGATGGCAGAGAAGACAATCAGTAGAAACAAATCTATCTGTAAGTCAATGACATGGTAGCTGGGCCTGTGACAAGGTTGACTATAACGTTATTGGGCTCCCAAAGAAGAAACATAGACGAAAGAGAACATGCAAATGGCCAACTTCCAGTACTGAGGAATCACACTGCCCAAAGACTACTACTCCATCCAGTCGAGAAATATGCATTGTTTCTGATTTGTCACTGGTACTTTCTTTCTGTCCACCAGCAGGAGAGATACACATGTGAGTCCAAGATACTGATCAAGTTAACACTGTGTAGGCAACGTAAAATACCTTAAGACAAATATGACAGTTAGACAGGGGCATTGGGGTTTTATGGGTTGTCTCAAGTCCTTTAATCTCTTGCTTCTTTGTGTCTTCAGTGAGAAGCAGTAAGGAAAGGAAGTCCTTCCTTTGGTGGTTAGCTTAAGATACATTGGTTATGTGATCGTCGGTGACAGACCCTTTCTTTTGCCATTTGAAGCTGTTGGTTGAGTTGTCTGAGTTGAGCTTCCTGTTCTGCCTTGATCCTCGCAGCCTCTTCCTAAGAGGAAAGAAACAGAATTGATTGATGTAGGTGGGCCTTCTGTATGTGTTATTTTCATTGGTTAATAAAGAGACTGCCTTGGCCCTTTGATAGGACAGAAAATTAGGTATGCGGAGTAAACAGAACAGAATGCTGGGAAGAGGGCAATGAGGCAGACGCCATGGAGCCAGCCACCAGGTCAGACATGCTGAATCTTTCCCGGTAAGCCACCACCTCGTGGTGCTACACAGATTATTAGAAATGGGTTCATCAAGATGCAAGAGTTAGCCAGTAACTAACTCTCTACAGATAATGAGCTAGGCAGTGTTTAAATGAAAACAATTTGTGTGTTGTTGTGTCCGGGGCTAAGCTAGCTGGGTGGGAGCCGGGCAGGTCGAAAAGCAGGCCTGCCCGCAACTCATCACTACAATTGATGGAGTTTGACAAAAATAAATGACACCCAACTCTTTTCTCATTCGTTAATCATTGGTTCATGCATATTTATACTACTCTATGGTAGCAATAGACAATCCCTGAACAACTCTCCATCAGTATCTGTGCAGCTACTTCTATCACTTTCCAACCCTTTTCTCTAGTTCCAGACACAGCATGTTTCAGTCTCTGAAACGTTAGTGTCTCTAGAATTCCACCCCAACATGACCTTCTTCCTTAGACCAAAACATTACCTTGGCAATCTCACTTACATATTCTCTTCAATTCTCACACATTGAATATTGTCAGATATGTTTCTACAAGAAGAGTCTGTTCACAGAGAGGCAAGGTGTCATCCAGAGTGTCAAACACAACCATCTGAGTCCTATCTAAAAAGTAGAGTCCATGTCGCCACCCTTTGACTGACAGGAGTGATGGCCCTCTCTACCGTTCATGAAAGCAAGGGAATATGAAAAATAAATAGTAGTAGTTCCTAATAAAGCTAATACCTGTAGATATACTGGTAAGTCAGAAGATGGGTAGGGACAGTTTTATGAGTGGTGACCAGGAGTGTCATACTATCTCTGCAGAACCAGCCATGTTTGCGATCCCGTTAGCAAGCCTGTGTGATGCCAATATTTGGGTTATTCTTGTGGAAATTCACTTAAATCGCTTGAGAGCTGGGGACACAGTAGTTCTGCTTCATGATGGCTAGAGATTGCTTTATGGCAATCTAAAGACTGTGTATGTGCTAAACAATGGCCACTGACTGCTCCTTAAGTGCTGGTAAAACTGGAAGAGACAAGCTACAAGTTAAAGAACAACAGAGCCAGAAGTGACCAAAGGAAGACAGGAATAAAGACACAGAACATAAACCTGATGCAAAAATAATAACATGATCAAGACACACAATTGTCCAAAACAAGTAACAAACAGAAGAGGTAGCTAATTAAGAAATGCCTCCATTCTTATTTAATATTATGTATACTCTTTGCCAAACATCATTACATCATTCGAAGCACAAATATTAAAGCATTGATTATCACCTTGTAAAATACAGATTCCTGCCTCTATGCTGCACTAAAGTATAGAAAGAAGAGGCAATTTGCATAAGTACACATTTAGTAGAAAGTGATACTTGGGATTGACATCCAGCAGTCTGACTTGAGGGTCTCTGCCCTGAGCTGCTCCCATGAGACGACTTTTCCCCTGGGGCCATCGCGCTGTCTCCTTGACAGATGGGAGACTGAGTAGCTGAGTAACATCCCAGAGAAGCAGTTCAACAAGTACCTGGATCTTCTGTCTCCTGATCCTCTCTTGCTCTGCCTGGAACTTTGCTTTGTCAATCTCCATTTGCCTCTCCATTTGCCTCAGTTTCTCTTGATGCAGTCTCTCCTGCTCTGCTCTCTTTTGTTCTTCCTGGGCTCGAATTGCCTCCAACCTCTGTGCTTCTGCCCTGGCAGCCGCTGCTCTTTCTTGTTCAGCTGAGGAGAAAAGAAAGTCAGCCACAAGCCTCTGCTGTGAGAACAGTGAACTCTCCTTGCGAATGCAGGCTGTGTTAACTTTCAACTTCTTGTGCACCATGCATTGCTTCCATTTCCTTCTCACCTTTTCTATCATTCTCCTTGGCTGTGAGAGCCTTGTCTGTTTGTAGAATTGTATTGCTCAGTCCTTCTTTGGTCTTCAAATACTTCTGAAGCTCTTCCTCAGCCTGGGAATCCCCAAAACATGCTGTTAGAACTAGGAAATGCTAATTTGCAAACCAGAAAATGTCTTTCTTTCCCACTATCTTTCCCTCCTAGGGGATGCTCAGACTGTACACAATGAGTGTGTCCATTAGTCTTCAGCTACAGGAATGATGTTGCCTTTGCCAATCAGAGCACCCAGGGATGCTACACCTAACAAACTTACCTATAGGTGGCTAAACACTGAAATGTGGGTGTTTTAAAAACTAGTGTGGGTGCTGCAATAGATATGCTTGCCTTTCCCCTGAGATGTAAGTCTCTAAAAGCAAGCTAAACTAGGGCCATGTCAGAGATTTTTGGATTTTGTTTTGTTTGTTTGTTTGGTTGGTTGGTTCGTTGGTTGGTTGGTTGATTTTTTGGCAGGGGAGAAGGAGATTGCTTGAAAATAAAGTTAACAGTTAGGAAAATGAAGCAGGAGTTGGAAAGAAATAAATAGAAGGAAATGGATGACGTCACTTGAACTCTGGCAGGTATCTATACTTGAAATAAAAACCTTTTCAGCCAGTCAGTTATTGGCTTTCCCTAAATTGGCTTCACTTATTGAGAGTCTGACTTGTGTAATCCTAACCAGCCCCGCTGATGTTCATAAACGCTGACGACTACAGCTGAAGTCTAGTGTTGACAGTGATGGGCTTGCTTTCTTCTACAGCTGCCATGGAAGTTGACATTCTCTGCTAGAACATCGAAGCCAAGTGCATATTACCCCAAAACAAAGTAACTCATGGACAGAGACAGAGAGTACATCACTGCACCTGTACCGAGAATGAAGGATACCTGTGTTCCCTTCCCTGGTTGGTGACGATACTGTGCCTTCAACTGTTCCATCTTCTGAAGGAAAAGACTGTGGCCTCCTGGTTTAGCATAGATCCCCTGTGCCACTTCTTGTTCCAGAGACTTAAAAATACTCTGAAGTAGGGTTGAGCAGTGGTCTACAGAGGCTTCCTCATTCTTCTTACAAATCTCATCTTGCTTTCCACTTAGTAGGGTCTTTAAAAGGGGGGAAAAAACATGAAAATGTTAGGTATACTTCAGTGCTCCTGGGAATTGTTTTTCAAAAGAATTTGCATTTTATTTTCTTAGAAACTTGGACAAATGTATGTAAGATTATATCCTTATCAAAGCTGGAAAATTTGCAAGAAAATACTTTATGAGAGGTTATGTTTACTTGGCAGTTAGAAATGTTTTCCTTTCTAACAGCAGATATATTAAGTTGTTTCTTAAGGAACAGTGAGAAAGAACTTCTCTTATTTTTGTTTTGTTTTGTTTCATTTTGGTGGGCTTTTTGTGACAGGATTTCTGTGTGAAACCCTGGCTGTCCTAGAACTAGCTCTATAGACTAGGCTAGCCTTGAACTCACAGAGAATGTCCTGCCTCTGCCTCCTTAGTGCTGGGATTAAAGGCATATACCACCACTGCCCAGCATGTTTGTATCTTTAATCTATTCATCTTGATATTTTCCTACATTTATGTAGTGAGGTTTACTCTTACTTACCCCACGATCTTTTCTCATCTTTTCTCCTCCTTCTACTGAAACCCTTCTTATTCTCAGGAAATATCTCTCTCTCTCTCTCTCTCTCTCTCTCTCTCTCTCTCTCTCTCTCTCTCTCTCTCTCTCTCATGTGTGTGTGCGTGCATGTGTGTGTGTTCCACAGAATTTAACTGAGGTTACTTGAAACTCTTTTCTCATGATGCTACTTCTGCTTTAGATGTGATTTTGTAGTTTCAGTTCTCTCACTTGCACCATAATTCTAAATGTAATCAACTGTTTAATGATGTTTCTTTCAGAGTTTTCAACTTCTATATGTGTAAAATTGAGTCACTGGCTGCACTATCTTCTTATTCTATTAATCCAACTTTTACTGTATCTTAGTAGATGCCAAAGCAATTCTATCTACTTGATCAATAAAAATTGTTAATGATTATTTTCTGTGAGGAAAAAGAAATTCAAGGTTTCTTTAATAGAGTGTGTGTATGTGTTTTGAAAATGTCAGGATCCTTGGGCCATATTCTTTTCAGACTTTCCTATTTTTGCAAACTAACTCACATCAAAGCCACACAAGTGCATGCCATTTCTTTCCAAGCTGGTGGAAACTGATTTTTTAAATTAATTCAATTTTCCAGTTGAAGAGTATTCTTGCCTTCTGTTGACTCTGATATCTACAAACAAATACAGAAAGTAATGACCTCCAACTCCTTCTGGAAACACTGGTCCTCATCCTTGAAAGAATGCTTCTTGAAGATTTCCATGGCTTCGTTCCCGCAGGCCCTGTGCAGCTCCAGCAGCTCCTGAAGGGTCTCTGTTGGCAGCTTCACCCTCTGGCTCATCTGCTGGTCATAGTGGGTGACAGCCTTTTGCAATGCAGCAGAGTTCTCTCTCCGGGCCAAGGCCACCACCGTGTTCTCTATGCAGGGCAGAGCACCACTATTGATGGCATCGACGTAGGTCAGCACCAAGCTTTCTAGACCTTCAGAGAAGGAAGAGATGTCTATGTCATTTGCAGAAAAGGTCTAAGATCACTATGGAATCATTCTGAGAATGCTAATTATGTATTGCCTGCAGTTCTTCAGCGTTCTACAGAGAATTGAAGTGGCCCAGAGAAGTTCTTTTGAAGAATTATAAGATGAAGATGACAAGTAGTTATTTCTTTGAGGAAAAGCATATAAAAATAACAAAAACCTAGTCAAGTCTTTGTTGAAAGAAGAAAACAGAGGAATTCTTAAGACATATGCTATGATCTGTATTTTATCCTTCTCCACAGAGAAACAAGATGATCATATAAAAGTCATGAGCAATCATCTGATTAATATGTTTTAGATTTTTGATACTTTAAGCTTCCTATGCTTTTTTCTCTCAGTTTTCTATTCTATTCATTTTTTTCCTTTTTGCTTTATTTTATCATGGTTAAGGTGGTATGAGTTACTTTCCTCTGTAAATAGAATTCAACAATCAAAACCTTATTCTTCATCAAAACTCCTGTGTTTTTCTTCCTTGTCAGCCTCTGCATGAAAGTAATACAAATTCCTTTCACAATATTTGAAGTATTTGCCAAGTTCTAAAACATGGGCTTCTTAATATCAACTACATTAAATAGTGTGTATGTACACCTTTCAGGATTATAAACAATATGGGATTACATTCAACATCTGTAGAATTTTTGCAACAGAAAAATTCTGTTTCTACAGGGAACATGTATGTATTTATCTTACCTTATTTTATCTTATCTCATGCATATCAAATGCTATGTCACATAATAAAAATCTAATTAATATACTATGGAAATTTTGTTAACACACATGAGTTAATCTGTTTCAAGATAAATGGGTAAAACTTCTCTAATTGATGTCATCATTATTATAATTTTATATGATGCAACTTTGAGATTTTACTAAAACAACACTAGAGGTAAGCTTGGTATCTGTGGTACATTGGATTTCCTTCCCAGCAATGACTGACCCATTTGTCAGTCATCAACATAAAAACTCTGAGTCCTTGATTCTTTATGAGTTGGCATAAAGTCCTTTTAAAACGTACTCACAAGGTCCATTGACCGGGATGCCTCCTGGGAGAGACTTGGTCTTCGAATGTACGAAGACGTGAGAACAGAATTCTGACAACCCCTGCACAAACTCAGGACTCAGCTCATCACTGCTGAGTGTTTGAAGCTGGGAAAGCTTATTTCTCTTAGTGGGAGCATCAAAAACAAAGCATTTCTTCACTGGGAAGAACTTCTGTATGCATAGTCGTGGAAGATTGAATATTTCAGTTCTTTCATCACTACCTGCAGAAAGAAATAAAGGATTTAACATAGAATATAATTTATATCCACTTTAATCTATTCAATTTAAATACATGTCCTTTCTCCTGATGTTGCATTAAACATAAAGAATAAAGACTAACTAGGAGAGGAAAGCAAAACAATTAGAGAAATTTGTTCAATAACTGGAGACTAATAGAATTTTGTAAAAGGGTTAGTTAGGTAAATATGGAAAATTAAATACTTAGTTGCTCATTTGAAAAAAAAATAAGTCCTTGGGTGCTTTTCTTTCTTTTTCCCAGACTGAAGCTCTGTTACCTTGCTTCAGCTTCAGCGACTTCTCCAGATACTCATCTGATGTGATGGCATGCCCATCTGTTTCCAGACTCAGGTAGAAATCTCTCAGAGTCCACACCAAGTCTGGAAAGAAGCTCGTGTCAGCCGGTTCTTCACTTTCATTAAGCTCAGAAGAGTTTCTTGTCCGGAGAAGATCTGTCATTTCTGTCACATTGCTGAGACACGGTTGAGGAAAATTGGCAAAAGTGGGGCTGTATCTCTCTCTGACTGAGCCATCACCCTTGCCCCTTTGTTTTAACTATTATGAGTCCAAAAGTTCTCATAGGTGAATAGAAGATATATTTTCTCCACTGTTAGGACTGTTCTGGACCACAAAGGATACTGCAGTAGGTCGATAGCCCCCTGGTCAATTTTGTTCATTGTGTTGTATACAATGGTGCTACTAAGAAGGATTGCCAGTGCGAAGATCTGAGTATCATTCTTTTCATTAATCTAGAAATCAGAAGAAATTTGAGTCATATGTCGGGACAGTCTTGGGTGAACATCACCAAAAATAAAACATTAATATAAAGATATTAAACAAAGAAAATAATGTGCATGCTTTTCCCATTGGTAATTTTATACTATTGATTTATCATTCTTTACTAACTCACTAGTCTTTCCTCTAATGACTCTTAGACGGTTGCAAAATGAGTAAGTTAGTAGGGCAACCAGAATATTTAAAATTAAAGTCTTACGGGGCAAAATGAAACTGCCTTATATGCATGGTACATATATCTGTATTACTTATTACTACCCATAAGGTGGTCTCATTAACAATCTTATCTCACTCTAAGACATTGCTGAAGAATGAGTTTATAATAACTTTTCATATGCTGCAGATTAAGTAAATCTTGACAAAACAAAAATTTTAAAATGAAGAAAAAGCAAAACCAGAAACTTTTTCATGGTGGACATTCAAGAGAAAGGTCTAGTAATGTCCAAGAACCAGCTCATACTGATTTATAAAAGGCATATCTCCCCAGGTCCAAATTGAACTCTACATTGGAAACTTGAAGTCAATGAGAATGGGAACATTTAGGAAAAAATGGCAAGCTTTAGACTGAAGTGTTTTATTCATAGTGAGTGGTGTGTTAAATGCTTACCAGTGTACAACTAGAAAATGAAGTGTGTCCATTTCACATAATTATGTCCTGTTCACATAATTAGTTGGGAAAGACAAACAGGAAAACATTTGGAGAGACATTTTTTTTTGTCAAAACCATGGAACTACAGGTATTATAGGCGTAATGTAGACAACTTGATCTAACCAGTAGCCAACTAATAGTCCACATTCTCTACAGGACTGGGTTTGTAACAGTGATTTAAATTCCACTATGTTTCAGTACTTAGGAAATATCTAGTTCATCATCATTCTAGTACTCTCAGTATGGACTCTGCCTTATGAAGGTATTTTCTCACTCCATGCATCCAGGCTCTGCCTATTGAAAATAAAGGGCAAAAGTGCACTCAGGTCAACTGGAAATGCCAATTTTATGGGTGGTGAGAAGAGAAATTCCTGTACTAAGAGTATTTAGAGACCTGGGAAGATAAACGAAATCCAAACAGAATCCTTTCTCCTTACCTTCTCCACGTCTCCCAGGCCCTCTGTGTCAAGCAGAACTAGGGTGTGGTCTGCCTTCTGGGGATGAGGCACACACCACATCCAGATCCCCTTGGTGTGAGACTGCACAGTGGATCCAACAGAAAAGCCTGAGAAGCAAAGTTAGTGGAATTGACGAAAGAGGGCATCTGGAAGTCAGGTGGTAGTGGCGTATACCTTCAGTTCCAGCATGCAGGAGACAGAGGCAGGCTGATCTCTGTGAGTTCGAGGCCAGCCTGGTCTACAAAAGCTAGTTCCAGAACAGGCACCAAAGCTGCAGAGTAACCCTGTCTCAAAAAACAAAAAGATAACAAAGAGGGCATTTGGAATTCAGGAATTCTCTTTAGAATTTAAGCTAGGATGCAGGAGAAACAAAATAAGACAGAAGAACAGACAACTGATGATATAAATAGAAGTAAAGGAATGGGCAAAGAGTATTAATGACTTAAAGCTGTCATCTGATGCTATTTTAAAAATACAATCTTATGCTCCTAAAACCTTAAGAGTTTGATTTTTTTCATTGGATTTATTTTGTTGAATTTATTTCACTGATGTCTTAGTTTTTATAAAGGTAATATATTTTACTTTTTCTGGAAGATGTTGAAGAACAAACACATGCTAAGTCACAGACAGAGAGCTTTTCTTTAGCTACCGAAAGATGCAAACAGTGGCTATGGCACAAACACAATATCTAGACGGGTCCCCAAGGTTCTCTCCTCACACCCTAAGCTGGATGCTCACAGTATGAGTGGATAGAGGGGACTCAGCAAGCATTGTTGGTGTTGCTCACCTTTCTCCTTCCCAGCCAACTTGTTCATCAGGTAGGATTTGCCTGTACGGTAAAGGCCCACAATGGCCACCACAACCACCGGCTGTGTAATGGCAGACAGAATCTTCAGAGCTTCCTGGTTGGCCACTAGCTCTTCCTCATTGTTCTCAATGAGGCACATGGGTTCTGGCATGTGGATCTCTGGAGCCATGTCTAAAATGTTTCTTTGTCTGCTGGAGAAGAAACGGGATGACCTGAAATTCCTAGTATTTAAAGAAAGGCATTTTATCCATTGAATCCTGGAATAAATAATCTGAAAACATTGCCTGAGTTTCTGAGATATTGAAAACTAAAAACTAAGAACTAAAAAATAAGTAGCAAAGTACAATACCTCCTGCCTTTTCACAGACCTGTAATAGCATATGCTACAGCCTCTTAAGTTCTTGATAGACTCAGGAAACCCATATCTTTTGCCTTCCTTCTAACAGTTTGGGTCTAGCTCATTCCATTGGCTTCCAGCTTGCTAATGTTTTCTGGCGTGTACCCATTGGTATCCTTGGATTGCTTGACTGTGACTTGTTGTGCACTCTCTTACTGAGCTATATGACCAAACTGTACCACTTTCTTGCCAATAAGACTTAATTCTAACATATATCATTTTCAAAGACATTATACATGTTTACTTATTAAAGTGGTACTTTCAAAAACATTTTTTACATAGATATGAATGTCCTTTATTAATCCTAAACTTCAAAGCACATCATTTTGTAATCGGCAAAATGATTGAAAAGACATCATTACTGGTATGCTGACAACTGCCTAATAAAATAGTTTAAGCTGAATGATAAAGGTAACACATGCTTTTCGGCCGCATTTATCAGAGAAACAGCTATCTTCCATTTTAGTACTGACTATTTAAGAGAAAAAAATGGCTAAAAAGCCATGATCTTCATTGAATTCCTTTTTCATTACAAAACAGTAACAAGAAAACATCTGAATTAGTTGCACCCGCAGGCCATAATAAAAGGATGGGTTTCTTTGCTGTTGTATTTAATGGTCATAAAGACATATTTTCTGCTCATACTCAGAGCCAGGGCAAGCTAGATCATGCCTGTGGCTAAGAAACTAAAACAGAAATTGTTTTGATACGAACAGACAGTGACAGATTCAAAACAGATGGCAGATGTGAAGCCGTGGCCATGAGGAAGTACCTAGTGCAAGCCCATGCCAGAAAACAGCCTTATCTTAGTGAACTGAGAATCGAATGCCAAGTGCTTGCCCATTCTAACCCATCTCTGGTGTGATATTGCTATCCTGTATCAGTAGTTGCCTTATCTATACACAGCAGGAATTAAAATGATTTTTTGGCAGACTATATAGATGTAGCCTTCAGTGATGATCTACAATTGGCCAAGACAAGAAAGATCACATCTGCACGTGATGTGGAGGTTTAGAAGCCCTTGTAATTTTGGATGATGTCAGTAATGAAGGAAGAAACTAATGCAATTGAATGTTTAACCTTTATAAAGAGCATTAGTACTGTGTGTCTCTAGTAATCATAGTATTTTACGTGTTAGCACCAAACAGTGTCTGGATAGAATCCTTAAATGTTTTTACTGCAGCCAAATCACAAAGGTCACTGCACATTTAACATTCTCCAGGCACATTCCAAAATTCATTACTCTGCCTTGCATAGATCAGCCCAGGACTCCAGAATACATTCTCTGTAACTGTTAAGAGTTCCATAACTTTAAGGGAACTGGAGAGATGGTTCATCGGTTAAAAAAAAACTGACAGCTCTTTCAGAGGACCAAGGTTTGTTTCCAAGAACCTACATATTGGCTCACAACTGTCTGTAGCTCCAGTTCCTTCATCTGGCTTCCAAGCGCACCAGGGACCCATACACATAAAATAAAAATAATTTGTAAATTTTTTAAAATCACATTTTGACTTTCCTGTAATTTAGACTTGATGTGCAGTCTCAGACTTGCAACTGATTAGCATTATAATGTCACTCAACTCTTTCAGTATGCTTCCTACAAGTCAGAAGCAAACCAATCAATATGCATTTATGTCAGTAGAGAGCTGGCTGGGGTGGTGGATCAGTGGTTAAAAGCACCCGAAGAAGAAGAAGACCTGGGTTTGGCTGAAGCCACATCAAGTGACTCAACTGCCTGTAACACCAGTACCAGGGGACCTGATGCTCTTCTTAGCTCTATGGACAGCTGTACAGTGGGGAGCGTGTGTGTGTGTGTGTGTGAGAGAGAGAGAGAGTGTGTGTGTGTGTGTGTGTGTGAGAGAGAGAGAGAGAGAGAGAGAGTGTGTGTGTGTGTGTGTGTGTGAGAGAGAGAGAGAGAGAGAGAGAGAGAGAGAGAGAGAGAGAGAGGGAGAGGGAGAGGGAGAGGGAGAGGGAGGGGGGAGAGGAAGAGGAAGAGGGAGGGAGAGAGAAAGAGAGGAAGAGGGAGGGAGGGAGAGAGAGAGAGAGTGTGTGTGTGTGTGTGTGTGTGTGTGTGTGTGTGTGTGTGTGTGTGTGTGTAGGGGGGACTACAGAGAAGAAAACTGCTAAGAAAACTGAGAGAAAATGCTGAGGAGTTCTGGGGACAAATCTCTGGAAGAAAACAGATCCTGTTACAAATAGTTTTAGTTCAGGGTCACAGGACAGAACTGAGTGCAAAAGAGGTTAAAAAGCAAGTGACTGCCATGGAAAAGAGGGCCTGGAAACTTCAAGAGACCACAGCAAAGCTGAAAGCCCACTGCAGTGTCAGGAAGTGTCTCCCTGCTTTGCCTTGGAGTTTCACCTTTTCTTTGTTTTTCGTTTTTGTTTTGTCTTCAGCATCTTAGATATCTACATTGCAACTCGATCTTTGCTCTTCCTCGTGCCAAGAAACAGTTGCCTGCTGTTCTAAAAATCCCCCAGGTCACAGACTGAAAGGGCTGCATCAAGTTTTTTTGCTTTGATCCCATTTTTATGTTTTAGCTATATTAATTTTCTAGCCCTTTCAACTTTCATTAATTTTTTTAAATTTATTTTTGATTTTACATACCAACCCCAGTTCCTCCCACTTCCCCTTCTCTGTTATGTGACTTGATCTTTTGGGGGAGGGGGCCCTGACAGTGGCACCAGGACCTATCCCAGGGGCATGAACTGCCTTTTTAGAGCCCACTCCCTTTGCTGGGACACCTTGTTAAGCCTTGATATGGCGTCCTGCATCAGGTCTTAAAGACAGAGGAATTTAAGCAGTGATTGTGGATGCCATGAAAGAAAAAACAGCTGGAAGGCATTTCTAGCCTTCAGTCTAGTCCCTACCCAGGCTGCCCCTCATTGTCAGGAAGCAAATGTGACACTGATTGGCAGATAAACAATTGTTTGTCTGCCAATACTGTGACTTAGGCTTCCTTAGGGCTGATCCAGCATTCCTGGCTAAGATGCTTTCCATCCTGGATAGAATAGTTTAAAAACTAAACCATAACCATCTGCCCACCCATGCATGTCCAACCTTACCTTAACAAAAACTGAGGAGCCAAGTCAGAGCAAGAGCTGCTAAGAAAGCAGCTTCCAAGAGGACGTTCCCAGAGTGTAAACTTGTTGCCCGTTTTTAGCTGTGCTTGTTTCTCTTAAATACTGGCCAGTTCTGGGAATTCCCTTTCTCCTCCCAGCTCTCTAGCAGAGAACTTACTTTTGAAATATATAGAAAAAAAAACAAACAAAAACCAAAACTAACATGGTTTCTTTCCAACCCTGAAAGGAAACTGAAACTACCCAAGCTCAGTTAGTTAGCTTAATGCAGTTAAAGACGATTTCCTTTAACCGCGTTGTCCCATGAAAGGTGAAAGGTGTGGATACATTGAACTGATTTCCCAGATGTTGCCCATTGTTGCTGAAAGAGAGAATTCTCTTTCAGAATTGACATCTTTCTTAACTATTGGGAGCATGGTTCATTTTATTCCTTTTAAATTAGAGTGATGTTATATCTGGTTTGGAGGTTGGTCCCTTTTGAGGACAAACCTCACTTACTACTTGAGAACTAATTTCTTGCAATTGTATCTGCATGCACTTAGGATAAAGTCTGTACTATTGGTAGTAGGTTGACTGAGAGTCACAGGGTCTCTTTTGTGAGTTCTAAAATACCATATACAAAAGAAATAAAACAAGGCTTAAAAGGAAAATTCAGGACCATTTTATTGGAGTTCAAAGAAAAAAAACAACGGCGAGGGTGGGGGCGGGGGGGGAGGGCAGACAGCAGCTCTCAGCAGGGAACCAGAAGCCAGAAGCCGGAGGTGGGGGTAGAACAAGAGCAAGTCACGCTTTCCAGGTTAGAGGCCAAGCTGTCAAGCAGGCACAGCAGTGAAAGTTCCTAAGCATCTGCATGAGGTGTGGACCTGCCTCCTGGCTCAACAGACAGGGAAGATGTTAAATCCCAAAGTTGGGTTGATCCAGGAGATGATGACAGTCCAAGCTGGAATCTTGAATCTAGCCTGTAAGAGAAACTGGAGCAGAGGACACACTAAGCCAGACCTGGATTCTGATGAGCTTAAGAAACGGTGATATCAAATGTGCCATTGGTTCAAGCCTAGATGCTTTGGGAAAGGGGGGTTGGGAAAAAACAGATCACTAAACAGGAACCATCTGACATCTAACACTGTGGGAGGCTATTGTCTGGGGTTTTATAGTTTTATAACTTACATACGATGTTCCATTTAATGGTAGGCTTAGTCAGTTCAACATTTTATTTTAGAATCTTTCAAGTTTGAAGGAGAAATAAAATATTTTGCATATATACCCAGGAATAGAATAAAATGGTCAGATAGTGTGAATTTGTCCACATTATGGAAGATGGTATAAATCATTCTGCAATATGATTTCCCAAGTCAGTGTTCCTGCAGTAATGAATGAGAATTCACAGTGCATCAAATATCACCATTAGGAAATGCCAGAATTCTACATTGTTATCACTCGAAGGAATTCATGGTTTTAATTGTCGAGTTTGTTTTGGTTTTTTGAGAATGAATTATAGTTAGGGAAGTGAAAACCCCTTTTATTATCATTGCTTTTTAGAATATGTGTAATCAAGAAACTTGATGTTTTTTATGTTATAAAGTTTTAAACTTCACTTACAGATTAATTTAATTGAATGTTCTTAATATGAGACGTGTGTATACTAAAAACTGCAGTGTGCCTTTTCGTTCTCTCATTGTGTCTTAGGATGAATAGGAAGTTTTAGTGCAAATCTGACTAAACCAATGGGTTCTTTGTTGATATCTAGTGCTTTTCTCTCCTATTTTCCATCTTGAAAGAACTGGAACTAATGTCAACCATTTCTGAAAACGCTTTGTCATTCACAGTTTTAAAAATCTACACTCCTCTTAATCGATTTCTCTGAATGCCAGTAGTAGTAAGCTAAATTTTGTCACTCTTAAATGCAAATGACCTAACTTCCTGAGCATCCTTCTCTTTTAGCTGCGATGTCCTGAATCACCACGTCCGTTGAGTCTGCACGTGTGTATTTATCTCATTATGCTCGCAACCATATTATCCTGTATTAGTTACTCCAGTCTTGCTTCCGGTTTGAAATCACTAATACAGTTTGTGATGTTTTGTTTTCCTCTGTTGTTGGGGTTGGGGTTTCTATTGTTGTGATGAAATACCATGAACAAAATGCAAGTCGAAGAAGAAAAGATTTATGTGGCTTTCCTATCCAAAGACATAGTTCATTGAGGAAGTCAAGGTAGGAGCAGGACAGAACCCAGGAGGCAGGTTTCTGATGTAGAGGCCATGGAGGGGTGTTACCTCCTGGCTTTTCCTAATGGCTTGTTTAGCCTGCTTTTTAATAGAACCCAGGACCACCCTCCAGGGATAGCCCCACCCACAATGGGCTGGGAGAAAATATGCTACAGGCTTACCTACAGCCCCATCTTTTGGAAACATTTTCTCATTTGAGAATCTCGCCTTTCAGATGATTTTAGCTTGTATCAAGTTGACACCTGTGGATTTTATTTTATTTTTTTTAAAGTAAATTTTATTAAATTATAAAAGTTTCCATTTCCGCTCCTCTTCCCAACACCCTCCCACTCCCCCCACTCCCTCTCCTCCTCCCTCTTCGTCCCTTAGGGCAGTAAGGGTTTCCTGCCCTGTGGGAAGTTCAAGTTCCTCCCTCCTCCCTCCAGGTCCAGGAAGGTGAGTATCCAAACAGACTGGATCCCCAAAATCCAGTATATGCAGAGGAAACAGGTCCCAGTATCATAATCAATGGCTTTTCAGAAAGACTTCGGGCCAGCCACATTCAGAGAATCTGGCCAAATTCCGAGAATCTGGTTAGATCACGTCCTCGTTCAGTCCCAGTCCAACTGGCCTTGGTAAACTCTCATTAGATCAGTCCCCTTGTATCAGTGGGTGATAGCATCCCTCGCAGTCCTGATTTCGTTTTTCATGTTCTTCCTCCTTCTGCTCCTCATTTGGACCTTGGGGGGCTCAGTCCGGTGCTCCAATGTGGGTCTCCATCTGTATCGCCGTCCTTCGCCAGATGAAGGATCTATGGTGATAAGCAAAATATACATCAGTATGGTTATGGGCCACGGCCGATTCAGGCACCCTCTCCTCTGTCCAGAGAACAATCTGGGGGATCTCTCCTTGGACCTGGGATCCCATATATAATCAAGTCTCCTGTAAACCCTAAAATGACTCCCTTATTTGAAATATAATCTTCCCTGATCCCATATTCATCCTTCCTCCCTCCCCCCCATCCCAGGCCACCGAGCTTTCCCCATTCCTCCCCTACTCCCTTTTCTCTAACCCTCTCCCCTTCCAACAACCCTCCCACCCACCCCCCCCATGCACCCAAGGTTACCTGGGACTCTTGACTATTTCCTACCTCCTGGCGGATAGCTAAATAATCTTCATCAGGTTCATCTTCTTATTTAGCTTTTCTAGGATCACGAATAATAGGCTCAAAGACCTTTAAATTATGGTTAGAATCCACTTATGAGTGAATACATACCGTGTTCCTCTTTTTGGGTCTGGCTTACCTCACTCAGTAAAGTGTTTTCTATGTCCATCCATTTGCATGCAAAATTCAAGATGTCATTTTTTTTACCGCTGAGTAAAACTCTAATGTGTATATGTTCCACACCTTTTTTAACCATTCTTCTATTGAGGGGCACCTAGGCTGTTTCCAGGTTCTGGCTATTACAAATAGTGCTGCTATGAACATAATTGAACAAATGCTTTTGTAGTATGCTAGGGAATCTCTAGGGTATATTCCCAAGAGTGGAATTGCTGGGTCCTGAGGGAGGTTGACTCCCAGTTTCCTGAGAAACCGCCACACTGATTTCCACAGTGGCTGCACAAGTTTGCATTCCCACCAACAATGGATGAGTGTTCCCCTCACCCCACATCCTCTCCAGCATAGGCTATCATTGGTGTTTTTGACTTTAGCTATTCTGACAGGAGTAAGATGGTATCTCAAAGTGGTTTTGATTTGCATTTCCCTGATCGCTAAGGAGGTTGAGCATGACCTTAAGTGTCTTCTGGCCATTCGAAGTTCATCTGTTGTGAATTCTCTGTTCAGTTCAGTACCCCATTTTTTAATTGGGTTAATTAGAGTTTTAGTGCCTAGTTTCTTGAGTTCTTTCTATATTTTGGAGATCAGACCTTTGTCTGATGAGGGGTTGGTGAAGATCTTCTCCCAGTCAGAAGGCAGCCTTTTTGTCTTACTGATAGTGTCCTTTGCTTTACAGAAGCGTCTCAGTTTCAGTAGATCCCATTTATTCATTGTTTCTCTTGTTGTCTGTGCTGCTGGGGTCCTGCTTAGGAAGAGGCCTCCTGTGCCTATATCTTGTAGACTACTTCCCACTTTCTCTTCTATCAGGTTCAAAGTGGACGGATTAATGTTGATGTCTTTAATCCATTTGGACCTGAGTTTTGTGCATGGTGATAGGTATGGATCTACTTTCATCCTTCTACAGGTTGACATCCAGTTATGCCAGCACCATTTGTTAAAGATGCTTTCCTTCTTCCATTGTATACCTTTAGCTCCCTTGTCAAAAATTAGGTGCTCATAGGTTTGTGGGTTAATATCCGGGTCTTCTATTCGATTCCAAAGGTCGATTTCTCTGTTCTTATGCCAATACCAAGCTGTTTTCAATACTGTAGCTCTGTAATAGAGTTTGAAGTCAGGGATGGTAATGCCTCCTGACGTTCCGTTATTGTATAAGATTGTTTTGGCTATCCTGGGTTTTTTGTTTTTCCATATAAACTTGATTATTGTTCTCTCAAGGTCTGTGAAGAAGTTTGATGGGATTTTGATGGGGATTGCATTGAATCTATAGATTGCTTTTGGTAGAATTGCCATTTTTACTATGTTGATCCTCCCAATCCAAGAACAAGGGAGATCTTTCCATTTTCTGGTATCCTCCTCAATTTCTTTCTTCAAAGACTTAAAGTTCTTGTCAAATAGGTCTTTCACTTCCTTGGTTAGAGTAACCCCAAGATATTTTATGCTATTTGTGGCTATCGTGAAAGGTGATGTTTCTCTGATTTCCCTCTCATCTTCTTTATCCTTTGTGTATAGGAGGGCCACTGATTTTTTGGAGTTGATCTTGTATCCTGCCACGTTACTAAAGGTGTTTATCAGCTGTAGGAGTTCTTTGGTAGAGTTTTTGGGGTCACTTATGTACACTATCATATCGTCAGCAAATAACGAAAGTTTAACTTCATCCTTTCCAATTCGAATCCCCTTGATCTCCTTATGTTGTCTTATTGCTATTGCTAGAACTTCAAGCACTATATTGAAGAGGTATGGAGAGAGTGGACAGCCTTGTCGTGTTCCTGATTTTAGTGGAAAGGCTTTGAGTTTCTCTCCATTCAATCTGATGTTAGCTGTCGGCTTGCTGTATATTGCTTTTATTATATTTAGGTATGATCCTTGTATCCCCAGTCTCTCCAACACCTTTATCATAAATGGGTGTTGAATTTTGTCAAATGCTTTTTCAGCATCCAATGAAATGATCATATGGTTTTTTTCTTTCAGTTTATTTATATGATGGATTACATTGATAGATTTGCGTATGTTGAACCAGCCCTGCATCTCTGGAATGAAGCCGACTTGATTATAATGGATAATTTTTCTAATGTGTTCTTGGATTCGGTTTGCCAGTATTTTATTGAGAATTATCGCGTCGATGTTCATGAGTGAGATTGGCCTGTAATTCTCTTTCTTGGTTGTGTCTTTGTGTGGTTTTGGTATTAGGGTAACTGTAGCTTCATAAAAGGAGTTAGGCAATGACTCTTCTGTTTCTATATTGTGGAATACGTTAAGGAGTATAGGTATTAGCTCTTCCTGGAAGTTCTGGTAGAATTCTGCATTGAAACCATCTGGTCCTAGGCTTTTTTTGGTAGGGAGATTTTTGATAACAGCTTCTAATTCTTCACGACTAACAGGTCTATTTAGATTGTTCACCTGTTCTTGGTTAAACTTTGGTATATGGTACTTATCTAAAAAAATGTCCATTTCTTTTACATTTTCCAACTTTGTGGCATATAAACTTTCATAGTAAGATCTAATGATTCTCTGAATTTCCTCTGTGTCTGTGGTTATGTCCCCCTTTTCATTTCCGATCTTATTAATTTGCATGTGCTCTCTCTGCCGTTTGATTAATTTGGATAGGGGTTTGTCGATCTTGTTGATTTTCTCCAAGAACCAGCTTTTTGATTCATTGATTCTTTGGATTGTTTTCTCTGTTTCTATTTTGTTGATTTCAGCCCTCAGTTTGATTATTTCCAGTCTTCTAGACCTCCTGGGTGAATCAGCTTTTTTTTTTCTAGAGCTTTCAAGTGTGCTGTTAAGTCTCCAATGTGTGCTTTCTCCGCTTTCTTTAATTGGGCACTTAGTGCTATGAACTTTCCTCTTAGCACTGCTTTCATAGTGTCCCATAGGTCTGAGTATGTTGTGTCTTTGTTTTCATTAAATTCAAGGAAGACTTTAATTTCTTTCTTTATTTCTTCCTTGACCCAGGGGTGATTTAGTAGTTGACTGTTCAGCTTCCATGAGTTTGTTGGCTTCCTAGGGGAAGCATTGTTGTTGAATTCTAATTTTAGTCCATGGTGATCTGACAAGACACAGGTGGTTACTAATATTTTTTTGTATCTGTGGAAGTTTGCTTTGTTACCGAGTATGTGGTCAATTTTCGAGAAGGTTCCATGAGCTGCAGAGAAAAAGGTATATTCTTTCCTATTTGGGTGGAGTGTTCTATAGATGTCTGTTAAGTCCATTTGATTCAATACCTCCAATAAATCTCTTAATTCTCTGTTTGGTTTCTGTCTGATTGACCTGTCCATTGGTGAGAGAGGAGTGTTGAAGTCTCCTACTATTAGTGTGTGTGGTTTGATGGCTGCCTTGAGTTCTAGAAGAGTTTCTTTTACATATGTGGGTGCCTTTATATTAGGAGCATAGATATTCAGGATTGAGACTTCCTCCTGATGAATTGTTCCAGTTATGAGTATGAAATGTCCATCTCCATTTCTTCTGATTGATTTTAGTTTGAAGTCGATTTTGTTAGATATTAGAATGGCCACACCCGCTTGTTTCTTAGGTCCATTTGCTTGGAAAACCTTTTCCCAACCCTTTACTCTGAGTAGGTGTCTGTCTTTGTGGTTGAGGTGTGTTTCTTGTAAACAGCAGAATGTTGGATCCTGTTTTCGTATCCAATCTCTAAGTCTGTGCCTCTTTATAGGTGAATTGAGTCCATTGATATTAAGTGATATTAATGACCAGTGGTTGTTGACTCCGGTCATTTTTTTTTTTTAGGTAGTAGAGTGTATGTGTTTTTCTTCTTTGATTTGTGCTTGTGAATGGTCGCTAGATGTTCGAGTTATTGTAGGCCGTGTTGGGAATGTTGGATTCCTTCGGTAGTGATTTTCCTTCTAATATTCTCTGTAAGGCTGGATTAGTAGCTACGTATTGTTTAAATTTGTTTTTATCCTGGAATATTTTGTTTTCTCCATTGATAGTGAACAATAGCTTGGCTGGGTATAGTAGTCTGGGCTTCCATCCATGGTCTCTTAGTTTCTGCAGTACCTCTATCCAGGATCTTCTGGCTTTCATGGTTTCCATAGAGAAATTCGGTGTAAGCCTGATAGGTTTACCTTTATAAGTTACTTGCCCTTTTTCCTTTGCAGCTCTTAAAATTTTTTCTTTAATCTGTATGTTTTGTGTTTTGATTATTATATGGCGAGGGGATGTTTTTTTTTGATCAAGTCTATTCGGTGGTCTGTATGCTTCTTGAACCTTCATAGGAATATCGTTCTTTAGGTTGGGAAAGTTTTCTTCTATAATTTTGTTGAATATATTTTCTGGGCCTTTGATCTGCAGTTCTTCTCCTTCTTCAATCCCTATTATTCTCAGATTTGGTTTTTTTATTGTGTCCCAGATTTCCTGAATGTTTTGTGAAGAGAATTTGTTGGATTTGCCGTTTTCTTTGACCAGAGCATTTATTTTCTCTATGGTATCTTCAGATTCTGAGATTCGTTCTTCTATCTCTTGTATTCTATTGGTTAAGCTTGATTCTGTAGTCTCCGTTCGTTTACCTAGGTTTTCCATATCCAACCGGTTCTCGGTTTGTGTTTTCTTCATTGCCTCCATTTCAGTTTTCAATTCTTGCACTGTTTCCTTTACTTATTTGATTGTTTTTTCTTGGTTTCTCAGGGTCTCATTCACGGATTTACTTCTTTCTTCAAACTTGTTATATTTCTCATCTATTTCTATACTCATTTCTTCAAACTTTTTGTTATATTTCTCATCCAGTTCTTTAAGGGAGTTATTCATATCCTGTTTAAGGGACTCTATTGCTTTCATAATGGCACTTTTTTCCACTTCTTCTGGGTTAAGGTGTTCAAGTCCTTCTGTTGTAGGGTCCTTAGGATCTGGTGCTTTCATGTTGTTTTTCAGATTGTTGGATGAGGTCTTGCCTTGGCGTCTGCCCATCTCTTACTTCCAATGTTCTCTATTGGAACTTCTGTTACCGGGTCAGGTTCCCTTCTTGGGCAGGGACTTCACTGACAGAATGCCCACCTTTCCTCAGTCAGGCTATTGAAGCACAGGCACTCCCTCTTTCCGGGATGCGCTTACAAAGCTGCTTGCAAGGCAGCTGAGCTGGGGAAAATTTTATGGCCCCAGGGGGAAGGGAGAAATATAGGAATTCCTACCTGGATGGGAGCTGGGATGGCAGGCGGGAGGGGGTAGCCAGCACTGCAGGGCGACCTGGGCGTCTATGGGGTCGGGGAACGCCCAAGCTCCTCCTCACCGGGACCCTGCCCCGGCCCGAAGGAAACTCACCCCTCTGATGGCCCTCTGCTAGAAGTCAGGGCCCCTGCTGGTCAGGAATGTGGCTGAGCTGGCACCTGGTCCACCTGTCCTCAGGGAGGCCTTTAAGACCCAGGAACTGCCTGGAGCCGGGCTGTGCCTACAGCCCAGGCCCAGCTTGCAAGGCAGCTGAGCTGGGGAAATTTTATGGCCCCAGGGGGAAGGGAGAAATATAGGAATTCCTACCTGGATGGGAGCTGGGATGGCAGGCGGGAGGGGGTAGCCAGCACTGCAGGGCGACCTGGGCGTCTGTCACCTGTGGATTTTATAAGCTGATTAATTTCCTCTGAAATAGTCACTGGAGTTGTGTTTGCTATTGCATTAAAGTGGAAATGAATGTGCATAGAAATGTCATATTAAAAATAAATAAGTTTTATAATCAATTTTCTAGATAGGCCTGTCTATTTCTTGACTCTTGAAGTCATCTAGAATTCTTGCATAATTGTCTAGATACAGTTCTGGAAAATTTTATAACATTTATTACAGAGCATTGAGTAAACTTGTCAAATACAACTATATCCAATGTACACATTTTACAAGCGTACAGCTTCATGAATTTTCTTAACACAGTATCAGAAATAAAATAAAAAGATAGCATGCCAGGGGATCCCCCTCATGTCAATGTTCAGTATCTACTACCTCTGCTTTGCCCCTTCAGTGAAAACAAACAACCGTGCCACAAGCATCATACACTGAGTTCCATCTAGTGACTAGATCAGTGTTATTCAGTGTTATTATGTGAGACTTTGTCTACCTCCTTTTCATTTAGCAGACGTGTAGTGAAGATATAGTTGGGGAATAAAGCAAACTTCATATCTTGGTTATTCTGTGTCTTTTTTCTTGTTTTGACAAAATGACAAGCTATGTCATATACATATATGTTATCAATATTCTATTTGCACTTGGTTATATGCTTCACATAGGTTATGTGTGTGTTTATTATTTTCTTACAGCTATTAAAATAATATTTACATTTGTTTATTAGTACTAATGTCAGTTGTTTTGGGTTTTGGTTTTTTTATTTCTCATCTTGTTTTTTCCTTATTTATAGAACACTCACAGTTTTCCATAGTGTGTCAGCATCAGCTCATCCTCCTATACCAGTGCTCACCACTGGCCTGTGATGCCAGGAGCTGAGTCTCTAGGGATTTCCACCGGAACACAAAGACTCTGGTAAGAAACCTATTTTTTTCAGCTGTCAGTTTCACCCTGTGCTTATCTATGGGGTCAATGCAGCTACAAACAGAGTCCAGAATTTCTGAGATAGTTATCCACTCACCTTCCAAAGATCCCAGCCTATGGGATTCCTTTAATAGACTCCTTTTCCGTGAAATCACTCAATCACTCACTTTCCAAGACAGAGTCATCTCTAACTCGAGTGCGTAGTCTCAGAGTACATGACCTCAAAAGAAAGGGCAGATTGACGACTCATTTTGTTTTCCTATGGTGCTTGAGTGAACTCAGAGGTAGAATCAGATACAGTCCAGCCACAGATTGAGTTGTGCAGTGTCAGCAGGATTGCTGCTGTCTCCATGAGTGTGGTAGCCCCTTGGCTTGGGGACACTAACTTAACCTGAGACAGAGTTGGACTGAGCACTTTATGGAAGCCCCACTCCCAAATGGAAAACTCCAAAACTCACAGGTGAGTACAGGAATTCAGCTGAAGGTCTAGAGTGTTGGTTGTTGTTAAGACCTTCACCATCACATGGACTCTCACTCCTCTGCCCTTCCTCTTCCACCTGGCTCCTTTCTCTCCGTTGCCTTATTCTCTCACCCTTCTCTATCTTATTGGGTTTTGAAGAGCAGGAATATATTATCTGATGAAACTTGGGTTTAGGTCTCACCAGTATATATAATCATCTGTCACCCCCTGCCCCTGTCCCATGACTACATGTATGCAAGATAGTCTATAAACACAAGTGTAAGCCCTCTTCATCAAGAATTATCAGATCTTGTTTTAAAATAACAAGCTTCTGGCTTTGCTTTTGTTATCCTGTTTTTCCAATAGCAATTCTGTGACAGGCGATAGGAATGCTGTGTTAGGACACCAGCAACTGAAAAGAGTGGCCACCCTGACTTTGGAAGCCCTATGGATGACAGGGGCACAGTTGACAGTGAGCAGACGCAGTGATGGCTCCAAGCATTTGCCCAAGTTCCCAGCCAGTGACACTGTCCACGCCATGGAGATTTTCTAGACTAGGAACTACAGATTGTCCCTGTAGAAGAAAGTGTAGGACAATAGTCTTCTAAAGTACCCTGGCATCTAGAGATATGGCTTAGCAGGTAAAGTGTTTGCCATGTAAGCATGAGGACCTGAGTTCATATCCCCAAAGCCCATGTAAAAGCCACATGCTCTACTGTGCATCTGTCAACCCAGCATTCCTAACATCAAAACAGGAAGCACATAGGATCACCTCAGAAACTTGTGGGGCCACTAGTATAGCGCAGGAAACAGAAAGCAGCTGAAGAGGGACCCTGCTTTAAACAAGGTGAAATGCTACCCTCCCACATGAGTGTGTCATACACATGGCTACACTTACACACATTAACATGCATACATATACACCAGCATACTTATACACACATACATAAACAGAGAGAAACGGGGGGGGGGGATCAGACATAAACACAAAATTGAAATATACCACAGGGTTAAGTGGTTTAATTGCCTATGAACTTTAATTTTGTAGTTGGCTCTCTCTTTCGATTCTTTAAAAGAAAACAATCTTATTTCCATTTTGTAATCAGAGAAAAGCAGCTGAATTCCTAGAAATGGCTAAGTTAGAGCAGAAGTTCAGTTGCTTTCAGTTTCCATGAGAATTTTATTTCAGGAAATGCCTTCCCAAAGAGCTTTGCTTTGGCACAAGAGTTCATTTTCCTGCTGAGAGAACAATCCTGCCAAGCTGCCCGAGAACACAACTCCTGGAAGTGTGTTGAGTTTGGAGGGAGAAATCTCGAGGGTGGGATCCCAGAACCTCCCTGCCTCACTACTCTTAATGAGCTGGTGTATGGCCCTGTATGTTCAGCATCTTTCTTGAATTAGGCTATGTGTAGACCAGACTATGTATAGAATGTAGCTAGGCCTGTTGCTAGGGCTTGTCACAAGCACTATTCAGCATTTTAGGTTGTTATCAATTCGTTCTCTGGAAAAGACACCATGACTTAAAACACACACACACACACACACACACACACACACACACACACACACACACACACACACACTGAATAATCACATCACTTGCTGAATAGTCCCAAACTTTTTCTATTTATAGCACAGGATAAAAGCTGGGCATAGTAGTGTCCACTTTTAACCCCAGCACTAATTATGTAACTCTCTGGGTTTAAGGTCAGTCTAGTCTACAGAATAAGGAGTGAGGTCTAGGATAGCAGCCAGGGCTACACAGAGAAACAGAGAAACCCCCATCTTGAAAAAAACTAAAGGAAAAAAAAAAAAAGCCAGTTCGCAATAGCTAACAACAGAAACAGCCTACAAAAGCTTGCGCAGTCTGCCCCCTGCTGGCACTTTCTAAACCCAGTCTATCTCCAGTTCACAACCTGCATCCAGAAATAATCAAACTCTTCCCCAACCTGGAGTTTTGCACAAAATCCTTCTGCCTAGAACTAATTTTTACTTCATGTTATCTAAGTAAATTGTGCTTCTCCAAGGTTTGGTTTAATTCTACATTTCTTGGGGAAACATTTCTATCCAATTAGTCTCTCCTTTCTATACTTACTCCGTGCGTTATCTCCTGTTCCCTTATAGCGCTTAGCAGAAACTGAAATATTTAGTTTGTTCACATGACCATTTAGTGTCTTATTTTTAAAATTCAAAAGAAAGCAGCACTAGAATCACGACTGTTCTGGTTGACAGTAAATCCTGGCTACCTTCCTTCACATCCAGCCCGTGTCAGTGGCCAATACCTGTCGCCATTGAATAAACCGATGCAATCATTTGGAAAGTGCTACTTTATTTTCCTTTTCATACATGAATTTTGCTCTTTGCATGCGAACCTTCAACAGAATTTCTCTCCCACAATTCTGGAAGCAGTACTTTCTGAATGGGAGATCTTGTTGCCATGATAAATGTTGCCCTTGTTATGATCATCAGCAGGGTCCGACATCTTCCCATTATATTCAATTTTGGTCTGGGGATTCTGGAACACAAAAGAAACCCACGACTCATAAATAAATAAACAAACAAATAAATAAATAAATAAATAAATAAACAAATGAATAGGAAAACTAGTCCGTTTAGGGCTTTCCTACTTGCTTTATAATTTTAATGATCGTGCTTCATTTAATCTAATACTAATTATATAATCTGTTGAACAGAAAATGAAAATAATTGTGAGGCTTCTGATCTGATGACCTTTTGAGCTGGATAATGAGAAAACTTACTAAACAGTTTATAACAAAAACAACTCAGGTGAACATTCCTACCCCAGTTCATCAGCTTGCTACAGGTACCATAATTGAAGACTACACTCCTGTCTTTGGTTTCCCAAAGGTCACGTTCTTTTGTAGGCAGAGCTTTTCTGTGTCCTGGCAGTCACTCTCAAATAACCACAAGAGACCTAATATTAATTATAAATGTTTAACTGATAGCTCGGACTTGTTATTAGCTAACTCTTATATTTTAAATTAATTTACTTCTATCAACCTGTGTGCTGCCCCAGGCTCATGGCTTTTACCTCTCCTGCATGTCCTGCTTCCATTGCATCTGACTGGAGACTCTTCTGACTCTGCCTCCTTCTTCTCAGCATTTTCTCTCTGCCATCCAAAATCTTGCCTAGCCAGGAGCCAGTTAGCTTTTTATTAATATATTTACAGTGTAAAAAGATTGTCCCACAGCACCTTTTCTTATACAAAGTACACTCACCTCATCTACAAACGCCCACAGGTGTCCCTCATCTTAGTACACTGACCCCATCATCCCCAAATGCCCCCAGGTGTCCCCTCATCCTAGCACCAAACTTTATTTTTTTTTTTGAGAAAACAAACATTTAATAAAAATTTCCAAGAAAGAAAATTAGGAATGGAAAAAAATCAAATCTAACAAAAACAAAAAAGCAAAATTATTCTAGATGGCCCCAGTTACTACATTTGTAAAAGTATGACTCTCAGATCTATGAAGCATATGGATTCACAAAGAAGAAGTCTCAAAAGCCAGCAAAGTAAAAACCTCAGTGGCAACTAGACATTGTAGAACTTTTCATAGAAGCAGAGATAAGCAACAAATTCATTACTTAGAAGTCTCAAGAGTTGTCGCACAGCTTCCTCAACAGTAATGAGCTAAACCACAGATGAGAATATGGTCAGAAAAAGGTTCTCAGGGGTTGTCAAACCAGTAAACAAAAATAGAGAAATGTTAAAAGGAATATTTAGGAGTGAACTTAACCCCAGAACAATGATTTGAGGGAAAAGAAAGACTGTTGAGTCAAACAGACACACAAGTAAATTTTTTAATTTATTTATTTATTTTAAAAAGAAAACAATCTTTTTTTTTTCATTTTACATACCGTTCCCACTCCCTCCGCTCCACCCCTTCCCTCCACTCCACTCCTCCACCCCTTCCCTCCACACCACCCCTCCACCCCTCCCCTCCACCCCACCCCCATGAGCTCCTCAGGGAAGATAAGGCACAAGCATAGTTTTACAGAATAAATGCACGGAGTTCATCTGGACTTGTCCCGTGCTACCATCTCGCCAGCAAGAACGATGCGGGACACTTAAGATTCTTCTGCAGTAAAGCTTTATGCGTCTTGAGAGGGAGAGCATAAGCTTACATGGCGGAGACCCAGAATGAGGGGAACCCAGCCCTTATAAAGGAAACAGTCCTTGCTTCTGACGTGTCACTCTTGGATTGGTCCGCTGCCCATTATCCCAGATGATGCCTCGGAAGTAGGCAGGGACGCAGCAGTAGAGAGTTACCAAGCACATGCGCTGGGATTAAAGGCGTGTGCTACATCACCTTGAACTCACAGAGATCTGCCTGTCTCTGCTTCCCAGGCATAGGGGTCAAAGGCGTGTACTACCACGCCTTGAGGTCACAGAGGTCAATCTGCCTCTGCCACCCAGGCATCAGGACCAAAGGCGTATACCGCCACACCTTGGGGTCACAGAGGTCAATCTCTACCTTTGTTCCTAGAAGCAATGGAGAATGTGGTCCGGCCCTCCACATATCCCCCTTTTTTTTACTTCTTTGCAGAAAGGCAACTCCCTCAGAAGGCAAAGATAGAGGTCGCACTTCCCAGAGCAAAAACATTACGATGGGCTTGCACGGAATCTGCCCCTAGGTTCATGACACCTGGAACCTATCCGGCCTGCCCTCTGCCATTTTTCTGGGAAAGGGAATATACGACAGGAAACCCTTATGCAGAACGACATATCTCTCAGAGAGGGCCATTCTCTGTGCGATGCTCTTCAGCTCAACAACTTTCAGGGCTAGCTAAGCCAAGCACTCCACCCTGTGCAATGGACCATTGTCCTAGGGGTGCAGGAGCTGGTTGGCATAAACCTTACTGCTTCAGCATAGATAACCACACATCGGTAGAGGCCCCTGTTTCAGGGCAGCCAACGCTTGTGCAATAACCACTTTGTCCCTACGATTTTGGGATTTGAGTCAGCAGACCATCCAGAGGAGAAACACTAATCCATAGCATAGGACTGTTCCAAAACATTTCCACCCCCACCCATTCTTTGAAGTAGGGGAATGAGAGACACGGCCCAGGACTGGAGTCCTACGGCCAAGCTTATAAATCATCTCTAGGACGGTAGGGAGGGGGCCCAGAGTCTTATTGGTTGTAAAAAATCGAGGAGACACCGCCATCCTATGGTTGACTGGTAACAGCTTCAGGAAGGCTGAGAGTGTCCTCCATCGGTGCTCTGTCATCCATCCGCAAAATGGCAGGAGGAACAGCAGCCAGGTCCTCAGGCGAATCCATGTGTTGTGGATCACTCTTCACTGTTCGGGTCAATCGCTCTGGCAGCCAGAATGGGCTTTCTTGATCCTGTGGGAAGACACAAACAGCTCCCCTGGATCTCAATAAAATGGGATCCGGGCCTTTCCATTCATTAGAAAGCACATTTTTCCACTTAACCAAATTTTTGGGCCGCTGTGGATCCGAACAATGTCGTGTTGCAGCATTTTGGCCATTATCATCCAAATTTAAAAAATTTATGGTGAACAGAGCCATGGCGATGGCCATTTTTGGCGTTGGGGGCAACTCCTTTATTATTCCCCCTTTTTTTGTTTTTAACAAGAACTGGTATCAGTATAGGCCATGCCCTTGTCACTGTTTAGAGGGTCATCCTTGCTACTTTCTCATCAAGTTTTCTAGTTTAATTTTTTACAAGATAACTAGACAATTGCTTAATAATCAGTCATTGCATCTGGGATCGCAGGGGCGCAATTCTCCAGCTGCATCAAGAAGTCTACCAGAGGCATGTTGGAAACTATGGGCTTTTTTGCCACAGTCACAGATTTAGCCAATGACCCAATCATTAAAACCTTAAAAATCTAAGGGCTTTTTGCATCTACCTCCCTGTGGATCCTGAAACATTAGATTTAAAACCAAATAGTTATAAGCTGCCATGTGGTCACTGGGGAATTGAACTCACGACCCTTGGAAGAGCAGGCAGCATTCTTAACAACCCCTATGCTATCTCTTCAGTTCCTTATTCAGATGGGAAATCTCTCGGGCTAGTAGCCGACATTGTTCGCCCCGCCTGTTGCCCCAGACTATTGGTCCGCCTTTGTTACCTAGGATCAGCACAGCTCAGCTCAGCCAAGCGGAACAGAAGCCACTCCAGCCTCAGAGCCCCTCACAGTTTTAGGCACATTGCAAGCCTTCTGGCCTGGCAGCAGTGCTGTGATACCCTCCAGGCCAGGCACCAACTGAGCCAGCGCGGCGTGCCCCCCACCATAGCCATCCAGCAAAGCTCCGCTCCAGCCACCCTCCAGCCGCAGCTGCATTCATTCTGAGTCCAAACTCGGTGCACGGAGTAAAGCAGAACTCAGAAGCAGGCTTGCTGCTCTGAAACCACTGTAAGGACCTCATTTAAACTTTTAGGGAATTTGGGTGTCATTAGTCTCTTTGGCTACTTCCTGCTGAATTGGGCCGTTGCATTTTGGGGGTATACACTACAACATTTCAGGAGGTCTCGGTGATTCAAACCACATAAATCTCAAGTACACCCTTAGGCTCTCATTTTCTGTGGAGATGAAAACAGAACCTCTTTTCCAAAACATCATATCCTTAGGCAAATTCAAATATCTTTCTCCTGTCCGGTACACAAAAGACAACACAAACAACATAACATAAAGCTTTTGACCTTGTAGGTCAGTCTCCCCCATTCTTAGAACCACCGGGGGGTCCTTTTTTCTTATTTCCTTTTTAGTCTCCCCCATTCTTTGAACCACCGGGGGGTCCTTTTTCCTATTTTCTTTTTCTTACAGGCGCGCCTAACCTCTCACTGCACTCAGTTTCTGATATGCTATCCTGGACTTCCTCCAATACATTTTGTCCGTCTGCAACAACAGCCTGGCAGGATTTATCTTCTAAGCAATTTCAAAGTGATAAGAGAACTGCTAAGAAGTACCAAGGCCTCTACAAAATCTTTCCAAGGTGGAGACAAGTCAAGCCCAAAACCGAAAAGTCCAAGAATAGTCATACCTCTCTGAGCAAACAACCTGCAGTTCTGAATCCTCCTTGTGTCCAAGGGGTCTCCGGTGGTGCGAGCAGTTGTCAGGGTCCCCCAGCGTCCCGAGGAATTCGGCACCAGTTGCCCCGCGCTCGGCCTCGCCAGCAAGAATGATGCGGGACACTTAGGATTCTTCTGCAGTAAAGCTTTATGCGTCTTGAGAGGGAGAGCATAAGCTTACATGGCGGAGACCCAGAATGAGGGGAACCCAGCCCTTATAAAGGAAACAGTCCTTGCTTCTGACGTGTCACTCTTGGATTGGTCCGCTGCCCATTATCCCAGATGATGCCTCGGAAGTAGGCAGGGACGCAGCAGTAGAGAGTTACCAAGCACATGCGCTGGGATTAAAGGCGTGTGCTACATCACCTTGAACTCACAGAGATCTGCCTGTCTCTGCTTCCCAGGCATAGGGGCCAAAGGCGTGTACTACCACGCCTTGAGGTCACAGAGGTCAATCTGCCTCTGCCACCCAGGCAACAGGACTAAAGGCGTATACCGCCACACCTTGGGGTCACAGAGGTCAATCTCTACCTTTGTTCCTAGAAGCAATGGAGAATGTGGTCCGGCCCTCCACATGGACTGCCTCTGGTTTTATTAAAACAATGCTCAGTAAGAACTTTAGTTAAAAGTCAAGAAGAAACTAAAGGAGCAACAACAGTAGCTTGCCCCATGGCTGAGACAGAACAGGTGGAAACTTTATTAGATGGTTTAAAGGAGAAAATGAGTCACAGTCTACAGTGAGATTTACAGACTCTGATCTATAGACCAAACCAAACCCCTCTGTTGTCTGCATGGTAAGTAAAGTTGTTTTTATTTTTTTAAACACAACTATCTCCCTTCATGTACATGTTGTCCATGGTAGACTTTATGACATAAGAACACTACTGATTAGAACAAAAGCATTGCATGTACCACAAAACTTAAACTGTTTCCTTCAGGACTCTTTATAGAAGCTGAGAGACACATAGTTTAAGTAAAAGAAGAGGGTGGAGAGTAATTTTGCAATAAAGATGAAGAATTCTCTCAGAAAAAAATGACAAAGAATGACCCTGAAAGTCACAAAAGAGCTGTTGCATCATCTACATATAGTTGTCACTTGTCTCCTAATGTATTTGCAAATTTAATGTGTTCTAAAGAAAAAAAAATGCTTTCATGAAGGTAGGAAAATGGTCATCGTAGATGTGACTAGGTGCAAAAGCAAAACCTGAGGACTCTCTGAAAACATCTGAGAAACCTTCGCTGTTATATTTAAGGTACACCCATTTACACTCTGACCTACGCTAGAATTGGGCCACAAGACATTTCACCCAGGCCCCACGTGACTGTGAGCTGTCCCGTGACTGAGTTGAACCGCAGTTTCCTGGAACACTATTTTCTTCTCAACACCAGAGGACAAGGTCTTCTTACCCCTTTCTTAACAAACAGCTTGGATTAGTCCACGCCCATCTTAATCCTTGACTAACAAATGCGTTAAGGACTTAACTTACAAATAGAGCCTCATTTCAAAGCTCTATAACAACTGATTCTTATTGAAATGTTAATTGACCATAAATAAATGTGATTTTCTTGCTGGAAGACAAAGTTAAAGTGGAAGGGACAGAACTCCTCCATGTGGCAACCCCAGAGGGAAGGAAAGGAGGAAAGGGCCGCAGATTCCTTCTAGCTTTAGTACTGTCCTCTGCCTTCATCTTCATCTTCTCCATCTTTCTCTGTCACTGCCATCCATCAAATTCAATTAAAAGAAAATCTTAACTTAGTATCAAGCTGAATATCTTTAGAAATTGTGTGTGTATACGAAATTATTTAATTCTTTGCAGCTTTATCTTTGTAGATATTTAGCACAGAATCAACTACTACCTCCAGGTATCTCAACTGAGGCCTGATCTTTTCTGTCTAGTTGGTTTTCCCTATATACACAGAGACAGACAGATAGACAGAGACACCCAGTTTCACACACACACACACACACACACACACACACACACACACACACACTACAAATGCCCCCAAAGCACACACAATCCAGTGCCCCAACTGTGCCTTCCATCTCAATGCTAGCTCATTTATTCCTGTCCCTCAGAGGCAAGAAACTGGTCATTTATTTTGACATTTCTTTTCTTCTCATACCATTGACAAATCTCTATGGCTATCCTTCTGTCTTCAAAATGTAGGTTTTTCACCTATCTCCATTGCCACAACAGCATCTCCATCACCATCACTGCTCTTGTAAATTACTGTGGTGCAATGGTTTGCTATTCACCATTACTTGATGATTATCTTAGGTCGGGTTTTTATTGATGCGAAGACACCGTGAACACAGCAACTCTTATCAAGGAAACATTTGATTGGGGTGTTTCCCTTACAGTTGCAGAGGTTCAGTCCTTTATCATCACAGCAGGGAACAGGCAGAGATAGTATTGGAGTGGAGAGTTCTTTCATCTAGACTCAGAGGCAACAGAAAGTTGACTGCTGGTCATACTGAGAGAAGCTTGAATAAGAGACCTCAATGCCTGCCCCTACAGTGACACACTTCCTCCAACAAAGTGTCATTAATAATGACACACCTCCTACTAGTGTCCCTCCATTTGGGAGCCATTTTCTTTCAAACCTCCACAGTAATAGTGCAGTGAACTCTTTGTAAGAATGGTTCTCAGCCTTCCCAATGCTGTGACCCTTTAATGCAGTTCCTCACGTTGTTGTGACCACCAACCATAAACTTATTTTGTTGCTACTCTATAACCATAATTTTGCTACTGCTATGAATCATAATATAAATATCTGATATGCAGGATATCTGATATGCAATCCCCAAATGTGTCATGACCCAAAGGTTGAGAACGTCTGCTCTAAAGTATAGAACAAATTATGTCTCTCCTCTGCTGAAAATCTACCTAGGACTCCCTTTCCACAGTGACTACTAACTAGTCACGTATTCATTGGCTTCTCTTTCTCTCACCAATCGTTTTACTATTTTCCCAGGTCCTTCGATTCCAGCCACACTGGATTTGTATGTGTTTTCAAACTCATTTACCCTGCTTCTGCATGACCTCTGGGGTCCCCAGCTTACTTCTTTTTGCTGAAAGAATCCGTGAGACATATAACTAGGACTTACCTAAAGAAAAGGAATTGTTCACATAGGATAGCATTCCACAAGACTGGGGGATTCAGGACCTGGTGTCTGTTGATTGAGGTAATTGTTTAAATCATCAGCATCAAGGCTAAAAGCATTGCTTTTGTAGATGTCCAGCAGATGGCGCTACACAACTAAAGAATCTGGTTTCCTTCTTCAGTGAAGCCCTACAAGCCAGAATAGGTGTGAAATTTTCTACAGCAAAAGCCAGTTTGGGGTCCGAAGTACAATAAACATAACAAAATACAGGAAGCACATTTTAAATATAATACTAAGAATCTTACATACTTAGATACACCAACACCATATTTGGGAATGAAAACCATTAAAAAATATTTTTCAGAATTCTTTAACCACAACAAACTCAAACTTTCAAAATTTCTAGATTAACCAACCCATCCAAAGTATAATTTAATATGCTGATTTAAATTTATTTTAATCATTTATTTGTCTTTGCAAAGCCTTCACGCCTGTCTATTTTGTGTTAGCTTTGTGTCCACAATTAGTTCTGATCCACAGGCAGCCCTGACAGAGAACATCATATATTCATCTGTCTTTATTGGAGCTGTTTGGGCAGCACACTCCTGGGGGCACTGCTCTGAGAGGATAGGTCAGTTCTAGGTTTTAAACAACTGTTCAATGAGAATTCTAAATCATTCCTAGTTAGGGTTTCTATTGCTGTGATGAAACACCATGACCAAAAGCTAATTAGGGAGAAAAGGGTTTATTTGGCTTACATATCCACAGTAATAATATTCTATTGAGGAAAGATAAGGGAGGGTATCCAACTAAGCAGGAACCTGAAGGTGGGAGCTGATGCAGAGACCATGGAGGGATGCTGCTTACTGGATTGCTTCCCATGACTTGCATAACCTACTTACAGAACCCAGGACAAACAGTCCAGGGGTGGCCCCACCAACAATGGGTTGAGCCCTAGCACATCAACTACTAATTAAAAAATGCCTATAACTGGATCTTCTGGAGGCATTTTCTCAGTTGAGGGTTCCTACATTCAGATAACTCTTAGCTTGTGTCAAGTGGATGAAACTAACCAACACAAAACCCTTCACTAGGATTCAGTACAATTTTGGAGGTATCAGATCAGGTGCCTTTGAGTATATCTGTTGTTCTCCTACAGATTTTAGTCCTAGGATGAAAGATTAGAGATCCTCACTAAGGACACGTTAAAGTATTCAGATACTCTCCGATAGGTCACATGGATTGTGGGTAGACTGCATTTCTATGGTTGGGATGCTAAAAGCCAATCCCCAAACACTTTAGTTTCCATTAGCATTTACTCTCCCTCTTAATTACCTTCATTTTTATATGTTTAAAGGTAAAAGAAGACTATGGGAAAATAGTTACTAAATAATATTTGTTTAGGGATTTGTATGCATTTTATGATTTCTGAAGATTAATCAAAAAACAGGTAAGTATTTATCACCTACTGGGTGTTTAACAGTGTGGTTTCAAGAAACATAAAGCATACTCATTGCTTTTGCAGCATTTCATCAGTAAATTGCAAAAAATTACCACATACTGGTCATCTGTAGAGTCCAGTATGAACTGCTTTTGTAAAAGACCTGAAATTTGCAATAAATGTTGTATAGCAACTCATTTAAGGAGAGTAATCTCTGTCATTGGCTGTTCCTTAACTGACTATGAAATAGATATATTTTAGATATCTTTACTTAAAACCCAAGCATATGAGGAGGCTGCTTGTTTATCCCAGCTGCCCAGAACAAAATAACTACACAGAAACTATATTAATTAAAACACTGCTTGGCTCATTAGCTCTAGCTTCTAATTGGCTAATTCTTACATCTTAATTTAACCCATTTCTATTAATCTGTGTATCGCCATATGGCAGTGGCTTACCAGCAAAGATTCGGCATGTCTATCTCAGGTGGCTCCATGGCGTCTCTCTTACTCTGCCTTCCTTCTCCCAGCATTCAGTCCAGTTTTCCCTGCTTACCTAAGATCTGCCCGATCAACACACCAATGCAGTTTCTTTATCCATTAACCAAGAAAAGCAACACACAGACAAAAGGACCTCCCATACCATTTCCCCTTTTCTGTTTAAACAAAAAGAAAGGCTTTAACTTTAATATAGTAAAATTACATATAACTAAACAGTTACCAAGCAAGAATTGCAGTTACGATATTTATATCTACTTTATCTTTTATCATAACTAAAGAAAACTATAACTCTAAATTCTTTAACTCCATCAAAGATTCCAGAAGGATATAATGTTATCTAAGTAAACAGGAAGTACATTGTAAGCAAATTCCAAAATTCTAGAATTGATAGAGACATATTCCTACCTGGACAGTTACCCAAAGTTTCTGTACCATTGGGGCATCCATCTTCAGCCTACAGGTCCATAGTATCCAACAGACTTTTTCATGAAGCAGGAAATTTCGAAGACAGTTCTACCTATACTGGCTGTTTGTCACATTTTTGTGTGTGTGTGTGTGTGTGTTCTGTAGAATGTCTAGCAGACTCTTTCATGAAGCAGGAACCCTGAAGGACAGTCTCACCTTTAGGCAAGTTCAGCAGTCATTTTTCTGTGGGTCCTGCATGTCTAGTTTATGTAGCCAGGCAAGAGCCATTTTATGACTCTCTATACTCTTTTTCTTCTCTCTCCCAAGTCTATGTACATTTATCCAACACTGTGACTAATTTAGAGTTCTTTTCCATCTGGATTTGTCTTCATTACATATCTGTAATTCTTTACTGTCCAGGAGCACTTTTTAAAATGCCAAGTGCTTCTTAAAACTTAAGCTGAGTCATTGCTAGAGGAAATACAGCAGTGCCTGCTTGCCCCACCCAGTCCAGCATAGTGGAGCCACTTGGGCCTCTGAGCCATGCACACTGCCCCACTTCTAAATACACAGCCAGTCCAAGCTGCCATCAAGCAAGCTATAGCACTCTGATCACAAACCCCACAGAAACTATATTAATTAAAATACTGCCTGGAAATCAAAACAACTCTGAGATTCCATCTTACACCTGTAAGAATGGCCAAGATCAAAAACATTGAAGACAACTTATGCTGGAGAGATTGTGGGGAAAAGGGAACACTTCTGCATTGCTGGTAGGAATGCAAGCTGGTACAGCCAATTTGGATGTCAGTGTGGTGATTTCTCAAAAAATTAGGAAACAACCTTCCTCAAGACCCAGTAATACTACTTTTGAGTATATATCCAAAGGATGCTCAATTATGCCACAAGGATATGTGCTCAACTATGTTCATACCAGCATTGTTTGTCATAGCCAGAACCTGTAAATAACCTAAATGCCCCATGACCAAAGAATGAATAAAGAAAATGTGGTACATTTACGCAATGGAGTACTACACGGCAGAAAAAAATAATGACATCTTCAATTTTGCAGGAAAATGGATGGAGTTAGAAAACATTATTTTGAGTGAGGTAACCCAGACACAGAAAGACAATTATCACATGTACTTACTCATAGGTGATTTTTAAACATAAAGCAAAGAAAACCAGCCTACAAACCACAATCCCAGAGAACTTAGACAACAATGAGGACACTAAGAGAGACTTAAATAGATCTAATCTACATGGGAAGTAGAAAAAGGCAAGATCTCCTGAGTAAATTGGGAGCATGGGAACCTTGGGGAAGGACTGAAGGGGGGAAGGGAGAGGCAGGGAGGGGAGCAGAGAAAAATATAGAACTCAATAAAAATCAATAAAAATAAATAAAAAGGAATAAAAGATACCTAAATCAAGGAAAAATACTAAGATAATTATTTTAAATTTTATTAATTTGATGGTTACAAATGGTGCACTGTAGTTAAATGTACATTTTTCTGATTTCTAAGGATGCAAACAATCTTCTTTTATGGTTATTATCCTTGTGTATTTCTTCTTCTTTGAATCTTTTCCTTGATAACTTAGATGCATGTTGCAACATTACAGATATTAATGTTTTGTCATATACATGGTGACTTTATATATGTAGTATATATTAATTCTCATAGTCATATATTTGTCATTACTATTATCATGATTTTTATTCTATTTTATTGGGTTTCATTGTATACTCTAAGAAGAATTTTAGCTTAAAAATTAATTATTTCCTAAATTTTTCCAAATGATAAAATTTCTTCCAAAATACAGAACTATATTTCAAGTATTTTAATGACCTCAAGAAGAACTTATTTTTAATTATAACACTTAGGAAATAAAAAAATAAAATAAAATACTGCTCAGCCCATTAGCTCTAGCTTCTTATTGGCTAACTCTTATATTAATTTCACCCATTTCTATTCATCTATCTATCACCACGTAGCAGTGACTTACCAGCAGAGATTCAGCATGTCTGACTCAGACAGCTCCAGGACGTTTCTCTTACTCTGACTTCCTTCTCCCAGCATTCAGTCCAGTTTTCTCTGCCTACCTATGTTCTGCCCTATTAACAGGCCAATGCAGTTTCTTTATTCATTAACCAATAAAAGCAACACATAGATGAAGGGACCTCCCACATCACCCAAGTGAACCCTTTGGAGGAGCTGATGATCCCCTTCTGTAGAAGAGAAAACCACACTTCATAGACTTAAGAAATCTGCCAGGTAACACAGGCAAAAATTTGAACTATCTTCCTACCTCCTTCATGGCCTGGTCAGTCTGATCAGTGAGTGCTAAAGGCAGGGCCACATCCTGAGGTAGAGGGGTCAACATGGGATTTAAATGACATGTGGAAGGCAGCTGGCCTATGTATAGGTGAGAGATGGTGAAAGGATATAACTGGGTGAGGGAGCCAGCAGGGAAGATGAGGCAGTTAAGGAAGACTGGCACCTCCAGAATGAGGGAGTTCTAGGAGAGAATGGGTGTAGCTACAGACAAAAAACTGCCCTTGACTGTTGTAGTCATGGCTGGAGAAACCCCCACAGTGGAACAATCCTTTCGTACACTGTAAAGATGTTTTGTTCTCATTGGTTTAATAAAGAGCCAATTGGCCAATAACTAGGTTGAAAGAGTTTAGATGGGAGTCAGACTGAGAGAACATGGAGAAGGAGTGTGGAGGTGCCAGAAGACTCAGAGGAAGCAGGAGATGAACATGCCATTTTGAAAAAAAAAAATGTACTGCCACATGGTCGAGCATAGATAAAATATATAGGCTAATTTAAGTTATAAGAGCTAGTTAGTAACAAATCTAAGCTATCAGCCAGGCATTTATAATTAATAATAAGTCTCTGTGTGATTATTTGGGGAGCCAGTGATCCTGAAAAAAAAGAAAAAAAACCTCCACCTAGAGCTCTCTGCTAATCTTCAAGAAGCTTCCGACAAAAGGCCATCCCATGTGGTGGGGTCTACAGAAGACAATCCCATGTGGTGGGGTCTACAGAAGACAATCCCATGTGGTGGAGTCTATAGAAGACAGGCCTTTTATGCAGGGCAAAGAGCAGAGTGAAATCTGGGAGAAGCCCATTGGTATCATTACAGAGACAGATACAGACTTAGCATAAGGATGTCAGGATGGCTTATGGTATAGTCTGTGCATATCTCCCACTCTGGCTTACAGGGTGTTTTAGGTAGGGTTATTATTGCTTTGATGAGAAACCATAACCAAAACAAGTTGGGAAGGAAGAGTTTGTTCAGCTTACGCTTCCACATCATAGTTCATTTTCAAAGGAAGTCAGGACAGGATTTCAAACAGAGCAGAAAATTGGAGACAGGAGCTGATGCACAGGCTATGGAAAGCCAGTTACTCAGGCCTTCCAGGTATCTTGCATTGAGCTAAGTTTTACACTTTACCTTATCAATCCCTTATAGTGACCTACAAGGTAAATACTTTTCCTGATTAGTTTTATGTCAACTTGACACAAGCTAGAGTCATCTGAAAGGAGGGAACCTCAATTGAGAAAATACCTCCATAAGATCTGGTTATAGGGCATTTTCTTATTTAGTTATTAATAAGAGAGAGTCCGGCCCACTGTTGGTGATGCTATCACTGGGCAGGTAGTTCTAGAACAAAGCAGGATGAGCAAACCAAGATGATAAAGCCAGTAAGCAGCATCCTCCATGGCTTCTACATTAGCTCCTTCCTTCAAGTTCAAGCCCAGTTTGAGCTCCTGCCTTGGCTTCTTGCCTCAGTGGATTGTGACTCTGGATTTATACACCAGATGGGTTAACCCTTTCCTCCCCCAGGTTGCCTTTGGTCATAAGTGTTTTGTCACAGCAATAGCAATCCTCACTACGACGGTGCTAACACTGTGCCCCAGTTTGTGAGCGAGGCAAATGAAATCCAGGGTTTTAAATGGTGGGGTCATGCAGCTAGCAATAAGAGCAGTATACCTAGTTTTGTGTGGCTGCCACTTCTTCACCATAGTTGTTATCACTTTGTCATTCAGCTCCAGATAAATGTTAACCACGGGTATCCTAGGATGGGGTGGCCAGAAGAGCAGATTGGTATTCTGTATTGTTTTTCTGTTTTTTTCTGGCTTGGTTGACAATGCCATGAATCCACCATTTCTGGAACAGAGGCTAGTATGAGACAGGCACATGTTTTCAAATGACCCCACAGTTGTCACAAATCCCAAAACAATGGTAAAGTTTAAGTAATTGGTGATATCATAGAAAAGTATTACATTGATCTGGATGATATATGCCTCAAAAATCTTCCTAGAAGACTGGAAAGGAAATTAGAAAAGAAATTATTTTTCTTCCCTGATTCCGAGCAAGAGGTACTTGTAAAATTCTTACTAAGCCCTTGTGTCAGAGCTGTTTGTTGACCGGCAGAACAGAGAGAACAGGATTGTAGGAGCCTACACAGGAGCCTATAGTATACCTCACAGTTGTACTTGACATTGAACACCATCCTTGCGTGACATTGACTTTTTCCCACCTCAGTGAGTCAGATCGTGTGTCTTTATTATTTGACAGCTGAGGCCATTGAGCATGTAGTCTCTGCCTTCCCTAGAATCAAAGCTCCTACAAACTGGAAAAAAAAAAACTTTCTCACAAGTACTTCCATAACAATAAATTCCAAGCTTCCAAGCTATGAGAGTGTAAGGAGGAGCTGAAGGGATCCCTACTGGGTATTTGTTTAGCTAGGCAAAGATGTGTTATATTTGTTTATGCTGTATTTGTTTAACTATATAAGGATGTGTTGCATTTTTGTTAATTAAATAAAATTAACCTGGGCTTAGAGAGGTGGGATTAGCAACTAATTGATAGAACATAGTAGACAGGAGGGTCGGTGTAGAGTGGGGTTTATAGTTGGGGCGGTGTGGAAGGAGTGGCTTCCAGGGTTGCCAGCTAAGGCAAAAAGTCAGCCAGTTGCTACTCCAACTCTGAGCTCACAGGTTGCCACCCTCGCCTTTGAATCTCAAGTTTTATTAGAATAAGAGAGAAAAGAATGAAGGAGAAAGAAAGGGACATGCCCAGGACCAAAAGTCAGGTAGACTACAGGTAAACCTGGAGACAGCAGGAAAGTAAGATAAGAGAAAGAATAAAATGAAGGAAAGAAGTGAGAAAGAGAGAAATGGGGGAAAGGAAGGAAGGTAAAAAGCCACAAGGCAAAGGAGGACTTAGTTGCAATAAGAGCTAAGATAAGGCTGAGCTTTCATAACTAATTAGAAGTCTCCATGTCTTAATTTGGAAGCTGGTTGGTAGGTCAAAAGAAAGCCTACTACAGTTCCCTTTGTACCAAAATTCCAGATAGAACAGGATACACTGAATATCTGACTGGTAATCATAGTGTGTGTGTGGGGGGGTGTAATTATTATTATTATCCTTGTTCTTCAGACAACTTCAGAACCATGATCATGAAAGATACTGTTTAGATACAGGAAAGTAGAGTTACTGGTGGTAAATTTATGCAATCCCCTAACTGCACTGCCTTCGATTCTAGTTCACAAGTCAGAGACCACTTTTTAAGCATTGACCCTATGGCAGGTGCTTAACTACAGAAAAATTTAATTCTCTAGGTGTGGAGTCTAGCCCAGATGACCCTACTCAAAGCCCAGTATTGTGATATTTTGTTTGTGATCTAACAAATAAAGCTTGCCAGAAGATCAGAGTGTGGAGCTAAGCCACTAGTTAGTCATAGAGGCCAGGTGGTGGTGGCACACAACTTTAATACCAGCACTCGAGAGGCAGAGGCAGACAGATCTCTATGAGTTCAAGGCCACCCTGGGCTACAAGAGATTGATCCAGTTTAAAAGAGAAACATATCCAGACAGTGGTGGCCCATCCCTTTAATCCCAGTACATGGGAGTCACATGCCTTTAATCTAAGCACTAGGGAGGCGGAAACAGGAAGGGACATGGCTTGGTAGAGAGAGGAACATAAGGCGGGAGAAGACAGGAGCTCAGCCCATTCAGTCTGAGGATTCGTGGGGACAAATTTGCCCCTTTGGTCTGAGGATTCAGTAGAGTAAGAACTAGTGACTTGATGTTTTGCTTCTCTGATCTTTCAACATTAACCCCTACATCTGACTTCGGGTTTTTATTACTAAGACCAATTAGAATTCGCAATACACCCCAGAGCCAGCAAGTGGCAGGATAAGATCCAAACCCAAACCTCTGACAACACCCATTCTTAGAGACCTTTCTTGTTCAAAGAGTTACTGACTAAATATACCACATAGTCTTTATCCATTCTTCAGTTAAGGGACATCTAGGTTGTTTCTAGCTTCTGGTCATTGTGAATAAAGCTGCTATGGATATAGTTGAGCAAGTGTCCTTGTGGTAGGATGGAGCATCCTTTGGATATATGCCTGAAAGTGTTATAACTGGGTCTTGAGGTAGATCGATTCCCAGTTTTCTGGGGAACTATTATATTGATTTCCTTAGTGGTAGTACAAATTTGCACTCCCACCAGCAATGGAGGAGTATTCCTCTTACTCCACATCATTGCCAGCATAAGCTGTCACTTCAATTTTACATTTACACAATGAAGCATTTCTCAGAGGCTAAAAATAATAGCACCATGAAATTTCCAGGCAAATGGATGGAACTTGAAAAACAAATCTTAAGTGAGGTAATCCAGACCCAGAAAGACAAATATGGTGTGTACTCACTCAGAAGTGGATATGAGGTGTAAAGTAAAAGATAGTCGTGTTACAGTCCAGACCCAGAGAGGCTAGGTAACAAGGAGGGATTAAGTAGGAGAATGTAAGGGTCTCCCTGAGGAGGGGAAATAGAACAGATTTCACAGGTGGACTGGAGGCAGACAGAGTTGAGAACAAGAGGGATCAAGTTGGGGAGGGAGAAAATTCTGGGAGAAACAACTGGAGTTTGGGGACATTTCACGGCAAGATCAAAACCTAGTGCAGTAGAAACCCCATGGAATCTACGAGCGTAACCCTAGTAATCCTAGCAAAACCTCCTAGTAATAGGGGACATGGAACCCAAACTGGCCTTTTTCTGTAAGCACTGAAGGTCTCAGTTGGAGGGACTGGGACATCAACCCAGCTATAAAACCTTCAACCTACAGCTTGTCTTGCTTGCAGAGTGTTCTGGGACTGGAGCCTAGCAGAATCCTCATCAAAGAGACCAGAGAAACTTCATCTAGCAGTCGATAGGAGCAGATGCAGAGTCCCACAGCCACACATTAGGCATTTCTCGGGTGAGTCCTGCAGAGGAGGGGGGGAATGATTGGAGGAACCAGGGCGGGTCAGGGACACCAAGGGAACGAGGTTTACAGAATCAATTGACCAGAACTCAAGGGGATTTGCAGAGGTCAGGAAGCCTGCAGGGATCTGACCTAAGTTCTCTACATAAATTTTATGGCTGAGTAGCTTGGTGTTTTTATGGGATTCCTAATAGTGGGAGCGGGGGTGGTCTCTGACTCTTTCGCCTGCTGTAGGACCCGATTCCTTCTCATTCCTTCCCAGGTTGCCGCATTCAGCTTTAATATGATGGTATGTGCCTGGTCTTAATGGAGCTTGATGATCCATGTTTGGTTGATGTTCAGAATAGGCCTGCTCTATTCTGGACAGAGGGAAGCAGATCTGGGGAAGAGAGAAGGTGGAGGAAGAGACTGGGGGAGAGGAGAGAGAGTGGAAACTGCTATCGGGATGTATTACATGAGAGAATCACAATAAGAAAACAGATTCCATTAAAAAAAAAGCATTGATGATTATAAGTCCTCTTGGCAGCAGCAAGACAGCTGCTGAGCTCAGAACCTCTGAGCAACACTTTGCTTGCTTCCAGTTCACAGAACGTTCCTTCCTGCACGGGCTGTACTGACAGGTGCAGTTCAGCAACCAAATGGGAGCTGACAACTGAAACTTCATCTTCTAGGAGCTGCTGCTAAGAATGCCACTTCCATGCCAACAGAAAGCCAGAAACAGATCCTGGTTCATCCCACAGGACTTGAGAGATGAAATTAAAACTTGACCATACAACCACTCTGTAAGTAGTGAACACAGAGTCTCTCATTCAAGGCGGAGATGGAAACTGTGTCATGACTTTTGACCAGCCAGTCACATTCACTCACTCATTCATTCATTCATTCATTCATTCTCTAACCTCCCACTGACATTCACTCATTTTCCAATAATTTTAGTAATTAGAAGATGCCTTTAGAGCCATACTTGATGGCTAACCCTTAAAATCCCAATGTAGGAAGCCCTGAGTTAATGAAATCCTGAGTGAATGTGTATTATTTGGTAGGGGCAAGGCCACATCAATGACCCTAACCTCAGCCCCATGGGAAATGGTAAAGCTTTCCCCCACCTGGAATGAGGCTTAGAGGATTGGCAAAGCCCTCCTCTGGTCCATGTGCAGATGATGTTGATAGTGTAGAAAATGTCCATCGTGACTTCTTCCCCTCCTCCCATATTTACAGCCTGAAGATGGCTCCCCTACAGAGACTGCTCTTAGAGATTAGTTAAATCTGCCTCCTCGATTCAGCCATATCCGTGAACTCAGCCTCACTGTTTAGCTGTATGTAATAACCTGCCTCCTTGTTCAGCAGTATGTGATAACCCACCTTCCTGTTCCACTCTCTATGATAAACATGCTAGCTCCTGGGTTTATCCATCCCTAGACCACCTGACCCTTGTGTGTGTGTGTGTGTGTGTGTGTGTGTGTGTGTGTGTGTATGTGTGTGTGTGTGTGTGTGTGTGTGTGTGTGTGTGTGTGTGTCTTTATTCCCTCACCACACCCAATGTGGTCAAGTTCCTGACTGCTATGCAAGGATGTGGAATTCCACCATCTTTGGAGAGAAGAGTTAAAAGATTTGGCTAAGAGCAAGTACTATATAGTTCCAGTGTAACCTGGGTGTGAGCCACTATCTCAAAAAAAAGCCATGACAATAATAATAATGACAATAACAACAACAACAGCGAGCCATCAGTGACTCGCTGACATGGATGTTTTTGTTACTGACATGTATGTTTTTACCTAGTAGTTTTAGATGTTTCAAGTGTTCTCTCTCTTTATATCCTTTCCATTTTTGAAATTACAGAGTCTCTAGAGTCAGACTATAGTTGGTTGTTCTTTTATTCTTTTGACTCGTTGGCTCTTTATGGGGGCCTGCCACCCAGCTCCCAAATAAATCACACTGAGTCTTACTCTTTTCTTATGAATCCCTGGACTTAGCTTGGCTTGTTCCCAGCCAGCCTTTCTTCACTCAGATTATTCTGTCTGTCTTTTTTACATTTTCTAACTCTCTTTCTAGACTCTGCAAAGCATAAGTACTTCCCTTATCTCTGGCGCCTATTCTATTGTTTTACACGGTCATTAGAAAGAGGAATTTACACACCCACTCTTTTGTGCCAGACACTATTCCCAGGTGCATTGCATCACCTCCTTCATCAAACACCTCCACACTGCTGCCATATTGCGTGAGAACCAGACAGTTACCGGACAACTGACACCTGCTGGACTGGCACCACTTTTGGCTTCACTTTTCACCAGGAGCCTCAAGTCACGTAGTCCCTGAGTAAGATGGTTGCCAGGGATGGTGGCCTTGGCAATGCAGAGCTTAAGACTCCAACTTTATCATATCAGGAGGCAACTGCCCTTCTAAATGCCACAACACTGATTTGATCTATTTATTTTTACTTTTGCTTTTCAATTAAGGGATCTACCAAAGAGGAAAGGGTGGAAGAGGGAATAGCCCCTAGGGAGTAATTATTGATTACAGTAAAGCAGGTACTTTCCTGGATTTTTCCAGAACTAAAGAGGAAACAACTGTGCTCCCATTGCTCACCTCAGGAAAAATGCCTGGATGAACGAGGGCCTGGTTGTGTAGTCAGGTATGCAGAACAGACACACATCTCTCCCTGTTCTACACACTCTGTTCTTGAAATGAACCAGAAGTCCTCCCTGCCTCTGGTTAGTGGACAGTGCCAAGGGTCCAGACGAACAGGAAGGAAAGGGTGGAAACTGCAGGCTTGCCAGGATAAGGATATTTGGAGAATGAACTTAGGACACTGAAATATTATTATTTTCAAAAAGCTCTCTGAGTCTGATTCACGTTCATCTTCATCTTAAACCTTCCTAGAAAAGAACTGTGGGAGATTTGTTGTTGTTATTTTGGTCTGTCTTTGCTTTGTCTTAGGGTTTTTTTTCTTTTTTTCTTTTTTTTTTAAAGCCAGGACCTCAGGCTAGCCTCAAAGTTGCTATGTAGACAATGGTAGCTGGTCATCCTGTCCAAACCTCCTGAGGGCTAGATTATAGGCTGGTCCAAACAGGCCCAGGCAGTATTGAATTTCTGACACCTATCTTTAACAATTACAAGGCTACAAGGATGTGATCAGAGCTATCACCTCCATCACTACATCTCCTGCTAACCAGCTGTGTCTCCTTCCCTGAGTGCCCCCCTCTCAGATGACACTCACACTATTAGGGTATAAGCACAGAACAAGTGAAGATGTGATGAATTCTCAGGTACCTATTGATGCTCAAGACTCAGGATTGGTTCATAAAGTTTCCCTTAGATTCTTCAAGGTGACATCACAAAAGACACTGAGGAAATTGATCCCAAAACTTGTCTTGGGAACTCTTCATGTGATTTTCAACAATTTCTTGGACACCAAGTATATGGCCAGGTATTGTTCTTGGCTCTTGGTGCATAGCAATAAAGAACACAAACAAAGATTTTTTTTCCCTTGGAGTGCTCACTACAAAGCAAAGAAATTAATAACAGACAATAAACATTAAAAAAACAAACAACCCAAATAGCATTTTTATGTATTAATTTTGTTTTCAGTTTAATTCTTTCACCATTTCAAGCACACATGTAACATTTTCGTTACATTTCTCCCATTATCTTCTCTTATTCCCTCCATTGAATTCCTTCTATCAAGACTTCCTCTTACATGTATGTCTTTTATTTTGGACTGCCCACTACATTTAATTGGGTTTGCTTGCATGACCATAGGTGAGAGGTTATTTACTTGAGCTAGGATAACTTGCGACTGACTACACAAGCAGGAAATATGATTTCTGCTCCCCCTGCAACCATTAACTGCCTATAGCTCCCAAAGAGGAGTGGGGCTATTTGAGCCCACCCTCTCCAATGGCGGAATGTTGATGGGTCCAGTCTTGTGCAAGCAGCAATAGGTGAGTGTTGACTGAGGTTTCTGCCCTATCCAGTCTCGCAGCCATTCAGCCCCAAAGAAACATACAGAGGACTACATCAATTATAAACTGATTGGTCTATTAGCTCAGGCTTCTTATTAACTCTTATAACTTACATTAGCCCATAATTCTTGTCTGTGTTAGCCACATGGCTTGGTACTTTTTCAGCAAGGCAGTCACATCTAGCTTGCTCTGTGTCTGACTTCCTCTGTGTCTGGGTGATCACTGCAAACTTACCTTTTCTCTTCCCAGAATTCTCCTGTTCTGGTCGCCCTGCCTCTACTTCCTGCCTAGTTGCCCCACCTCTACTTCCTACCTGGCTACTGGCCAATCATCATTTTATTAAAAATAATTCAAGTAACAGGATAAAAGACCATTGTCCTACAGCAAGTGATTTTCTGATTTAAAAAAGAACACTGGGCAAGTAGTTAGAGGTTATGCTGGTTAAGTAAAGTAGCAATTGAATGCTTTTCTCCAAGATCCATGACTTCACTAGAATGGGTAGTTAACTAGGTTCCCAGGACTGGGCATGATTTCCCTATTGTCTTAAGTCCAATTAGAGAATTGTGGGTTACAACTAAGGCATTCATACCACTATTGCACCATTGGTGTTATTGTGCCATACTGCTCATTGTTGTGGTTCATAGGCATCATAGCTGGGTAGGACTATTGGTTGCTTCCCTCTTTTGGAAGCTTGCATGACACTTTCTTGTACCATGGAAGCTTGTCCTCATGGAGGAAACATTCTGGACAGTTCCAGCTCAGGGTCCTCTGGGCCCTGTGTCTGAAGTGCACAATGTCTTCAGCAATAGGGACTCCTTACCTTTCACTTATGGGGGGGGGGAACAAGGATAATAACAATGACTTATAATGTTTTGGGGAAGTCTTTTGAAACAACACTCTGTCTGTTGTGATATCTCTTTTTGTCTCTAATTTTAATTAGAATCATCTCTCCTTTGTTTTAGACTGACTAAATGTTCTTTGATTTCGCTTATCTTTTCAGAGAACAAGCTCTTCATCTTCTTAATTTTTTTCTCTTTCTCATTCATTAATTTCTGCCCAATGTTATTTCTTTAAATTTGTTACTGTTGAGTTTATCAAGTTCTTCTTTTCCCAAGCTATAAGGTACATCATGAAACATTGCTTTAGAGAGAGAAGAAAAAGTAGAGCAAGCAAGAAGGATTCAAAGTTCACACTGGAGGTCAAGTTCACACTGGATGTCATGTCAACAACACCAAACAATGACTCATGTGGAGAGTGTGCAATAAATACCTAGACCAAATAAGGACATTTTTCACTATATCAATATTATCTCATAATTAAGACATTAAACTCAACTTCAGCTTAACAGTCAGTTGAAATTTCCCAGTCCTTGCATTTAACAGTTGTTGCTGAAAAAAGTATCACACTAAATGAAACAGTCCTTATAACTAGAAACCAGTGAAATCTATTGCAGTTCTTAGTGAGCTTTCCCTAATGATCCCAGTGAAAAGTGGAAAAGCATAAGAGTAAGCATGCAACTCTTGACATTTGGGCATCTACTGATAGAATTTCTTGTGTGTCTTTTACTTTCTTCCCAGACTCTGAGAATAAACATTGTCAAGACAATTTCTTCACTTTCTCTATTTCTCCGTTCTGTGCTACAGGTTTCTAAAAGTGGCTGACAAAGTCAGGACCACAGAAGGCCACAGAGTCGTGACAGACACACAGCTATCGTTTCCTCTCCTTTAGAATTTATGCTGAGGCTGTTGGAGCGTTCTGTTTTCAATGTTGCTTTCCTGGGATTTTTGTTCTCACACCTGCTCTCTAACAAACCAACTAGGAAAAGGAACTGCAGCAGTAAAGTGTTTGTGGACCTAATAGTCCCTGGCACACCACAGCAAACTGGGTCAGTAACCCACATTCCACTTGGCTGCAGCTGAAGACAAAAGCAAACAACAAAAATATGACTTTGATGTGTTCATCTTCCTGGTTTTTTTTTTTTTATTGATTCTTTAAAGTACTGTGCTGATCATTTAAAACAATATGAATGGAGATGGTGATATCCTAAGTGAAATAGACCAGGCACAGAAGGGGGCCTACTGTGTAACCTGACTCATACTGTATCTAGAAAAACTAATATCACAAACTTAAAAGTAGCCTGGTAGTGACCTGAGGCAGGGAGAGTGAGAGGAAAAAGGGTTTGAGAGAGGTTGGTGCATTGAGATAGAGCTAGAAAAGCAGCCTCCCAAAGGTTGCTGTACAGTGGTTTAACTATCGATGACAAATGTGTACCACACACTTCAGAAATCTAGAAGGATCTTCAAAGTCTCCACTCTAAAGATATGGTGAATGTTTGAGGCGACGGCGGCTGTATTTAAACTGATTAAACATTATACAAGGCAGACACATATTGAAACACTAGATGGTATACTTTCTAATTCTTAGGAATAAGTTTGAAGTAAATTAAATAATAAATCAGATAAGATAAAATGAAAGGGAGTGTCTGGAGAGGGAGATGAAATAATTGTTGCAAGCAGAAAAAAACAGTCTTTTAAAATTTTTGTTTTCATTTCCAAAGGTACCTAAAATCTGATTGGGGTTTGCAGAGTAGCTTGCATTCTCAATTCCTATTCGTGGTTTTTATATACTTTCCCCCACTTTGTGTATTTTTTTCCTTTTGAATCATGTCGAATGTAGAGTTCCCTTCAGATTTAAATAGGTCTAGTAAAAAAAATCTTAGAGTAAAGAAAAAACAATTAAGGCAGAATAGTGAGCTGAATTTTTTAAAATTTTTTATTGATTCTTTGCAGATTATACATCATGCATCCTGGTTCCACTCATCTCCCCATCCCCTGGAAAAAAACTGATGGCTTATCTTCTGGTACTTCCTTAATCTGTGTACCAGAAATTCCATAGTTCCTTCTGCATTGAGTAATGAGGGTGGAAAATTCCCCATCAGAAGGCTACAGAAGGAATAAGGAAAAAACAAGCTCTACAGTGTACAGGTAAGCCAGTGGCACAGCATGTGGTTAGCTGGTTAAGGGAAATGCTACAGCAAAGCTCAGGGGATTTTTTTTTTCATCACACATAGAGTCTTCTTCACAAAGCCATGAAAAAAATGTGTTTCTTTAGGTGTATGGTTTACAGTCTCATCCCTAATATTTTTCCTTTTTTTCACCATAGAAACCTAACCAGATTTTATTACACCAAAAATTTCTCTGCTCCAAAGTCTGATGTTATTTTCTTTATCTATTGTGATGAAAAAATCGCATTGCTACTATGGATATGACTACTTTATACATTCCAGAATATTAATCTTAATTTGTGTTATGAACCTGGTTTTGATCTGTTTTTCAAACTCACCAAGATCATTCTTTGTCTAACAAGCATCTACAGCCATGGAACATATATTTTGAGGCTCAGTCCAGCAGACCTCTGCTACTGCCCTTACCATACCCTTAACATAGCCTTTGTCTTTTGCTTAAGACTTTTTAATCATGTATGTGTGTTTGAGTGAGTGTGTGTGTGTGTTTGAGTGTGTACAAGTGTGAGTGTGAATGTGAGTATGTGAGAGTGTGTATGGGTGTGTATATATGTGAGTGTCTATAAGTGTGTATATGGAATGCACAGGTGTGAGTGTGTATATACGTGTGTGTGTTTATGTGTGTCCACTAGAATTAGTAAGGTACCCAGAAGAAGGTGTCAGATCCCTAAGAGCTGGAATTACCACAGTTGTGAGCCACCTGGAGTAGATGCAAGAAGCAACTCAGGTCTTCAGTGAGAGCAGCCAGTGCTTTAACTACAGGGCCATTTCTCCAAGCACCCTCCTTTTATCATCTAGCATTCATGCAACTCAATCCTATAATCATTTCCTTGAGTATCTTTATTTTCTTTTTAAAAATCTAATATATTATTGTTGTGTGTATGTATGATGTGTGTGTGAGAGAGAACAGGCATTCAAATATGTGTGCGGAGGTCAGAGTACAAGTTTCAGGGGTCAGTTACCACATTACATATTGAAGACCCAGGATAAGGTCAGGTGGTCAGACTTAGACAGCAAAGCTTTCACCAGATGAACAATCTCCTGGCCTACACACCTTTGCTCTCTGTTATCTGACCAACCCTGAGTTTTCTGTCAACTGTGGTGATGAAGGCCGTGCAACCTTGTGCTCCTTGGGAGCTTTTCTGAAGAAAAGAATGTGATAATGACAGCAAGAAAGAAAGCCCAGGAATGAGAGGTTGAGTGTGTATTTATTTACTTAACTGTAATGCTGGGAAGGCGAATGTAAATATTTTCCTATCTCTTGATTCTACACTCCTTAATATGAATGGATTAAAAAAAAACTTTGTGAAAAAATACAACTTGCAAACAAAGTAGTCTAAACTTTCTGTAGAAGCTTCATTCTCTTATTCTAGACCACAGTACTCAAACTGTAGCAATTATAATCTTAAAGTAAAATTAATTCCAGTTTATTAGAATGTAGTGTTTGTAGATCCTATAGGTGCACAGTGTTTTAAAGTTGTGCCTTGTAAGTTGATTGTTTGGGGTTAGTGATTACAGAATCCAATTAATGCATTTTTCAAAATTGGTAAGAAAATCAACCTATTGGCCTGTCATTACTTACAATTACAATTGAACTGCCAATTAGACTTCCAGGGAATTGATTTAAAAACAAATCAAAACAAAAACACCAGACTGTGTTTGAAAACATGGGAAGAGAACCCTGTCTTGAACATTAAGTTACATCACTAGAAACTGGTCTTTCTGCCTACAGTCTTACTCCTTCCGATTCATCCTGTGAATTTCACAATTAATGAATCTTTCTAAATAGCAACGTAATCACTTTTCTCTTTTGCTTAAAACTTTAGCAACTCCTCACTGTCTACAAATAGCTAATCTAGTTGATTATAGTAATGGTGCCCAAATGGTTTCAAAATTCAGTTACATTGAAACAATAAAAATGTGAAGATGAAAATATACATTTCCTTTCTATAAAAGTAGATGTTTTATAACTATCTAAATTATTAAATATAATTTAAAATATTATAAAATATTAAAAAGGCAGAAGACAACTTTTGAGAGTTGGCCCTTTCTTTCTGCCATGTAGGTTCTGAGGATTGAACTCTCATCAAATCTGGCATCAAGGGCTGGAGAGATGGCTCAGTGGTTAAGAGCACTGCTTGCTCTTCCAAAGGTCCTGAGTTCAATTCCCAGTAACCACATGGTGGTTCACACCATCTGTAATAAGATCTGGTGCCAACATACATGTAGACAGAATACTGAGAATACTTGTATACATAATTAATAAATAAATCTTTAAAAAAAATCTGGCATCAAGCACCTTTACCCCATGAGCCAACTTCTCAGCCTTCTGCTTCACCTTTATAAATAAATTATTCTTGTGATAAAGGGGAATAAGCCAAATACTTGATTCTATGAAGTCCCTGAATGTTTGGACAACACGCATGAATTGTTTCATTATTGCTATTTTTCCTTCTATCTCTTCAGGATCCCTTTGGAAACAAGCGCTGTTATAAGCTTACTTATGTACCCAGGGAGGTTGTTTGAAGCACAGTTTTAAACATATGGCAAAGCAAATACATAAAAGCATTTGGAAATGAATTTTTCCAGTCGTAAACATTCTGAGTCACACTCCGAAAAGTACAAGAGAAACATTTATAGCTCTCTGGCGGTGATTTTATTTAAGATGGGAAAACTTTCGTAGCCATTTTCCTTGTGCTTTATTTATGACCTTTTCTCCTTCTTTTAAAAGAGCATTTTAATGAAACCGAGCTGAAACTGAAGGAAGGTATTTGTAGGTGTGATACAGTTTCAACCCACTTAGACTGTTGACTATCCAAGTGCTCAGTGTCGGGGTAATCAGTACAATTTTCTTCAGTATCCTTGACAAATTGCATTCTGGTACACAGAATTAACATTAAATATTTATTGTTAATTTAAACATTTTAAATTGTTCATATTTTCATGAATTTCATACTGCCTCTTTCTGAAATGAATTGGAGTTTAAAAAAAAACATTTCCCATGTAACCCTGTGTTTCAGTTAGGGTTTCCATTGCTGTGAGGAGACACCATGACTATGGCAACTCATAAATGAAAACATTTAGTTGAGGTGGCAGCTTACAGTTTCAGAGATTCAGTCCTTTATCAGCATGGTGGGACATGGCAGTGTACAACAGATATGGTACTGGAGAGGTAGCTGAGAATTTTATATCTTGCAGGCAACAAGAAGTGAACTGAGACACTGGGCATGGTTTGAGCATATGAGACCTCAAAGCCCGCCTCCACACTGACACACTTCCTCCAACAAAGCCACACCTGCTCCAACAAAGCACACCTCCTAATAGTGCCAGACCCATTTGAGGCCATTTTCTTTCAAACCACCACACCCTGGGAATGACCAATGTGGAAGGACCCTATGTCTGTCACTGCATTTCAGACTATGTGGTGATGGCTTCGCTTGAGTCCTACCAGGAATCCCAGTTTCAGCAGCATAAAGATAGATGACATTTTCTGAGAGTGACTAGTGAGGATTGAATCTTTCTTTACTCGAGGTAACATGGAAAAGAAAGGATTGAGTTTGAATCGTCATTTTTAATCTTTGTTACTGACTATAAAATGTTTTGAAGTGATGAATCTTTATGTACACCTCTCAAAATTAATAAAATGAGTTTCTATATTTATTTATGGATAATTCTCAGGTGCCTATAGTTGCTTTTGAACATAATTGATACAGTGCAACCTTTTCATCTAAGCCTCAAGGAAAATTGTGGGAGAAAGGACCAGAAAATTTGTATGAGTCAGAGGAACAGGACTCAGACTACAAGATACTGTCTTCTAGACGTGACAAGGATGCTGCACCCATGATCTTAACAAGGTGTTTGCCAAAATGCTTCTTAAAAATAACAAAATGAGGACTGAAGAAATGATTCTGTTGCTAAAGAGCTTGCCTTGTGAGCATGAAGATCTGAGTTCAAAACCCCAGGACCCCTGTAAAAGCTAGGCATGGTGGTTCACCTATCATCCCAATTCTGATGAGGTGGGGCAAGAAGATGCCAGTCTGGGTGAGTACAAGCAATAAAGGTTTAGCAAGAGATCCTGCCTCAAGAATGGAAAGCAATTAAGGAAGGTGCCCAGAATTGACCTCTGGTCTACACACATGAACTCACAAACAGTAGTGAAATGTCAGTGCTTGCTAATCTTCTGGTAGTAGCTCTTGCCACTACCTGGACCCCATCGGTTACTCTCCGTTGGAAAGTTTCTCTGGTTTAAATGTGTGTCTCTAAAGTTCGGGTTGAAACACAGTCCTCTTTGTGGCAGTACGAAGTAGCAAGTCCTTCCTGGAAACTCTGAAGTCATCAGGCTTCACCTCGTGAATGAAATCGATGCCTGATTAAGGAGTCTCCAGTGCACTGTCTGGCCTGCTCTTTCTTCTGCCATGTGAGAATGTAGCAAGAGAGAGCCAGCTTGGAGTTAGAGAGTGGACCCTCGTTGCATAGAAAACCTGCTGGGACCTTAATTCTGAGATGCTTGACTCCTAAAAGTATGAAAAATAAAAATGAATTGCCCTGTAGAGAGTCTTTTTTGTTCAGCATCAGGAAAACTGCATGTCATTCCTGCTGTCAGAGACAAAGGAACAGATAGTTTGTCTAAGAGCAACTACTTTGATCGAAGCCAGTTGTTTCCCTGTTTATCATGGTGGTTATCTTGCCCCTCTGTGCCCAGTATGTGTCGGTACTAGCAGGAAACGTAAGTTTTTAGTTTAATTATAGGTTGCTAGTTTTGTTGACTATACAATCCCTGCTATCCCTAGACTTCTCTGTGGACAATTATCTGCATGACTCAATTATTTTCCTTTGTTAACATTGCTTTTAATTTTATTTTAGTACAGAAAATGCTTCATTATGACATTTCCATATACATATCATATATATATATACATATATATATGTATATATATATATAATTATACATTACTCATGGCTCAAATTAGAAATAGCCCCATTCCTGCCTCTGCCACAGCCTCCACCAGCGTGCTGGAACATCCATTTGCTTTGGTTTGCGCTAATGCATTTGATGGTGTTGCCTGAATTATGTTTAAAGACAGTGGAAACCCATTCCTGCCAAGCTCCCCTGCCTTACTAAATCTGTATCTTCAGCTACCCTGGTTAGAGCAGGTTTCCTTGAGTCTCTCCTGCATTAGCAGATAGATTTATGACACACACCCCCCCCCCCAGAGTCGCTGCTTCGGCGGTTAAATGCTGTACAATGTCATAAAAATACAGGAATTGGTGCTAATGGAAATGTTTTCTAGAACAGTTTAGAAAAGGACGTCCCTTTGTTTTCAGGGAGTTATAACACATTTTGGATTCCGATTGCCTTCTGTATTAATCGAAGCAAGCATTCATCTTGATTGTGTAAGCTTGTTTTTTTCGACAATGTTTTAGTTAAAAGCTAGTTTTAAATTTGCAGTTATTTGTCTCAGTGATCTACAAACTGGGCATCTAAAGACAAACATTTCCATGTGAACACGGAAAGTTTTAAGGGGATCAGTTCCCTTATTCATAGCTTCTCTGTGTAGCCTCCTTTGAAGCAGCTCTTCCTGAGACCTTAACTGTGTTCAAAGATGTGTGCCAGTTTTCCTCTCCCACCTTTTCTTCCATGGCACAGATGTGTGGTGAGTGGCTCAGCCGCTCCGTTTTTAACATGTACATTGTGCCAGGGTGTGAAAATGTCTGAGAGTGCCAAGCATAGTCAGAGCTCAAAGCTATTGCTGTCGGTGAAGCCTCATTAAACGAAACTGTAAATCTGCCATAGGATTCTATTTAGCCCTCTCTCCTATGCATGTTTCTGCGCCTGGTGTTGACTCCCGCTGTAATTCCTGAGTTTACACCTATTGTAGGCTAGAAACAGCCGTCGCGCTGACTGTTTTAAAAGATCATTCATTTTCATCCTCCCTATAGTCACAGGATTCTGAAGGAGGGTGCAATCATGTGTACCCAAGGTGATGTTTCCTCAGTTTATTGAGCCGGCTGTCTAATCTTTGAATTTCAGCCTCCACTGATCCTACACTTCATCCTGTCTCAGTCATTAACACACAGAATCCCACACTAGGCTTTGCCATTTGTTGTAACTATGATACCTCCATGGTCTCCCACCACTCCAGGCAGGCCCTCCAGTAATGGGACCGTAAACTCTGTCGGTAAAGGTTCCTATTGTGCCACAAATGAACACCAGCTGCTGTACTTGGGCACACGTAGTATTCCTTCCCTCCCAAGCTGAGGACAGCCAATCTCGTGTCCTTTCTATCTGGACAGATTTTCATTTCTTACCATCTACTTTCTACTAGTATCTATGCTAGTCAACTTCGCAATAATTAAATGTCTCCCTTAAGTATCCTACATAGACGAAACGCTGATCTCCAAATCATTTTGGAGGTTCTGGTCTGTGATACTTTGGCTTAGCAACAGGAAAGGAGAAATGGCCAGAGTTATACAATCCCCTTTGAAGGCAAACCCCAGTGGCCTAACATTTTACACCAGGCCTCTCTCCTGGTTGTTCCATCACGTCCCAGTAACACCATCTCTGGGACACAGTCTTTGAAACATGGACTTTTGGGAGACAGGAGCAAACATTCTGCTCTTTCCATATCTTTAGCCTCCGTTCCTCTGAAAACTACTACCCCTATTTTGCCCTCATTTTAAACTAAAGTTCTCAAAAGAATGCTGCACAGAGATGAGAGGACTACTCTTTGGAGTCAGTTCTTTCCTTCCATCTGTACACGGGTCCCAGGGCTCAGACGGTTGTCAGGCCTGTGCAGCAAGCACCTTTACCTGCTGAACCCTCTCATTGGCCCATTTCGATTTTAAAATCTGGTTGGAAACTAGTTTAACTTGCTTCCTGAAATAATACTAAATTATGTAGCCCATTTTGTTTTAGCTCAGCTCTGTGAAGAACAAGTACCTGATTTATGCCCATCTTAAAATAGGACATTCTCTGTATTTTGTGTTTTGGAGACGATGGAGAAATACACTAAAGAGGTTCCATGATATATGCTTATGTGTTTTTTTTTCAAATGCTGGTGCAAGAATTTGCGTATTGCTTTAGCTTTTTAGATGCCAGTCCTTAGTTAACTATAAATCTTGGCAGTTAAAAGTCAACATGAAGCCTGTCTCTTTCTTTTTTAAGTGGCCCTTTAGAAACTGTGAAGTCATAGGTTTGACACCTGCTTCTCCTGACTGCTCCTTAAGTGTCAGACTCTTAAAAATTCATCTTTTTCTCTCAATTGCTCTCACCTTTCATTGGGACGTGCTGTTAGAGCACGAGAGATGGGCAATGGGAGTGTGGAAGCTTTCTTTCATCCAGGAGAGTTCCTCTCTGTCACCAGTAATGCTCTTGCAAGAAAAGAAAACCACCTTATGACACCTTATGACAGTGGGGAAATGACAGTGTCATTTCCCCACTGTCGCAAGACTTGTGTTTTCTTTTGAGACAGGGTTTCCCTCTATAGCCATGATTAGCCTGGAATTTGACACATACACCAGGTTGGCCTTGGACACACAGAGGTCTGCCTGCCCCTACCTCCTGAGTGCTGGGATTAAAAGTGTGTGCCACCATGCCAGCCTTCAATTTGTCCATCAGAAAAAAGAGATATTAGAGTTAAAGGTGAATGTGAACATAAACTTCTTTCCATCTATACAGAACTGCTTGCTAAAACATTCACTATCTCCTCTGGTGCTCCCCCCATCTACACAAAACTGTGTCCTAAAACATCCACTATCTCCTCTAGTGTCGCCCCCCCGTGAATATGTAGTTGTAAAAAAGTTGATTTTTCTTATGACTGCTTGGTTATATCCTACTATAAAAATAATAGCATTGCTATCAACATTCTTTATTGCTTAAAAAAAAACCTTAAAATTCCCAACAAAGGTACAAGATTTGTATAGAGTCTAAAATATAAACTCACTAACTTATAAAATGAAACTAGAAACTTAAAAGTCCTTGTCTTGAGAAACGTAGTTTGATAGAGATTAATCTTGAATTAAACATCAACCCTTCAAAATTTTTTTAAGGAGAAGTTCTACTTCTCTTTCCTCTACAGAGCTAAATTAGAAAACCAACTGGCAAACCTTTCAGGGCAGTGGAATAATGGACTGCATGACTGCGGAAAAACTGTGAGGCCCGCCTGACATTTGTGCAGAGTGGAATGACAGAACTGCTTAGAACGGGTGTAATTTATCCCGGCTTGAGCAGAATCACTGGAGGAATCGAAATCATGACCCCAGAAAAATATAGCATATCAGCCCCTTCTTCAGCCAGCTGCTGCTCAGGCTGGGTTTGAGCTTTCTAAACATACCGCTTCTTGTCATTATGGGAAGAATGTTGGAGACAGCTCACAGCCACAAGTTGGTGGCCTACCAAAGAAGGACGGTGACACTCCTTCAAGACCTTGCTCCAGATCAAGCCACTGTCTACTCAGCCAAATGGCACAGCTCACGGGGAGCTGTTTGTGATCTGTCTACACAGGCGAAGAAAATGTGGCTCTAGCAACAAATCCAGGGCAGAAGCATGGGGCAGCAACACCTGAACACACACCCTGCACACGTGTGTGCCATTCCAGGGGCTGCTTAGTGAATGCTAGTGAGCAATGAGATGTTCTCCAATGAAAGAAGTCATGAAAAGCAATATGGACCTGAAAACCAAATATTATATAGGGTTTGTGTTGAATATAGGTGATTTTTCCCCATATTTGATGATAGTGTTGATGGACATTCGATATTCCCACTAGGGAGAAAATGGGTTTTTAGACCAGTTAAAAAGAAAGTAGAGTCAATTTTAATTCAATTTAGCAATAAGATCCATGTTTATCAAGTGACCCGGGTGCAAATGAAGAACAATGCACATTATTAAATTAAAGACTGTGTAGCCTGGCTAAGAAGATGGTAATCAGAGAGAACACAGATGGTGATTTATGAGAAATGCCTAATGTTTAAAGGTAGAAATGAGCCTCATTTAAATGAGAAATGAGTTATGGGCAGAGATACAGCAGAGAAATTACTGTCAACTGTGTTGTGAATATGAGGGTCTTATACATAATTTATGAGAAACAAACAAGAAACATTTAGAATTCATCATCCTGAATAAAAATGATTAAGAGTTTGAAAATAAGCGACCTGAAGACAGGCTGAGTAGATGTGACCGTCGTCCGGCAGGAGAGAAAGGAGCGGGACAACCGCAGCCTGCTGACTTGCCAAGGGATGGTGTGCAGATGGGGACCAGCTGTTGGTGCTCTATCCCGACAGACAGCTGAACCAAAGGAAATGGTTCCAACCTCAGCTTGGGCGATTTAGGTTAGATATGAAGAATAGCTTCCTCGCAGCAAGTTGTAAAATATTGAGCACATTCCTGAGGGACGCTGTAGACTGTCCTTCCCTGCTTTTCTTTTAAGAACAAAATGTGCTTTCCTTCTATGGGAACACCAGTACCCTGTGGAGCTGGAGAGCAGTGAAAAGGGAAAACAGATTATAACCCAATATATAATTCCTGTCACTGTGAGTCAATACAATTAAATTTCTCATTTTTTACCCACATTGATTTTCATAGTTGAAAGTTTTACTTTTGTTTTTTGGGAAGTCATAATCCAGTGGTTGGGAATTTAACTCATAGGAATACACTTTTTTATAGAATGTTAAAACATTACCCTCAACCTCATTTTAAATACTTGCAGCTCATTTTTACTGATCTTTAAAAGTGGGTCAACTCTGTAAAAAAAGAAAAAAACTCCATAAAGAATTATATATTGATTTATTCATTGTTTAAAGTGGCATGATGTTATATTATCATCCCATATCCCAATCACAATTTCTAGGACAACAGATCAACATTTTTAATTAGAGTCTTGTGAGCGTGTGGAGGAGGTGGAAGGGGATCATGCATGGCACAGCACATGTGTGAAGGCCAGAAAACAACGTGGGGTCTGGGTCTCTCCTTCCATGATATGGGCTCTAAGGATTGAACCCAGGGCATGAGACCTGGCGGCAAGCACTTTTCTCTCCTGAGTCATCTGACCACCTCCCTAGATCAGCATGTTTGTATGTGACAAAATATTCCAACTTCCAGTGAAACAAAGACTTAAATATGAGCCCTGACAATAAGGACCATGATGTTTCATATTTACTTTAGATATATTTAATCTTTTATATTTCTATAGCTGTCTTGAAAGAAGCGAAAATACCTTTGTCTCTGAGCATAAGAATCTAGCTCTGTGCCTCTGCTCTAATTATCAGAGTAAATCAGGAAGGACACATAAAAATGAGGCTTAGTATCCACTCATGTGTGTGCAGTGAAGATTAACATTCAAGATCTGTATTTGCTAGTTTTCTCCTATTGTGATAAAATGTCATGACCAAGGTAATTTATACTGGGGAGAGATTATTGTGGCTTACAGTTCCAGAGGACTAAGAGTCCATCATGGTGGTAAGCTGCAGGCATTGTGGTAGGAGCAGAAAGCCAAGAGATCACATCTCAATAGCAAACACAACGTATAGAAAGCAAAGTGGACAGTACTATAAGCACTCAACAACGTATAGAAAGCAAAGTGGACAGTACTATAAGCACTCAAGCCTGCCCCAAGATGCACTTCCTCCAGCAAGGCTGTGTCTCCCAAAGGTTCTGTAACCTCCTGAAACAATGACACCATTGGGGAACAAGTGTTCAAATATCTGAGCTTATCTCTGACCACCACTAAGTCTGTTTCTGAATTTCCTAAGGAGACTGTTGGGTATGGTTTTACTGCTTTTATGAAATGGGTTATCATTTAATGTTTTATGTAATGGGGGGCTTGCTCATTTAATATGACATCATGTTTGACAATTGAATACAAGAACTTTCCATACCTATTATCTTACAAACAATGTTTAGAACTTACTAAGTTATAGTTTGATGACACACACACACATATATATGAAATAAAGTATTTTGCCCAAAGTGGTTAGTAATTAAAATTATAACTAGATTTTAGAGACTTCATAGACAAGCTTTCTTAAAACCGCTTGTCTCCAGAACACTTCTCTACTCTGAAATATATTAGCATACTTTTTTGAGGTGCCTAATAACACCTGCGTCATATGTCAATACTGGGGATTAGAATTTATCCATGTCTAATTTCTGATATCTATTTTTTAGAACGTTTATATAGTGAGTGGTCATAGAACAAGGTTCCTTTCTGGAGTGAAGAGCAGGCGTGTTTTCTGCTCACCATTCTATGTTAAGGGCCATAAAGCCTGCAAAACTGTCATGTGGCATAACCCACTGCAAGCACAGGTACCATCTGATCCACTTTGTGTGGCCCTGTGGAGAACAAGTTTCAAGGAACTGGCACAAAAATTGCCATTCTCAGTCATTCCTGTGGCATGAGTGATGGGCTGTCTTCCTGTGTGCCCTCCTGCCAGCAGCCTTGAAATGTGGTTGCCTGACTTGTTTACCATCAGGTAGGCAAATCTCATACCCTGTGCAGTTTCTGACAGTTAAGCCCTCATCTGGTTTCATTCATAATTTCATTCTGATACCCTATGCCACACAGACGCATTCCGAAACAAAAGACTCAACCGAAACAAAAGAGGAAAGGAAGAAACTGTGTTAGATTACACACAAATAAAACACACAGGAGAATACAAATCATTTATGGGTAACAATCCTCTTTTCTGCAACTGAACAAAGGCCAATGTCTATCTCTGTAATGTTTTCCCCAATGTCAATTTTATAATCTCGTTGCCCTTGGTTACACTTCACTTCATTCGAGTTACTCATTGATCTAATATTGTGACTCATTGATATATAACGGTCTAGTTAGATAATGGATATCTGCTTCAAAACGAACGAAACCGAGGGGACAAAAGAATCCCGGGAACTAATGGGTACAGCAGGAAAGACGGGACAATGACATAGGGAAAGAATAAACCAAACGGAAAAATATATGAAAATCCCAGAGAAAAACCTTTGAGATAATAAAAATGAAATATTTTTTAAAGGAATGGAGGGCTGTCTGGATGGTTCAGTGGGCTCACCTGTTGCCACCAAGCCTGATGACCTGAGTTCAATTCTAGAAACCCACAGGACAGAAGGAGAGAACCAACTCCTACAAGTTGTCCTCTGACCTACATATACCCACTCCTGACATAAATACACAATAAACCAAAATTTACTAAAAATACAAATGAAGAAAAATTTAAAAATGAGTGAAATTGACAAATAGAAATGTTGTTGATAAAATAAACAACAGAATAATGCACATGATATAACATTTACACTAAAACTGAGCAAATATATTTAGGGAGATATATGCACATGATAAAGTTATAAAGACAAGAAGGTGAGTGGAAAATACTATAAACATGAAAATCAGAAGAGTATTAGTTACCTCTGTGGAAAGAGAGGAAATCTGTTCATACAACCTTCAAAAGCTTGGTCTTAGTTCACATCCTCTTCTTGAGGAGCAGGGCTGATTGTGTTGGTTTCCACGTTTGTCCCTCCTGGAGATCCTTTTCCTGTAGTGATTGTTACAGAATTGGTACAGTAACTAATGATGGCTTGGTCCACCTTTTAGCTTGTACTTCTTTCCTTTTTTAACACACAGCCGTCTGCTGGCAGAAAACCCTCAAAGGTGTTTCAGAATGCGATCAGACTCAAGTGCATACAGGAGTAGGGTTAAGGAGGTTGCACCTAAATTTACCCTTGGTGACACTTAATGACCTTGAACACACTAATGTTGGAGTGTATCACATAGAAGGATTTTTGTTGTTGTTGTCTTATGTGAGCTTTTCTCTAATGGAAATGTCGATGAGATATGTATGAAGACAGAGAGACGGAGGATGCAGTCTAGTGAAGACAGAGAGACGGGGGTTGCAGTCTAGTGAAGACAGAGGCACGGGGGGTGCAGTCTAGTGAAGACAGAGGGACGGGGGGTGCAGTCTAGTGAAGACAGAGGGACGGGGGGTGCAGTCTAGTGAAGACAGAGGGACGGGGGGTGCAGTCTAGTGAGGACAGAGGCACGGGGGGTGCAGTCTAGTGAAGACAGAGGGACGGGGGGTGCAGTCTAGTGAAGACAGAGGGACGGGGGATGCAGTCTAGTGAAGACAGAGGGACGGGGGGTGCAGTCTAGTGTACAGCACCTGCCTAGCATGCACACACACCCTTCTTTTTTTTGTGTTGCTCTTTTTCATTGTTGTTGTTTGTTTTTTTGAGACAGAGTTTCTCTGTGTAGCTTGTCCTAGCACTCGCTTTGTAGACCAGTCTGGCCTCAAACTCACAAATATCAGCCATGCCTCTACCTCCTGAGTACTGGAATTAAAGGCGTGCGCCACCACCACCCGGTAAACATGCACCATTTTTTAAAAGGGTGTAAAGACATTGAAGAGATAGTAACCCATTCTATAGGATCCTACTTTTTTCTTTCCCAGACGGGGTCTTAGCATCAGCCCATGTTGACTCACCCTCTCCCAGAAGCTATTAAATACCAATAACCCCTTAGATAAAAAGTAGAACTTCACGTCCACCTCCACTCCCCATGCTGAAATTTTTTCTTGTTTGAGCTGTGATATATCTTCCGTATACTATCTCAACTTCCCTGAATTTTAATTTTCTTTTTTTATTTTTTATTGATTTTATTGAGCTATACATTTCTCTCTGCTCCCCTCCGTGCCTCTCCTTTTCCCTTCAATCCTCTCCCAAGGTCCCTGAACTCCCAATCTACTCAGGAGAACTTGTCTTTTTCTACTTCCCATGTAGATTAGATCCATGAGTGTTTTTCTTGGGATCCTTTTTGTTGTCTAGGTTCTCTGGGATTGTGAATTGTAGGCTGGTTTTCTTTGCTTTCTGTCTAAAAGTCACTTATGGGTGAGTACATATGATATTTGTCTTTCTGGGTCTGGGTTACTTCACTCAATATGATGCTTCCTAGATCCATCCATTTGCCTACAAATTTCAAGATGTCATTATTTTTTTCTGCTGTGTAGTACTCCACTGTGTAAATATACCACATTTTCCTTATCCATTTAACCTCCACAATGTAGATGATATGAACCAAATTTGACTGCTGTGGAGAGCTGTATACACTCACAACCTCTGAGCCTTCTCTTCTTTAGCCCTCTTGTCTATATTCTACATAACTTGCATAGGACTAAGAATTGTGTCTTCGTTATTACTTCTCTTGAATATTCTCTTGTACATAATATTCTTTCTGTCAATGAATGGATGGCACAGCCTAGGGGTCTACATGATCTTTTAAAAATTTATAATCAATTGAGATAAATAGAACCAATATTCATTCATCTAAAAAAAAAAGGCACTCTCAGCCTGAAAAAGAAAAGAATGCATTTAGACAAGATAATAGATTTCTTATTTCTTCTTACATAATTATAAAGTATTAAAATTTCAACCACTAATTGAGGATATGTGGGAAGAGGCATCCTTGAATAAATACAAAGGTGCAGTGAACTTTATTTACTTAAATGTTTGCAAATATTTACATGCTCTTATTTACTAACAGAAGATAATTTGATGTTTTCAGTTCTAAGAAGATATATGGTTAATTAATAGAAATTGATTAGCAAAGGAAAGGGAATTGTTTTAAGTTTCTACAAACCCAATGCTTGAGACACTCACTTCAACCCTAAGTAATACACACCATTTGTGTCCGATCATTGCCTCTGTTCTATAAATAGGAAGAAACCAGAACACACCTCCTCACTTCCACCCAGTGAAAGGGTAGAGTGCAAATAAATAAAGTTGAACCAGGCAGAGCCATATGTGCGGAGCCTGACCTCAAATGACAAGCGTTGTAATCCAATTATCTCAATAATACAAAGGGGGAAACTGCGCAAACACCAGGAAATTAGGGTGTTGTTTCTAGTGGTTCAAAGAAAACATTTTGTCACCTCTACCCCAGTTCAAATTACAGAGTGTTTGTTGAAATCGACACAGGAAGCTTCGCTTTTTACTTTCAGAGCTTTAACCTTTGTCTACACAATCTTACTTTTTTTTTCCTGCTAGAGAACACACTTTAGACTTGTCTATGTTAGTGTGTGGTCTGATTTTGATTTTGTTAACTGATGCTCATGCACTTTTATGCTGTTTGTCTTTGTGCTAAGCATACTGCACAAATAGATAAGGAGAAAAAGGATTTAATATTGTCTTGAGACCATCTTTTCCATTGGCAATTGAAAACACACCACAGCTAATGACAGTTCTATTTAACTAGAAAACTTTCTGTAAAGTTTAATGATTAGTTTTATTTTTAGACTGTGTATGAATCTGTCTTTCTATCCCCCACTGCAAATTGTGTCTATTGCAGCAAATTCTTACATTTAATTCAAGACATTTTTTTAAAAAAACTATCTGGGGGGGAGCCCACCATTTCTATCTAGCTCCAGTCTCTTTCACAAATGCAAAACCGGTTTACATTTTAAGATATGCAAGCAAAAGGGAAGGGGAATACTGGGGATTAAAATGTTTAAGCAGGGATGGAGTCAGGGATAAGAAAGGATAAGTAAAGGTTAACCAAAACTAAGAGTATATGAAAAGTACCTATTAGAACCACTAGTTCACAAACTAATTTAAAAATATAACTAGCACTGGCAAAAGATCTGTGTATAAAGTGCATACTGCCAAGTCTGATAATCAGAATTTGATCCTAGAGGCCCGTATGGTAGAAAGAGAGGAACAACTCCCATATGCTGTTCCTTACACATGCGCATAGGTAAGTAAACAAGGATATCAGTGTTGCCCTTGAGATACTTGTGGGTTACTGTCAGGAAGACCCCCCCCCCATACTCTAGATGATCTCCATGGTAAGATCCTATTGCTGAAAATACAACACACTTTGGTTACAGTAGATTACCAAAGTGTGGATAGATTACAAAGTAACCAGAGGTACTACCCAGGCCACTGGGAAGAAAAGTCATCCAAGGTCTTACCCAGGGGTACCTCTACATGCTACTGTAGCATCCTGCCAGAAAAGACATGCCCACCTATGCAGTAATGGTGTGACTTATATAGGGGTAACCAACCACATTCTGATTAGAGTCCTGCTCCTCAGGGAGAATCTGGTCAGGATCCCACTGAGGAGGTCATAAGTCTTAGGGGAAAAAAATCTATTGTTTTGCCACATGCACATGTTGTCAAACTACATTCCAAATATTTATGTTTATACTCATACATTGCTGATTTCAACCTTGGTTAGACAAGCTTCTTCTGCAGTAGGAACAATAAATGCAGAGGTTCATAGATTGTCAAAGTGATGAGGATTAGCTACTGTTGAGTGCTCACCCATAACTGGGACATCTCTAATAACCCCCCACTAAGTTCAGGGAACATCCCAAGAGGAAGAATGCAAAGATTGTAAAAGCCAGAAAGTGAGATGGCGTGCCCTGAAATGCTGTCTTCTGGGCATGGTGTGCCCATTGCGCCCATGAACTCATAGCAGCTGTGGTTACCTGCAAAAGAACAAAATGTTCAATATTCCGAAATGAAGGAGAGGGAGAATATAAACCCTCATCACAACATACCAGCTGAGGAGTTATACCAGCTGAGAGCCGTTGGAAGAGTAATTTTTCTTTATAGGTGTTGTTGCTGGGAGGTTGCTGAATGGCAGTGTGCCTATACACATGCAAACAGCCCAAGTTGGACTCAGCGAGTCACAGAAAAGTAAAGAAGAGGACAAGAAAGTAGAAGAGAGATGTGTTAGAGCATGGAGGAGGGCGTGAGAGGAGGGCTTGGGGATGGGAATCAAGATACATTGCGTATGTGCATGAATTTGTCAAATAGGTATAAAGTATTATTTTAAAATTTTTATTATTTTGTGCATGCATGTGTGTTTATGTAAATATATGCAGCATGTGTTTGGGTGCCTGGGAGGCAGAAGAGGGACTTGTATCCCCTGGGGCTACAATTTTTAGGCAGTTGTAGTCACCTGATATGGGTGCTGGAAACTGAATTCAGGTCCTCTGCAAGAACAGCAAGCTCTCTTAACTGCTGAGCCATCTCTCCAGTCCCTAAAAATATTCTAATACCTTATATAATTTTTAAAATACTTTAAAAGTATGTACAATAATAAAAATCATACTAATTAGGAACTCTTCCTCATAAAACCCTCAAAATCAGTTTACTTTTTAGAAACTTATATTCCTTAACAAAACTGATAATTTAGAAATGATGTCTAAATCAATACTTAATGCTATTCTTTTTACAGAATTTTTAGCTAAACATTTGGAATTAATTTGAGACTATTTTGCTTGTTTTACTGACTGTATATTTTAATAAAATAGTGTCTTTAACAGTTTTTAATTAAAGAAGCGTGCTCAAAAATATTTCCCTGAAATAGCACACATATCTCTAATTAGTTAGTAACAGCCCAAGGTCTTCCAGGAAATGGTGGTTTTCCTTATTTGTGCCCAAATATAATAGTTACAAAGTCAGAAAACGAGAAAAATTTTAACTGGGGTCATTGTGCCAAATTCCTGAGGATCCCAGAGCTCTGTCTGCAGAGATAAGCTTGTTGAACTGAACATTTATGGGGTCATCTAAGGGTTTAAGTTTAAATTCTGGGCCTCCTACCCAAATAACAAAATTGCCAAACAATGTCTCTCATCTATCACTAATTAATGGCAAAGTAAACTTCTCTCCCCACAGTGAGGTATCCTATTAGAGTAGGGTACAGGAAAATGCCGCCGTTCTTAGGACTAATATGGGAATCATATCTTTAGAGTCTACTTGCAGGTTGAGTTTATATTAGAAGATATTCACTCTATCACACCACCCCACCAGTGCTTGCTTCAGACAGTCCTGGGAGGATCCTCCCTTAGCATACCACTCTTGCACAAGTTCTGTCTTTGTAACATGCTTTTATCCCCTTTACTTTAAAGATTTTATGTCCGTAGGTGTTTTGCCTGCCTGTATGTAAGTACACCACATATATGTGGCCCTGTGACAGGCAAAAGAGAGCCTAAGAAACTGGAGCTCCATGTGGACCCTGGGAATCAAACCAGGTCCTCTGGAAGAGCAGCCAGTGCTCTGCACCACTGAGCCACCTCCCCAGGGCCATTTGACTGTGCTTTTATTTACATTATATAACCTATAATGAGGTTACACTCGTCTTTATAAGTTCATTGCGAGTTAAAGATATTGGAAGTCAAAGGTGCTTTTAACACACCTAACCTAATGGACATCCTAAATATTTTAATGCAGGTGATGGTGTGTGCAAAGATGATTAACCTCACAGGAAAAAAGAAAAAGTAACTGGACATGGTTACTCATGCCTTTCGTACCAATACTTGGGAGGGAGAGGCAGATCTCATAAATTTGGTAAGTGAGACCTCAGCTCAAACAAAATAATAATTATTTCAATTGTTAGAGAGTAAATGTTTTATCAAGTTGTCTATTCCATGTCAACTAAGTACCTAGGACAACCTGAAGTCTTGAAGAGTTTAGAAAAGATGTTTTAGCTTTTTGTCTGGAGCATCTTACAGTACAGATGTTCAAGTCGGCCGCTGGCTGACAGGTGCAGCCAGTTATGTGTCCTTTAAGCTTAGTGATGTAAGACAGCAGTCATTTCCTTAACTCTGCACGGTGACAGTGCCAACTGGGTGATGTTTCTTTTGGTCTGGCTCAGATATGTAGTGACAATTTGGGTTGGGCAGGGTGGTGCAGTGACATTTCATTTGTATTTTGATAAATAAAGCTTGCCTGGAGATCTGAGAGCAAAACAGCCCCACTGGTCATCCTTACAGACCAGGCAGGGGTGCCACACACTTTCAATCCCAGTAGCCACACTAGTTTGCCATAGAAATTGGGCAGTAGTGGTGCACGCCTTTAATCCCAGCCCCAGAGGAAAATCTAAGATGGGAGGAGACAGCGGTCAGTCTCATTCTGAGGATTCCTGGAGAAAGGATCACCATTTTCTAACTGAGGAAGAGGTAAGAACCAGTGGCTGTGGCTGGCTGCTTTGCTTCTCTGGTCTTCAGGTTGAATCTCAATATCTGTCTCCGGGTTTTTATTAATTACGCTATAGGGCAGAGTTCTAAGGGAGCCACATTTATCTCTCTGGTGGCTGGGGCTTGCTGAGAGATGGTGCTGGCCCTGGACAGAGGAACAGTTGTTAGTGGTCTGCTTGTCTCCATCAAGTTAGGCCACACTTTTCCACACGGTGCCTCAAGCTTCCAGCAAGAGACAACGAGTCCCAGTGCCTTTATAGATCTCTCGACAACACTCTCTAAGACTCATTTTTTTCATTATTTACCTGTCGACTCTTTGGCCAAGTCCCAAGTCACTGTGGAAGGGTTTGTTGCAAAGGCATAAACAAGAATACAAGAAAACATAGCACGTGGGGTCACTGTAATAACGTCCCACCTCTCTCATTTATTCCTATTAAAATTGAAAACCTTCACTCTATGCTCAAGCAATTTTTAAAATCTTTGATAGTAGCCTATTTCAGTATCATAGGCTGTTAGCGTGTGGTCCTGTGATAGCTGATGCACAACTGCTGCATTCAGCAGTCTGCTCTTCCACTTGTGGGTCACCTAATGTGGCCACCGAATTCTACTGCCCCTCTCTCTGCTTTTTACATAAACTTTATCTGTAGAGAGAACAAAGAATCTGGAGTCTTCAGACATAAATTTATGAGAAAAGAAGACATTTTATGGACACCTCTGAATATGATAAGATGCCTACAATAAATACAACAATATAATGATAGCTACTCCTGTCATGGTCCCTTACAATGAACAGAAACTATCGGTGATGGTTTGACATCCTACAAACAAGGAAATGTACATATAAAGCAAGTGTACTTTATGTACACTTATGTGGGGTTGTGGCTCAGATAAGGTCTCCTCCTTCATTTCCATCCTCTCTTGTCACTATTTATGTTTTATTTGACATCATGAGTCATTTAGCACTATAATTTTCTTGGTCTTCAGTATACACTGGGATCCTGAAAAAGTAGGCTCTAGGGCCAGTGAAGGAATGGCCTTGCTAGCAAGGCAATAGCAAGCAGGCAAAGAGAGAAAGCTTCCTTCTTCTATATCTTCTATACCAGCAGAAGTTGTGACCCATATGTGGATTAAAGATCTGGATTAAAGGTGTGTCTTCCTACCTCAAAGATTCAGATCAGAACTAGATCTTCCTATTCACACTAAGCAGAAATCCCTCAAAAGTATGCCCTCAATTTGGGGGTTTTAGTTAATCCCAGATATATTCAAGATGTTGTCAAGAATAGCCATGGTAATCATGTAAATCCAAAGACCTTTTGCTTTAGGAGATAGCATATGCATGCCCTGTGGCCATCATGGTAATAGGTTATCCACAAATTCCTATGTTAATAGCTCTCTAGGAGTAAGAATTATCTTGAATTATCTTGCTGGGTTTTTTTTTTGTTTTGTTTTTTGTTTTTTGGTTTGGTTTTTTTTTTTTTTTTTTTTGAGACAAGGTTTCTCTGTAGCTTTGGTGCCTGTCCTAGAACTAGCTCTTGTAGACCAGGCTGGTCTCAAACTCGCAGAGATCCGCCTGCCTTTGTCTCCCGAGTGCTGGGATTAAAGGCGTGCGTCACCACTGCCCAACTATCTTGCTGTTTTTTCACATTTTGTTAAACTGAAGTCCTTATGACCCAAGCAAACAAATCCATAATGCAAGCAGTCCCTGGCTTGTGAGGGTTAACTTAGCCACTTTTCAAATTTGCAATGATGGTGTCATAGCTGTGTATACTGTTTAGAAACTGTACTCCCACTTGTAAATGTTTGCTGCTTGTTAGTTTGAGGTGAGATCTTGCTAGATAGCATAAACCATCCCAGTACTTGCTCTATAGTCTAGGTTACCCTCAGACTCATGGTCCTTCTACTTTACCTCCCCCAGTGCCAAGATTCCAGAATTGTACCACCAATAGATAAATAGAAAGATAGATAGATGATAAATAGATAGATAGATAGATAGATAGATAGATAGATAGATAGATAGATAGATAGATAGAACATAGTTAGAATACGTGCCTTTAAACAAAGTGGATAAAAACTTGTAAAGATATTAATCCAAGTGGTAGCATACAACATTAACACACAAAAAGTAGTAGCCTTTCTACACACAAAGGACAAACAGACTGAGAAAGAAATCAGGGAAATAGTACCTCTCTCATCAGCCTCAAACAGTCTGCAAACCTGTCTAAGAGCGACACTGTGAGGATTTGCCTTCTGAAGCAAAAGCTGAAGAAGGCGCCACTAGGGGGAGGTGTGCCTCTCACTTACAGCAGTGGGTTTCATTTCTGAAGAAACAGCTAGGGCCTCGAGCTGTTTTTAAATATTTCTTCCTATTAAACACTTGATTATCTTTTTCTCCAACAAAACATGTCTACTGTGTTGTTTGAAAACACAGTAGTTTGCTTTAGGAAGAGAACTCATGAGTGATCTTGGTTGAACATTTAGGATTAATTTTATTTCTATTAGTTGTCAAATAACGGAGAAAGGTGACACCTAAGATTTGCAGGAGAAATAATCTCTTGCACAAAGTACTATTTTACAAGTAAAATTAAACATGAGAGCCGGCAAAGCTAGACTTCCACAGGCGAACTTTGCCCTTCTTCTTAAACAGGCAGCTGCAATGAGAGCCCCTTTGCCCGAAATAGCTCTCCACCAGCCTGTCACTCTGCCTGAAAACCACCAGGGCAGTGATTCCTAGCCTTTTCAGAGTGAGGTCCCCTACAAGCCAAGGCTCACAGAGACTATCTGATAATTCTTGAATTCTGAGGATATCAATATACATAACATCAAAAATAGACTGTTTAAAAATATTATAATTCCAGAAACTGCACACATCCAAGTGTATTGAAAAGGTGACAGAACAGACATACAGATTATTTATTGAACCATGAGATTCTTTTCTTAAACAAGACCATAAACTACAATTGTAAATATATAATCTGTTACTGACGGTGAAGTCCAGGGATCTGCAAGAAAGCGGTCATTAGCCTTATGGATTACGTCACAAATTCCACTTTTGGCATGAAAACATCTCCCTTTTTGAATCAATCTTTTTTGAAAATTCACCAACTCTCGGAAATGGGAAATTGTGTATCTGCTGCCTACAACTAAGAAAGCCCACAGTTCCTGTCCTTTGTTCATTAGCGTAACTAATAGAATTTGCTTGTAGCTGCCTACACATGGTTTTCACCTGAAGGTATACCAAGGTTAGCGATCTTTTAAATATCAGTAGAAGTTTGATCTCTCAAAGATTTCACTTCCAAATAGTGTGTCTATTTGACCTGAACATCTTTCTCTAGTGTCCTACTAAAATACGTAACACACATTCTTAGCTCAAGTTTCCTACAAGTTTGACATCATAGATGAACTATCTCCTGGCTCTATTAAAAGGATATCTGGCATCATGGAGCAATGAAGAAGGCCAAGATTCCTGAGCTGGTGTTAGTTGACAGGGAAGTTCCGCCACTCGATTTTGGGAAAAGTCAATTTACATGTCTGAAAAGGTAACTTCCTGAACACTCCTCTCCTGATCCCCACAGAAATTTATCAAGCAGAAGAAAAAAAAGGTTAATTAAGTAAAATAGTCACTCAGCTATGCCGTTTTTAAGATAAGGTTCAAAATAAAAGAAAGATTATATCCGCTAAAACCCTAAGAAAACAAACCTTAAAAGGTGTCATTCGATTCCAACACCAATTAAAATTCTGTCATAAAGTATAGAGAAAATCAGTTATACTTTGTTACCATCCAAGATTATTTTACTGTAAAGCAGAAGAAGTGATCATTTAAATATAGAAGGGAGTTTCTGCATGGATTAGGAGGCAGGGGAGAAGCTTGTCTGTGAATTATCGCCTACCCTAATAGTACAAATTCCTTGTGAACATTGTAGCTCCACACTGTTTATATGGACAGAAAATTTGAGTCACATTTACACGTGTGGTCCTTTGACAGCAGTAGACAGAATTCTCCAGATTTGTATCTTCTTGGCTGAGAAATTCCAATTCAGCTAAATCTCTTTCTGGGGTCTTAGAATAAATGAGTGATTTGAGCATCATTACACCATTATCCCAGGTCACCCAAAAAGCTACAAGCCTCTTAAGGTTTGTCCCATCTAATGTCCACTGTCACAGAATTATAGATGCCAGGACATGGAGATGAACCTAGTGATCGAAAATTCCTTTAGCCATTCAGGGAACTTTATGTTCAGGCCAAACTGCCAACTAAATGTGATGATGAGCTTACCCTCCATCTGCAAACTCGGGAAGGTTATTAGGAGAGTTGTGAATAGACAGCTACAAGCGCTTTAGTGTCAGTCCTGAGACTTCAATAATGTCTAGCAGGTGTCAAACTGAGGCCTGCTTCTCTCTGATGTTTTCCTCCGTGACCTCGGTAAGCCCCTGCCAATCTGCTGTACACTCTCAGAAGAATATCACACTATTAAAGCCTTGCAAGGTCCTGCAGCCTTCCCCTTCCACTCTAGCTTCCTACAGCCAAGCTCCAGCTCATTCCTGGAGCTCCACCGATTTCATCTTGGAGTTGTTAATTCTGTTAATTACCATTAAGCTATGTAACTAACATAATTGCACCTTCAAACGTCCTGGAGACTCTAGGTTTTTAAAAAATAAGTTTATTAAAAATAAGCCACTTAATGGGTACAAATAGGCATCTTGAATTTTATCACCTAGGTTGCTGCCTGCTGCCAAGCATAACTGAAACTCTTCTAAAGTCAGAAACAGTGTTTAAATGTAGCATATTTGAAGCTGCAGCATGCTTTCTGAACTAAATGCTTGAACCCTTCACAATATTATTTAAGCAGCCATTAGCAATTAATTAATTAGCACCTGTTAGTCCATGCCAAAAAAAACGATGTCTTTTCTGATTCAGAATATGTGAATATATTCTTGTTTGGAGATACTTATATTTTATTACCTCTCAAAACACCTCAGAGCTCATTATAAATATATCGTTACACATATACGATATATTCTTATTCTCGTTAATAAGCATGAAGGAGAACACTTGACTAGCTCTGGTTCCACAGAAGCAACAGAGTAGGGCAGTCTATGAGGTCACTCTGAGTTAACGATGATTTCTGAAAGTAACTGAAACACCTGCGTAATTTGGAAATTTGCGAAGAGAGATTTTAACCATCTATGGTGTATTCTTAACGAATATAAAACAATAAAAAAAGTAATACCAATCAGAGAAAAACAAATGACACTACTTAAGAGCGACCACAAATATCTGAGAGGTCAAGAGAGTAGACGGCCTCCTGCAGACTTTGGTGTTAAAAATATTCCAATGATGTATTTTTGTAGCAAGCCAAGGGAAAATGTCCATAAATAGCCCTAGGAAGACTGGCCGGGAACTCAAGCTGCCAGTAAAAATATTAAATTAACCATCATTAGAAATATTTCAAATCCAGTTGGTATTTTAAAGGGGAAAATATGGAGAAACTGAGCCATGGTGATAGCGGAGTGTGGAGAGCAATTTTTATTTGATAGCTTCACATTCTTTCTTTTCCCATTTCATATCCTGTGTACCTTCACCCAGATTTTAATTTTTATTCATCATATGGTTTTGTTGCTGTTGTTCCTGAGTGTGTGTGGGTTTATGTGTATGTGTAGGGGTGCTTGTGTGTGTGTGTGTGTGTGTGAGAGAGAGAGAGAGAGAGAGAGAGAGAGAGAGAGAGAGAGAGTGTGTGTGTGTGTATCCTGTCCTGACAACATTCCCTTCTGAATTTCAAGTTTTCTCCAAGAGTCAACTCCTTTATTCCTTTCATGGCAAAACAATCTATATGGGTGGGGTGGTGGGTGTGAGCTCATGAGAGGAAATGCCTACTTTCTGACATGAGATATGTATCAATTAGGAGTCCTTCATCTAATACACATTTCCTTGGGTGTTAGCTGTCGGCATGCAACCATAAACTATCACGTGGCAGCTGTAGACTCTGATCCAAACTCAGGTTTGTGAAGTTTCACAATTTTTTCCCTTGAGAACAGCCAATACCATGTCCGTGCACTCCCACAGAGCTCGGATCTGCGAATAGCACACTGTGGGAGTCCATATAAGGAATAGGATACTTGGCCCCTGGCAGCTGAGGAATGCCCTGCTCTTCTGAACACACAGTAGCCATGATGGTGAGGTGGAGATTTCACAGTCAATCTGACAGCTTTCTCCCACACTAAATCCAGAAAGAGGGCTTAACAGAAACTGAGGTGCTAGCCAGCAACACTTTAGAAAGACGGTCTATGTACGAGGCCTTGTAATTTCTTCAGAACAATAAATAATCTATTTGCTTGTAAACCCGATTAATTGGACACAATTTAACTGGTTATATTTAATCTGAAAAACTTCCGACATCAAAGGCTTGCATGTTTCAGCTTCTTCCTCTGATGACTTTATGAGTCATTTTAGATCTCCATTTATGCCTGTCTGTATTTGGAAAGAAATGAGGAAAGCGTGATAGGGCCAGGGTTCAGAGGCAGGAACAGGGTCATGACTGAGTCATCTTTCCAGTCTTTCCCATTTGGTGAGGGAATCCCTTCCATGCTATCTTCAGACAGAGACAGTATTCTTCCTTGTCTTATCCTTTGTGTTTATTTTAAAATATATATATATATATATATTAAATACACTCAACATTTTTCTCTCATATTCCAATGTTCTCTTTGTCTCTATTCTCACAAATCTTTACAGTAGAAACAATCTCAGATAACAACTGTAAACAGACAAAAAACAAAACAAAAACAAACACCCTGTTTCCTTTCTTATCATACTCTGCCACTGAAAGCAACAAAAGAAGTTAAATCAGTACAAGACTCGTTTTCCTGTTTTCCTCCTCACCGAGATTCCGAATTCTACTGAGAATTTCAACATAAGCAAGAATTCAATGTAAGCAAGAAAAGGGGGAGGCTGTCGGTCGTGATTTTCATACCACGATTCCCCCAAACCTCTGAGTTTCATAAACATCTCCAGGGCTATGCAGAGGTATGCAGAATGGCCAGAGATGGATTTAATTTGTTTTTCTTATTTCTTCTCTAGTTTAATCTAATGAGATTGTGGTTCAGGAGTTGGAAAATTATCCTATTTCAGGAGGTTGGTTCATGATGCACTGACAATTCCTGCGCCATGTATTTGTTAACTAGGAGTGGAAGAAAAAGCAACTCCTCTGAGTTCAGCACAGTGTGTGGGTCAGGTGACAAGTGGGGCACATGGGCTCTTCGGTGTAGCCCACCGGCTTTGTCTGCCTTGCGCAAGAATACTAAAAGCTAATAACGCCCTTTGGAATTTTAATTCCCAAAACATTCCTGTGCCTAAACTTAAGTGAGCTACCCCGTGCTTACAAAATGGCACTATCAGGTGTGAACAATGACTCTTGTTTCCCACACAAAATATCCAGCAAACAATACTGGGAACAGAGCCAAGAAATGTCATTTCACTCACTTAGGACTTCCAGAATAGTCTCCATCCCCAAATGCTTTCCCTTGTTCTGCCCTCTGACTAATCCATCCACTCAAAATCTTTCCTGTTTACTCTGTAAAAGAATGGTATTTATAGACCTGTACTCCTTCGCAAACGAGCCCAACATAAAGCCTTCACAGCGGCATGCACAATCAATGTCACTGGAAAACTTTTGAAAGTAGTTATACTTCTACAAATCCCACACATAGTGAAAAGAAAAACAAACAAACAAATAAGAAAAACAAAGCCAAACCCAGATGCTTGACAGGTATAAATGTCTCAGCATCAAGTGTGCTGAAACCTGAATGCAGATCCAGATTTTATTTATTTATTTATTTTTTTAGAGAGTACAGATGTCATGATATTTATGAAAAGGCATGCTAGAAATGCTATCCTTGTTAGGAAAAGAGACTGAGGTTTCATGTAACAGGTATCAAATATACAAACTGAAGGAAAACGGAATCAATATTGTAGTGTACAGAAGCTTGAATCAACCATGCACAAACAGTCAGAAAATACGGTTTTTAATACTTTTCTCTTCTTTGCATTTATAACATAATTCACTTAAACCATCATAGAATCCTTTTCTTTCAATACCACAAACTGTATTACAAATGAAATCTGGTTACTGCTGCTTATCAAAATATACAAAACAATCACCATTTTCTAAAAAACCACTTTATATGTTAACTTGATCCCAAAAACCTTTTTTTTTTTTTCTTTTTGGCCTGGTTTAAAAAATTGTTGTTACAAATATTTACAGCATTTTCTTGTGTTATATGAACATTTTTACAAACAGAAAAAGGGAATTTTATGGACAGATCATGTAAAACACTAGACAATATTAGAGGGTTTTAGCTATGCTATCCCAGTCCCCCCCCCCCCCCCAGATACCAAGGCCGGATGGTCATTTTCAGATCCAGATTCTTAGGGATATTAGAGTAACTCCCAGGGTTCTGGCTAGCCCACAGAGTGGGTACTAATGTTTCAGGAATCCCAGGCCTTGTTGTGTTCTGTTACACCTTGCAATATTACAAAATCGATCCTCCTCATGACCTAGATTTCAGAATTCAGTTGAAGAAATCACTGAACATGAGCAAAGGTTTGTTTCTGAAATCTTAACAAAAAAAAATAAACATCCCTCAACACAGTAGGTGAAGATCCTTGACTGTTTCCCCCTTACATAAACAAACTGCCTTTGACTGAGACATCCAGAAATATCTCTAATGGCTCCTAACCTGCCAAAGGTCAACTGGCTCGAGTTGGTTTTCCTTTCTTCCCTCTGTGGGAATTTTCGCAGCCACTGTATCTTTTCGAAGAAGATTCTGTGTAGCTCCATGCATCATGCACGGTTGGGGCCTCCGTTCTGCTGCTGCATAGCATTGAAGTAGTCATACTGTTTCCGCTCTGTTCTCCTGAGGGACGGATTCTCACCCCCGTAGTTTCAGGGAACACACAGAAGGATCTCCTAATGGATCTGCTGGTCTCGGTTTTTCTATCTCCAGCACTCCCCAGTGCTGCAAGAGATGACGAAGATTGAGTCCGACTCTCGGGAGGAGCTGTGAATGAGAATGTCAGTGTTATAGTGCTGATTTCTGCCAGTTCTTCACTCTCCATCATCACCCTTGGCACCCGTGCCACTGCCTTGCTATTGTGCTTTTATAAAATTTTAAAACCATGGCCAACGGCTCAAAGCTGTGAACTGCCTCCATTGCTTTTGTGGTTTCCAGAGCTGGAGTGTGAAGCTCTGTTGACTTACAGGCACCTCTGTGGTCATACCAGCTTCCATGTAGAGGCTTTTACAAGTCCTTGTAATTCACCCGTTCACATAATCCTTTGCCCTTAAGCTTCTCTCCCCTTTAATCATCCTATAAGAAAGCAATCATAACTGTAAGCCGCAGTTAACAATAAATGAAAGGTATCATTACTATACAATTTGACTAAGTAGTTAACATCAGCTAAACTTTGTTCTCGTTCCCTGACACCCAATAATCCAGAACAGAGATGCAAGGTCATGTCTGGGTCCTCAGCTTTCACTTCTTTCCTGCTTTCTAAAAGGAATCGCGTAAAGAAATTACTTCTGTGGGCACACCAGCCAAGGCTCACTCAATGACACAGATCGGTGACTGCACTGGGTCAGGAGGGAGCTGGCCATCTAAATCTACTCAAAGAAATGAGGGCGTCAAAATAAGTAGGGCAAGGCAGAAACTTTGAACATGCGGGTTTCGGTAAAATTAGATTGGATGAAGCAGGAGGCAAGGCACAAAGCTGAAGAAGATGGGACAAAGTATAAAGGAACATGTCCACCTACTGACTACTCCTCTCCTGATCCTACCCAGGTAACTACTCCAAACCTAAGCTCAACACAGCCCTCACTGGGGACGGAGATCTCAAACACACACACAATTATAGCCTCTTCCTCTTTACTTCCTCTCTCTCTCTCTCTCTCTCTCTCTCTCTCTCTCTCTCTCTCTCTCTCTTGTGTGTGTATATGTGTGTTTATTTGTTTTTTGACCTTCTGTTTCCTTTACTATTTTCTTTACCCTGAGTAACCAAGACCTCAAGCCTAGTTTTACAGACAGAAATAGAAGCCTGGACCCCCTTTGGTGCGGGAGAATTATCTGTATTCTGTCAATCATATTTTAATAAAACGCTGATTGGCCAGGCAGGCAGTATAGGCGGGTCAACCAGACAGGAAGTAGAGGCGGGGCAAAGAGAATAGAATAAGGTTATGGAGGAGGAAGGTCCCTCCGGCACTCCTGCGCAGATCACTGAAGAAACAACATGTAAGCTGCCCCGCTGGAAAAGGTACTGAGCCATTATGGCTAACATAGATGAGAATAATGGGTTAATATAAGTTATAAGAGCTAACAAGAAGCCTGACCTAATGAGCCAATCAGTTTATAACCTTATGGAGTCCTGTGTGTAATTTCTCTTTGGGATTTGCCGGCTGTTGGGGTACCGGGCGGGACAGAAATCCCAACAAGCCGACCCCTCATGTTACACCCCTTCCCATATAACATAGGATGTCTTTTTTGTGTGTGTGCATTCTGCATCTTAATTTATTTCCACAGTTTGACTGAAAGTTCTTTGAGAGAGAAAATGTCTTTTCATTTTTTTGTTCTTTGTTTGTTTGTTTAATATTTTATTTTCTATTTGCATGGGAGATGGGTATGGAACCTTCACAAGTGCTCTATTGCTGAGTTATGTCCTCTTCCTAGGATTCTCTTATTTTTCTTGGCTTTCTCTTGATAGCAGAAACATTCCAGCCATAGGAAAATGCAGATCAACAGTTATATATAATATGTTTGTGTTATGAATGTGCTCAAATGTTCAAATAGAAGAATTTGTCACACTTACTAAGGGAAAAACCCTTAAGGAAAAGTGAAAAGCTATGACTTGTTATGAAACATGAAAACCAGCTGTAAACAGTGAATACATGAAGCAGTGATTTAGTGATTTCACAAAGGATCTTAATGCCACCTGTGCTCAGGAGACAGAGACAGGTAGATCTCTGAAATAATTCAAGGCAAGCCTACCTAGTTTCCGGAGCAAGTCCCCGATCAGGCAGGTCTTGTAGTGAGCCGCTGTCCCAAAAATAAGTAAACGAATGAAAGAATCTAATGGCAGTGAATTTTATGGAATGCAATGTATTATTGGAGACTCTGACCTACACACCCACTTTCCCTTTAGTTTCTTTCCATCCAATATCTTGTTTATTCTTTAAAATGTCAAACTAAGACAGGAGAACTATTATTGCCTATTTATTCATAATTGACTAATCAAGAATTAAATGAGAGTAAGACTCTGGGTTCAACACCCAACACCTCCAGTGTCCTGCCCCACTCCAGCCCAGTAAACAGCCTTATCTCCATGGTGACTCTGCAACAGCTGGCCACAGTTCCACAGTTTCCGTCTGGCCAGCCCCAGTGTCCCCACTGATGACTCAGGAAGCTCAGGATCATCAAAATGAGGACTGAAAGTCAGATATGGGACTCCATCCTTACAGTCCCAGCAGTTGGGAGTTAGAGACAAGAGCAACAACAGTTCGAGGCCAGCCTAATCTACATAGTAAGACCCTGTCTCAAAAACACACACAAAAACCACAACCCCACAAGAGAGGACTGAGAGGGTCATCTGGCAGCATTCAGACCCAAGTATTAAAATAAAGTGTAAAGGTTGGAAAACAGAGGCACTGACAAAAGGGTGAAGAAAATTCAAGGGCCGGACTTTGATCCCTTATTGGTTGCTAGAGCAACAGAAAGCAAACATACACCTCTCAGTGGCCTTCAGAAGTCCCTACCCCACAAAGTCAAGGGGTCCAACATTATTGATATGAACAATACTTTACTAGTGAAAGATTACTCACAATGATTTTTCCAAGCCTTCAGGGAAAGACACACACACACATACACACACACACACACACACACACACACACACACACACACACACCCATCCCCACCACCTACCTGGCTGGCAATCACACAGTCCGGCCTCAGGTTGTTAGTACGGAAAGGGAGTAGACAGATTACATGCATATTTGCTTTATGCTTAAATAAAACAATAAAAACTGAATGAGGGTGTGTGTGAGGGAGGATCATCAGAAACATACAACACCCTCTCCAAGGTCACCTTGGAAGTAAGTTAGGGAGAGAGGACTCAAAGGAAGGCGGCTTGACACAGCCTGCACCGGACCATCTTCACCACTACGGCTTTGATACAGACAGCAAAGACGAGGAGAAGTGGGACCAGCAGTCCCAGCCGTTACGCTTACGATCGTTCATTTCATGTGCCACCTTGACGCAGTGGCTGCCCACATATTCAGTCTGACATTATTCTGGGTATTCTGTGTGGGTGCCCGTCATTTTACTTGAAAGTGACATTTAAATTGGCAGATTAAGTAAAGCAGACGACCTCCTTAGCGTGAGTGGGCCTAATCCAGTCTGTGAAAGGCCTGACGAGAACAAAAGCTGACCCTTCACCTAGCAACAAAATCCCTCTGGCCTGACTGTCTCCAGACTGGCACTCCAGGCTGCCAACCTCTGGACCAGAATTGCAAACCAGCTTTCTGGAAAGGCTTCACACTAGACATGAGACACACCATCAACTCTACTGGGTTCATAGTTGCCATGCCCCACTCCACCTTTGGAATTTGTTAGCCTCCATAAATTTCTGAGCCTATTCTTTATAATACATCTCTGTCTCTCTCTCCAGATAGATAGATAGACAGACAGACAGACAGACAGACAGACAGATGATAGATAGATAGATGATAGCTAGCTAGATAGATGATAGATAGATAGGTAGGTAGGTAGGTAGGTAGATAGATAGATAGATCTGTAGATATATTTAGATATACACAGAAGTAGGAGTTTGAGAGTTGAGAGAGCTGGTCACATTATATCTGCAGCTGCACTATATCTACAGAAAACAAGAGATGCGTGCAGGCCAGTGCTCACTTTGACCTCTCCTTTGTATTCGCTCCAGATCCCAGTGCATGAAATGGCTCTCACATTCAGGTTGAGGCTTCCCACCTTAATTGGTCCAGTTAAAAAAAGTTTCTCACAGGTATAGCCACAGGCCAGGCTAATCTAAACCTCACTAAGATTCTTCCCAGGTGTGGTGGTTTGAATGAAAATGCCCCCCATAGGCCCATAGGGAGTGGTACTACTTCTTAGAGTGGGTGTGGCAGTGTTGGAAGAAGTATGTCACTGGGGGACAGACTTTGAGGTTTCAGAAGCTCAAGCAATGTCCCGTGTCTCACTCTCTTTCTCTTCCTGCTGCCTGCTGATCCAGATGTAGAACTCTTTGCTCCTACTTGAATACCATGTGTGCCTCTGTGCGGACCTGCTTCCTGTCATGATGGTATGGACTAAGCTTCTAAACCTGTAAGCCAGTCCCAATTAAACGTTGTTCTTTAAAAGAGACATTGCAATCTTCACAGCAATAGAAATCCTAAGACACCAGGTAATTCTCGGTTGTGTCAAGTTGACTAGTATAACTAGTCATTACAATGACTAGACCCAGTTAGTTCTATTTCTATGAAGAGCCCTTGTGAACATAATACTTCGTCTCCTTGTGCTATGGAGAAGGAGGTTCTTTATTAAGGTCCTTTGAGTTGTTCAAAGGAAAAATAAATATTTCATCATTAGCCTTTCAAAATGTAAAAACATACCTGACCTTGTAATAACTTTACAAGTCTGGAAGTTTTTAAATATTCATATAAAAACTGATATGAAATTTAATTTCCAAATGATCAACTTCAATACGTAAGAGTTTAGCAATTAGTATTCATATCTCAGTTTAGTCACATAACAAACACTCTAGAAATGAAACTTGAATAAAGGTGGGGTGCTGCCTTTGAAAGTTTATTAAAACGTGGGAATAATTTAGGTTTTCAGATGTCACTGATTTTCACATTATGTATTTATTTGGAGAAAAAGGGCGAGTCAGAAGAAGAGGGATAGAGAGGGAGAGAATGTGTGTGCTTGCACTATGGTGCACATGTGGACATCAAAGAACAACATGCAGGAGTCAGTTCTCTCCTTCTACCATATGCTCTGTGGTCATTTGAAAGAAAATGGTCCCCAAAGGGAGGGGCACTATTAGGCGGTGTAGCTTTGATGTAGTGGGTGTGATCTTGTTGGAGGAAGTGTGTCACGTGGAGGAGGGCTTTGAGATCACATCTATACTCAAGCCACACTCAGTGTCACAGGCTACTTCCTGTTTCCTGTACAAGATGTAGAACTCTCAGCTACCTCACCAGCACCATGGCTGCCTATACACTAAAACATTCCACCGTGATGATCATGGGCTGAACCTCTGAACTGCGAGGCACCCAATTAAATGTTTTCCTTTATAAGAGTTGATGTGGTCATGGTGTCTCCTCACAACAATAAAAGCCCTCACTAAGAGTTTCAGTGATCAAACTCAGATTTGTCAGCCTTAGCAGCCAACACCTTTACCTGTGTGCCTTCTTGCTGGCCCAATGGTAACCCATTTTAAGGGATAAAGTGTTTTTGTTTTTCCACTTTTGAATGTGTTCTTCCTCTGAAATATTTAATCTACTAGTCTGTAACTTGATTTTGCTTTAGGCTCAAGAATAAAGCTGTACTCGGTTGCTTCCTTCTTAAGCAAGTCTCAACTATCCCCACATACTTGGCAGTTTTTATTTGCAGGTCTGATTACCACATGAGCTTTTGGACTTGATTTTCAACCAAGAAATCTTACTCTTGGGAGTTGTTCACTCATGTAGTTAATTGATCAAATACATAATCTCATGTTGAAATAGCATCTGAAATGTCAACAGCCTGTGGTTTAGTTCCTTATATGGCTACTTCAGGATAATTTATTCCTCTTGTTGATAAACAAGTTTTGACAAAGAATGTGTTCTCTCATAGTTAGTGTTCTGAGGTCTAAATTAGATAAATGTCTAACTATTTCCTTTGCTCTACGACCTCTTAAAAATTGCTCTTTGGAACATGAAGGTTAGATGAATCTTAATCAAAACATTAAAAATAGAACTTCTCAGAATATAAACTAATATGTCTATGGTTTCCTAATGCTGTTATTCCTATAATATAATATTTACAAAATAGAGCCTCATTAGATATAATTACATTTTTTGAATTGAATCAAGGGGCCTGGGCAGATGGTACCATGGGCAAGGCGCTTGCTCTGCAAGCATAAGGACTTGAGCTTCACACCCCAACTCTAACCCCAGCATTGAGGCTTGCCTTACCGAGAATGGAGGCTTTCATTTTTACTATATTCTTATTTCTCATGTCACAGGTTTCCAGGATGTGATCTTTCTTTATTGACTTTTTTTTTTATCCTTTTCACTTTTTTCCCTGGGAGAAAAAATAAAGACACTATGTAGCATATCATTTTCAATTCAGCTGTAATTTCTGTTCAGTTTGTTTGATTTCGTGTATGTGACAAGGATTTTTGGATTTTTTTTTTTTTTTTTTGGTGGTGGTGGTGGTAGTGATGGTGATGGTTGCTTTACATTACAGCATCAGTTTAAAATGTGTTAGTGTGAGGAGAGGGAGTGGGGGGAGTGGGAGGGTGTTGTGAGGAGGGGCGGAAATGGAAACTTTTATAATTTAATAAAAAAAATAATAAATAAATAAATAAATAAAATGTGTTAGTGTGTGTTTTTTGTGTGTACGTGTGTCTATATGTCTGTGTGTCTGTGCACGTGTGCTGAGAACATGACTCTAAGTTTTAGCTGAGTTGTTTGGTATGGAGCCCTATCAAAACAGAGAAATAGATGTAGTAGTTACACCATTCATTAGCCTACAGACACAGTGCCCCTAACGTCACAGTCAATAGATACGGCACTGGGGGTGAAACCAGGATCTTACTTTCTGTTTAACAGGACAATGACATGCTTGATTGCTGAGAGCATCTTACAATGGAGAAATGGAGGACTTGATTCAGCCATTTAGAGTTCAGTGGGAGAAGCAGTTTGCAGGAAATATGAGCATAGTTTGAGTGTAAGTCGAGGCTTTCACACATTTCATATAAGGTTAATGTTACCAGCTGTGAGTGATAGACTGTTCACAAGATAAGACCCCCTAGGAGCACTAGCGGGCAATGCTCAGAACACATTGCTTCCCTCCAGTTATCTACTCTGACAAGATTAGAGGGCCTCTGGGGGTTTGGCATTCCTCTGCATTGAGCCACAAGTCAGATGGAAAACCACAGAACTGAGAGTACAGAGAACTCTCTTTCTGGAAAAAGAAGAAGAAAAAGTAGTAGTTGATGGTATATACAGATTTGTATTAGGAAGGAGGGTTTTATTTCTATGCTGTTAATGCTTCAAATAAAATTAACCATCAGTGCCTGTCAGATATTCAAGAAGGAAGAGTTAGTGCAAATATTTGTAACTGCCATTGTTCATCATCAGCAGAACATCTGAGGTATACAAGAACACTTAAAACTGTCAAATAGATTGCAGAGACAAAACATACAGGAGATAAGGCAGTATTGCTACGATTCACTTTCAGTAGGCCAAGCACAGAGCAGAACACTGAATGGTACAGTGAATAGGCCTTACAACAATCTGTAAGTTAAGAATCAATACTCTGATTGTGCAGGTGAAAAACTGGGTGTTCGTTACATAGCACACCATCAGGTGTCAAGTCACGGTGTCACTGACTCCTTTCCGTCAGTCTACAACTTTGCCTGGTCCTGGCTCACCACAGATGAATGTGTGCTGCAGAGAGATTACCAGCCTGTTTGAGTTAGTTGGGGCACCACAGGGTGGAGGAACCATGCCAGGAGGCAGGATTAGCCAAAGCACCAGGCAATTCTCAGATCAGTTATTTTAACTTGGGTTTTGTTTTGTTTCCTTGCTCACATTCAAAACAGGGGTTTCTGAGAAGTAGGTAGCTTTCATATAAGCAGCAATTCAGCTCCCTCCTGCCAGGGGCTGTTCAGGTGTCCATTTTGCCCTTTCTGTTGTGTGGAAATGGGACATGCCAGAAGATGCAAACCCTCACAAAATGTGAGTCTTCTGGTGCTTTGGTCTTGAATTTTCCAGCCTTCAAGATGTAAGAGATGCATTTCTGTGGTTTGTAAATTACGCAGCTCATACCCAGAGATGAGCCATCATCAGAGAAGCTTCTTCTTGCAGTAGGTGGGAATTAACACAAACACTCACAACATGACAGTATATTCAGTTCTACATGGGATATCTTCACTAAACCCCTCTCCTCAAAGCTCAGGGCTCTCTGGAAGAGGCAGAAAGATTCTAAGAGTCAGAGCTGGTTATGACTGTAAGGAAACAGTGTCATCCAGACACAACAGGACATAAGAACTCACAGAGACTGTGGCATCATGCACAGGACCTCTGCAGGTTCAAGACTGACAGAATCCCAACACTGAAAAGGAAAAGTGGACACAAAGTTCCACCCCTAATCAAGAAGCTGTTTGCAATGGATACCTGATAGGAAATAGAAAATTGGTTTCTCCCATGGCATGTCACTGGATGTATCAATCACAGTACAGCCAGGCCCTAAGTCCAGGTGTAATTAACTAACACAAAAATGAACTCTGTGTTTGTTTGTTGGCTTTTGTGGACTTTTTGTTTAGTTTGTGCATTTTTTTGTTTTATTGGTTTTTGTTTGTTTTGATTTGATGTTAGCATTTTTGTTTGTTTTTGAGAAACAGAAAAATCACGAAGTTGGTTACTTAGGGATTTGGAGGAAGGGAAAACTTGATAAAAGTATATTGTGTGGAAAAAAATAATAAAAAAGAAAGGAAATATATATATATTTATATATATATTCCCTTATAGAAGTAAGAATGCACTAAATTACTGCATTATCTATCAGAGGGATTGAGTTTGAGACTCTGGCTTGCTGTCTTAAAGAGTAGAACTACTGTATTAGCTAGGGTTCTATTTATGTGAAGAGACACGGTGACCATAGCAGCTCTTACAAAAGAAAACATTTAACTGGGGTAGCTTACAGTTTCAGAGGTTTAGTCCACTATCATATCAGGACATGGTGGCATGCAGGCAGACACGGTGCTGGAGAAGGAGCTAAGTTACATCTTGATCTGCAGGCAACAAGAAGTGAACTGTATCTATACTGAGCAAAGCTTGAGCATAGGAGACCTCAAAGCCCACCCTCCAGTGACACATTTCCTTCAACTAGGCCATACCTAGTCCAACAAAGCCACACCTCCTAAGAGTGCCACTCCCGATAAGCTACATTCAAATTACCAGAGCTACAGAGGCACACAACTGATTTAGTACTAATAGCAAAAAATTATTGCCTTTTTGTATAATTAAGTGACCACTGTCTTTGATTCTCATTTTTAAAGGTACTTTTGTTAGTGTTTTCCTTCCCTGTCCATGTTTTTTTTATATACTCCGTCTACTGAGAGATTTTTCTCAAATAGCTATTTCAAAACAGTACACGCAAGGGCTATGCATATGTGTGCATGTTTGTAAACTTGAACTTTTCAGAGTTGCATAAATATAAATTTGACTTATTTGTGTGTGTGTGTGTGTGTGTGTGCATGTGTGTGTGCGTGTGTGTGTGAGTTCATGTGCGTGAATGGAGGCATGTGTAGCCCATGGCATACATGTGGATGTCAGATGGCAACCTTGGGTTCACATTCCATCTCATCAGCGTTTCTTGTAGTTGGCCCACAAGCGTCCTGGTATTCTGTTTCTACTTTGGAAATGCTCAGATTATAGATGGACACGTCTGAATCTGATCTTACATGAGCTATGGGAGCTGAGCTTAGTTCTCATGCTTTCTTAGCAAGTAACCACATCTAGCTCTTAGAATCATTCTGTCTCTCCTTTTAATTCCCCACTAAGTATTCCCCAACACCATCTTCCTAGCCCTAGTTTTTTGTTTTTATTACTACAGCTATTTTTTCTTTTACACATGACAAATACATCAATTACAAATATACCAAAATATTATCTTATAGAAATGAAAGTACTAACAAAATGTGTGCTTCTGCTGGACTAAAATAATAGAAAAAATGCCTTTTATATTAAACAGCTGAGCATTGAGCAATAAATTTAGACTGACACTTTGCTGTTACTGAGTTTCTGTTCTTTAGGGCCATCATGCTATCCTATAGTTTGAATCTGGAGAGTTCTTCAGAGGCCATGTCTTAAGTGCTTACTCCTCAGCATGGTCCTATTGGAAGGTGGTGGGACCTTATACATGGTGGGGGTTAGGAGAAATGGTAGGTCCCTGGGGTGTGGGTGGACTTTAAATAAGACTGTGGAATATCAGGTACCCTGTCCTGTACCCCTTTCCTTCTAGGGCTGAAGCCATAGAGCTAAGTGAGTCTGTGTTTCTAAATAGACAGTTTTAGGTATTTTGTTTCATACTGGGAAACTAGCTAGCAGGATCCTCACCAACAAAACAACACTTTGAGAAGACGAACTTGCACTTAAGAGACAATTGAAGAGAGGGGAACATACCAAGGTCTGTGGGGGTCTCCAGAAGGATTTGGCTGAGTTCTGATTGCTAAGTAAAAATAAGAAGAAAGAGGCAGCTTTGCTGGCACAAGAAATCCAATTAGGTCAAATCAAACCAAATCAAAATGCCCATCATTTTATTAAGAATGACACTCTCAGATGGCTGAGTGCATGGCAGGGAGACAGAAAAGCAGGGAGCCCATGAAGACCAGAAAAACAGGTGTTTCTCCTCTGGGAGCACACTTAAATAACCTGTGGGAGTGGCATGTGGGAGGGACCTGGCATGCTGGGATTTGAAGTCCAGACCAAAGCAACTCCCAGGCCAGGGGGGCTGGGATGAATGTCAGGGCCTGGGGCTATGCTCCCAACTTAACACTGATGTGCATATGTATGAGATGAAACTACCCTTCACATCTTAGGAAAGAAAAGCCTTTAGCAAACAGTAAGCAAAGAATTCACACAGAACTGATTCTCACCAGCTGGAGTGGACAAGCCTTTAAATACACAAGTGCTGGGTACAATCCTCAGAAAGAGATCTCCTAATTAGTGACTAGGATAACTTAGATCTAGTTTAAAAGTCTCTCTGGACACATCCTACAAAAGTTAAGGCTAGCTTGAAAGCTTAAACTAATTCTAAGAATTTTCGCTTTTTTTTTTTTTTTTTTTTTTTTAGCCTGTACTATTTAAAGGGGTATAACAAAGTCCAGCACAAGGGTTACAAGCAAAAATCACTATGGTATTCGAAGACAAAGGAACACATACACACTGACACATACACACACAAACAAAAATCAGGAACATATCCTATCCATAGACATAGACGTAGGCGTGATAAGGTAATTAAACGAGGAGAGTAAGAACATTGAGACTCACTTTAAATATGACTTTCATGTTCAAAATAGCATGAAATAGATGAACGATATAGAAATGCAGAAGACTTAAGAAGATTAGAAATTGTTTAGATTAATAGTGTAGTTTATACAATGAAAGAACACTGGATTAATTAGATAATTAAGAGCATATTGGACACTACAGTAAGATCAATAAGTTAATATAAGTACATGTCTACAGAAATTAGTCAAAATGAAAAAGGTATTTTTTTAAATAAGGAACAAATTTTCTGACATGAAATACAGTATTAAATATTCTTCGTTGTTGTTTGTGTTTTGTTTCTTTTGCTTTGTATTAAAGAAAGAGTCTCATGTAACCCAGGTTGGCTTCAGATTCAGTGTGTAGACTGGGATGACCTTGAACCTTTTACTTCCTCTATTCGCCTCTGAAGAGTGTTATGAGTTACAGGTATGCCAACACGCCTAACTCCTGGTGTTAGGCGTTCTGACATACACATAAATGGAATCCCAGAATGGGGAGAGGAGCATGGGAAACTATTTGCAGCACTAATTCCAAATTCAACAAGAAACATAAATCCATAAATTACCGAGAGTCAATAAACCCCAAGCAAAATAAATGCAACAGGTCAACACCACAAATACGTTTCTGTGTCCAGTGGGTGCCGAGAAGAAGACATAGCTCAGTGAGAAAGCACTGCAATTGGTTGCAGGTGTTAGTGGCAGATGCCTGTGATCATAGCACTCAGGACATTGAGGCAGAACAATCCTGAGTTACAGGTCAGCCTGGGCTACATAGTGCACTCAAAGTACCCAGTGCTAGGAAAAAAAGAGAAAGGTATTGCATTGTGAGATAATTCTTTGGTGCACTGTGAAGATGTGTCTCTGCCAAGGTACCTTCTGATTGGCTTAATAAAGAGTTGAGTGGACAGTAGCTAGGCGGGAGAAGAAAGGCGGATTTCCAGGGAGAGAGGAACTGGGGGAAGAATCTGAAGCTTGCAGGATTGGCGGCCGGCAAGATGCAGAGGGTGTAGGCTGCACAGTACTGAGAGATAATGAGCCACATGACAGAATGTAGATTAATATGAATGAGTTAATTTTAGTTTTAGGAGCTAGTTGGGCACAAGCCTAAAGTAAGGCTAAACTTTCATTTAATAATAAGTCTCCATGCCATTACCTGGAAGTCGGCAGTCAAAAGAAAGTCCGATTAAAATTTTGCAGAAGAAAAGCATCTTAAAGGCACCTTGAGAGGGAAGGAAAAGAAACACAAAGTTAAAAATAACAAGACTTCTTGTCAGTGAACAGGGAAATGATATGGACCAATATAATTTTAATATGTTCTGTTTGTTTGACTGAGACAAAGTGATGATCCTCCTGCCTCAGCCTCCTGAGTGCCGGGATCATAGAACAATATTTCTAAAGTACCAAAAGGAAACAGTAAACTTTCTGATCTTGGATTGACACACAGTGAAAATCGGTTAAATCTATTTCAAGAATAAAAGTGAAGTAAATGACATTTCCCAGGCAAATAAAAGCCAAGCAAGTTCAACAAACAAACAAGCAAATAGATTGAAATTTAAAAGTAAAGGAAGTTCACCAGGCAAAAGTAAAATGATACCAGATAAAGACACTAAAGAAAAGTCCCTGCCCCAGGAGATGCTCAAAAGTGGGTAAAACTACATGGCCTGCAAGTGTGAGGACCGAAGTTCAAATCCAAGGATCATATAAAAACAGGTCACGTAGCAAGAGTGTCTGTAATCCCAGCACTCCTACAGAGCATGTATATGCCCACACACATAGAGGAATATGACATATACATTGTACAAATACACAAGCCAAAAACAAAAAGGAAAAAATTAATAATTTGAAAAATCACATCTTCACAAATATTGAGTTGACATTGTGAGCTGGTGGCCACCCTTGAAATAAGATCCTAGAATGGGGATAAAGTAACTCTCTGGGAAGGCACGAAGGCAAGGGATCTACTAGTAGAAGATACTGTTCCAGGTATTCCAGGATTGCAAGCACTCATAGAAGCCTAATCTGTTCACTATAGGAATCCGCTAAAATGTTCCCGACAGCTTTGGCTGCTCTCTTACCTAAACAGAAAGAGTGATTCATTGCAGCTAGTCCACTAACTGACTTCATGCTGAAGGCATCAGGTAATACGGCAAGCTGGAACACTCGTAATTGCTACCTAGCTCCAAAGCGCAAACAAACAGGCCACCTCGTCGATCTAATGAGGGCCAACTGGTTCTGGTCGTAGGCTTCGCTGGATAAAGGACAGATGACAAATGCTTTAGAGAGGGATGTGTGTGAACGGTTTTAGAGTCTGAGGCAGAGCATATCATGCTACAAGGGCAGTGGAGGGAAGCGTAGCTAGGATAGAAAGGAGGCTTTAAACTAGGGAGCATGTCGGAGCTCCTGCCAGAAAGAAAGTTAGAAGGAGCTGAGGTTGCACCTGTCTGTCTTAAGGCTCACAAAAGGCTTGAGTGAGTTTAATGCTCTGCTAAGCTTTTCTTTCTGGCTGTTTATTTACCATCTGGTTACTTATTTGCCATTTAAAGACTTAATTCTTATTACATTGTTACTAGTCTATTTAGAAGGTCTCCCATACAAGGAAGTCATTAACAAGATTCAAAAACTTGAATGAACACAGTGATCCAGAGAGAAAACTGAGCCTTCTTTCCCAATGATCATCCTTACTACCAACCCCTCAGTGGCTGTCCCAATACAGTGACAACCCACCCTACCCCCCAGGGCCTACAGTCCTAGGCTTAGCTGGTCTTTATAAATCTGACCACACACTTAGTTCCTCTCCCACTGCCTTGCTGTGATTCTTGACCTCTTTGCAATGCTGAAAACATTACATGTACATAATGATAGATGTTTTTATTCTTTGCTTAGATATTCTTCTTAGATCTTTGTGTGCCTCATTCTACTATATCACCCAGTAGTCTGTCTGCTTATATATCAGCTGTTTGGAAAGTCCTTGCCCAGATATTACCAATACAGATCCCCTTACCCTTCTTTAGTAGTTTGTATAGCATTTGTTTTCACTTGAATGGAGTATATTTATCCTTTTTTTGCCCATAAGACACACCAAACTATTAGCTCCTTGAGATTATGGATTCTCTTTGGTGACATCCAAGAAAGTACCCAACGAATGAATGAATGACTTTCAGCAGTGGTAACTAGGTATTTTGATGAAACGTTTCCTATCATTTATTTCCTATATTCCTACGATTCTGTGTACAAGGCACAAACAAAATTGGAAATGTCTATTGTTTTCATTTGGAAAGAAAGCAAGAAAAGCACTAATCAAAAATAACTGAACCAATGCCATTTCTGGTAATTAAAATACTGTCAACAATCCAGCACACTAGAATGAGTGATTAATTATGTGTTGAAAACTGAGTCCCAAAGTAGGTAAAGGGAAAACAATTCCAATGAGCACATTAATGTTTGTGTTCTTAGAAGACCATTTATTTCATTTATTCTATTTAGAAGGTGCTAAGTGTCTCAAAAAGAAAGCAAGTTTCATGTGTGTTGACCACACATGTGTTTGCTATGAACAGGCTCCTGGCTTTCCCCAGACTTCAGCAATGCCATTCTATATTAAGCTGGACACTCCAGTCCAGCAGGTTCTGGAACACTGCCAAAGCCATGGATATCTTCAAAGGCCTTTTTCAGATTGCAGGGCGGAGCTGGGTTCTCTAGGAGCTTACTTGTGTTCTTCTGGATATAGAAGATGACCTTTTCCCAACTCCAGCCATCATTGCTCAAATATGCCTGCAACCTGTGACTGCCCCGAGAACTCACTACATAACCCAAAAAGGTGAAGTCTCACCTTCTGTTTTAGCAAATGAGATACTGGTGTCAATAGCTCCCTTATTAACCTCTCTCTGAGCATCTGTAGTGATCCAGTTCTGTACTCCGCACTGCCGTTTATATGTCAGATGATACCTAGCGAATAAGTAAGACAGCTGGTTGAGGAAAAAAATGTTTTCTCTATGGTTTCCGAAGTAGTACATAGTTTTTAAAAAAAAATTCAGTGTTTCAGTCTAAAACATCTGTAAGAATGGGATAGTCGAAACTCCACACATTTAGATGTGCTTTGCAAGTATTACATGGTAAAAGGGTTCTCTTTTTACCAGGAAAGCAGTAGAACCTTCAAACATGCCAGTAACTTTCAGAATCATTGTTGTAAAATGGCGGGAGGTGGACCTTGGCAGGTGAGAGCCAGAGGTCTCACGGTAGGCGGGAGACAAATACACCAAGCAGACAGAGCTTGAGTGCATAGTTCATTGAGAGAAGGGTAAAGGGGAGGGAAGAAAGAGACCCAGAAAAATAAACACACAGAGAGAGACCTGCTTGCCTCTTCAGAAGGACAGCAGGAAGAGAGCAGGAGTAGCCAGGGCTTGTCTCTTAAAGGGACCTTTGCACCTGCGTACAGTCAGGGTACTTCTTGACATGCACAGAGGAGTGACACTGTGCCAGGTTCCCAAGCAGCAGTCCCAAGGTGTGCTTGGATGCTAACAATCACCTCTCTATTTGCAGTGATGTAATTTTAAACCTGCATATATGAAGAAGGTGGATGGCAAGAATGAGTACAACAAATCTGACTGCAAACTTCTGCCTGAGGCCTAAGGCTCTGTAAACTCTGTCTAAATTGGTCAGGGAAGGATACAAGAGCAGCACTGCTGAGAACTCCTGGCAATTGCTCCCAACAAACCTCAGAGCCAATAAAAAACACCAAGTGTTCCTGGATGTCACTGTTATATCTGGAGATGGGACAACTGATTCATGCCAAACTCAAGCAAGTATAGGATTTACTAAAGTTTTTTTTTTTTTCCTTCCTCCCAAGTGCTGGGATTATAGACATGCACCCCCACAGCCTGGCAGGATTCACGAAAGTTAAATGCCAGGGTACTTATTCAGTCCCACTCATTTGGTCGTTTACTCTCCTGTTAGTATCCTGTGTATACAAATGACACCTTAACCAGGAAAGTGTTTGGAAGATCAAGCTGAAACTAGAACAAAACTGAACTTGGCCCTCAGCTAGCACACAATCACCAGTCAATAAATCCTTTTCCCCACTTCATATGCTATCTTATCTTAGAAATGATGCTTGTAGTGTTTGTTTAGATGTTATATCATCTTTATCTTTAACATTTTCTAGAAAGTACAAAAAAACTTTATTCCCAGACTTCTCTGTTACCACATTCTGAAAGTCTATGAGCATTTAATTTGCAGTTTCCTAACTTAGTGATTGTATTAAAGTGCTATGAATTCAGTAGAAACATTTTTTTTAAAAAAAAAAAATTTATCCTGGGCTTGAGAAATGTAAAATGAGATTTTCAGCAGCAATGAGCCACAGCTTTGTCCAAAACAGTCTCATGAGACTGAACAGCTGGGACACTTGCAAAATCTACTCTACTGCTCCACTATGATGTCCAACCTTTATGTGTATACTACTAAGTGCATTTCCAACTTAAAATGTTTCCTATTTCTAGTGTGTAGATTGGAATATGGTCTGATGCTAGTCAAGGTGCGTGATCTTATAGCTTCCTTTAAAATTTCATTTATGGTCAGAAATTGTGGTGCACACATTGATCCCAGCATTTGAAACAGAAGCAAATGGATCTCTGTGTATTTGGGGCTCACTCAGCCTACGTACTGGAGTTCCAAACCAGACAGAGCTACATAGAGAGACTTTGTCTCAAACAAGAAATTATTTATAACTTTAAGGGGAATGAAAAGTAAAAATGACTCAGTCAGTAGTAAAGTAGTAGAACTAAGGTAAGGATCTTTGGCAATGCGCTTGCAAAGAGCAATATTAATCCCAAATTAAAATACCCTTAAGCTTGCATGACGAGCTCCCCAATACTTTGTGGCACATTACTCAGCCTGCAAGAAGACTCTTTTGTTCTTTTTATCTCAAGGGATCTACAGCATTTAGGGTTTAAACAGTGGTGTCACTTGTCATTCTTAGACAGGCAACAATAAGAGCAACAAAGGAATCCCTTGGAAAGAAAAGGAAAATTCAGTTTAATTTATCTATGATTGTATTCATTTCCATTTTTTAAGGAAATGGAATCAGATTGATTTCTTTAGATGAGAATACAATTGCATTACATAGTAATTTTATAAGTAATTTTATAATTTTTACTACTGATCTTTAAAAACAGTCACTGAACTTTTAAAAACATTAAGGGAAGGAGAAATCGAGAGTTATCTAATTAGTATAAAGTTTTGATTACTAAGGTAACAGGTTGTAAAGCTCTAGAGTGGCTATAAACTGCACAGTGGAATGCTGGTAGTTAATTATGCTTTTAAGTTGTTAGAGTAAATCTCACACTAATTTTATGTTCACTATTAGAAAAATCCCAGATGGACTCAGTATTGGGAAATGATGGCTACGTCTACAAGCTTGATCATGATGGTAGTGCCTTAAAGTGTATACATAAGACAAAAGTCAGCAAATTATACACATGACATATGTGCAACTTACTTCTAAATAAATCGTACTGAAGAAGGCAAAATAAGTCCCCTTCAGTAATGATTCAATATGGAAGTGTGAATTTTAGTCCGTGCAAATGAGTCAATTGAATACCATTATGTGACCAAGCCCCTTCTAAGATTTGGGCATACAGAAAGCACGAACCAAAGTCCTGGCCCTGGGAAGCCCAGATTCTTCTGAAGGAGGATTAATCTTGAGCCCCCCTCAGAACACCACACCCTGGAGAGTTTCAGTAGGGATCTCAGCAGCTACGATTGCTTTCTAGATGCCTGGAAGATAGCAGTGAGACTCCTGTCAAGGTGCAGAGTTAATTTAATTTAGGTTAATTTAAGAGATATGATGATATGATGCGCGTCATTGCAATCATGTCCTCGTCATGCAGAGTCTAGAAACAGGAGAAGCTTAGTGGTAAGAACTGCAAACCTTTGCCTCCAAAGAGAATAATAACCGAGACCCAAGAATATGAGATGGGAGCTGGAAAGAAGGCTCAGCAGTTAAGAGCACTGGCTGCTCTTTCAGAAGATCTTTTTTATTCCCAGCACTCACATACAACTTAACAACTGTACATAGCTTTAGTTCCAGAGCACTCAAAAGCTTCTTCTGACCTCCTTGGATATCAGTCATGCAGAAGGCTCACTTGCATACTTGCAAACAAGCTAATACACATAAAATAAAATTGAAACATTTTAAAAGAATTTAAAACAGCCTCTCTGCAAAATGGCGTCTTAGTAACTTCAGTTATAAACCATGGACTGCTTCACAACATGTCCACAGAAGACCCCAGAGTTTTAAATTAAATTCACTTCAAAATAAACAGAAGAAATATAAATTTTGACACACACACTGTTTTGCATTACAACATTAGGGGACTGGGGATTTGGCTCAGTGGTAGCGCATATGCTTAGCATGTGTGAGGCTCTGTGTTTAATTACCAGCACGCGGCGTGAGTGCAAGCACGCGGTTACACACACACACACACACACACACACACACACACACACACGGGATCCTTTTTCAAAAATTCAAAGTACAGACTGACATGGCAGACAGGAGTGTATTAGATATGTTATTATGGAAAATTACATGATGCTTTCTGTACTCCTCACTGCTGTCCTTAATACCACACTCCATTTTATTACTTTACTCCCATCGGTACCATAAGGAAAACAAACAATAGAAATATCATTTCTCTTTTTGAGCCCACAGAAATGAAGACACCACTGCTCTTGGCTGCATGTCCCTATAACCCCAGCATTGAGAGCAAGGCAGCCAGATCTGGAGAGCTCACTGGCCAGCCAGTCTAACTGAAATGACAAACTTCTAGTTCATTGCCAGACCTTGTTACGGGGCAGTAAGACAGAGAACAAGAGAGAAAATGCACAATGGCCTCCACACATACATACTTGGATATGCATGCCTGCACACGCACTTGCATGCATGCATCTCTCTGTCTCTCTGTGCCTCTCTCTCTCTCTCTCTCTCTCTCTCTCTCTCTCACACACACACACACACAAGAAAAAGAACAAAACCAAAGTGCTATTTCATTTCAATCAGTGGCCAGTGCCATATGGAAATCAGAGCTTAAAAACATTGACTTTTATCAACAGGCATAAATGCCAGTGTGGTGTGGTTGAGAGCTTATACACAGGATCCAATGTGGGAGAATCTGATGCTGGATATTTGCTAGAAAAAATGGTGGTTCCTTCCCCACCTCTTCCCTAGTATGAAAGGCAGAAAAATTACTCCTTGAAAAATAAACTTTGGTGGCTTCATCTGCAAGTGTAAATAAAACTTGTAGTTACTTCATAGGGTTATTATCAGAATACAAATGTACCCCAGAGCCCTCCCCGAAAACACTGCCATTGCTATTGTTCTTGATTGCCCACCATAACTAGATGGTAAGACCCTCTTGTTGAAGACACAGCACACTTTGGTTGCAGGAAGTGGAGACATCAGGGGCATAGAGAGAGGTGGATCTGGCCTGGAAACATCTTCCCTGCTGGCTAACTTTCAAAGTGCTAAGCAGGTCACTGGGAGAAGGCAGTGATTAATGGATTTACCCGGCAGTAGACACTGCATGCTATACTACACAATAGTGACAATATAATTATGGGGATAATCAACTACTTTCTGATTATATCTGAGACCTGCTCCATCAAAGGGAATTCATGTCTGGTTCTGTATCCCAAGCCCAAGGTCAGAGAAGTCTGTAGGGGAACCTACTACTGTGGTTTCACTGAGGACATATAGTCAACACTGCCTTCTAAATAGTTACATCTATGTTCGTACCACTCTCAACTTTGGCTAGAGTTGCTTCTTTTGGCGGTGGACAGCAGTCACTGCAGAGACTCACAAATGGTCAAAACTCTGAGAATTAGTGATTGTCAAGTGTTTGGCCCTCAATGGGACATCTGTATTAACTCCTGCCGTGCTCAGCACTCTTCCCCGTCTTCTAGCTCCTGCATTCTTCTGCTGAGAAAGGCTGTCTTCCACGCGTGACACGACTCTTGCCCTCATGCACTCTCAGCAGCTGTCTGTCAGACAGGCACAAGATCAAGCCTGCCAATAACTCCACATGGAAATGGGGAGGGATTCATGTGGCTCCATCCCAGTTTAGGAGTTACTGGCAATTCATAGCTTCTTTTGGAGCGGCAGCCATTTTGCTCCGGGGTGTGGCCCCTCGTGTTTGTCCACGTACTGCGGATACGGTTAATAGGACTCAACAGGTTGTTTTTAAAGAAAGAAAGGTCATGCAGTGGGAGGGGCATGTATATGTGTGGGGGCTGTTGGGAGGAATGGAAAAGGGACTTAGGGGGTTGGGATGGATATGCTCAACAGACATTGTGTATGTTATGAAATTGACAAAGAATAAATTAAAAATGGTTTAGAAAAAAGACATGTGAAACAACTCTGCCTCCTATCTTGAACATCTGTTCACAGTTTTAAAAAAGGGGGAAGGGTCTTTATTATTTGCTATTTTTCTTATGCCAAGTATGCAAAAACCAGATGCAATTACATTGAAACATTTGCTTGTTAAATAAATATTTAATGAATATGTATCGTGTTGCTTAGTGCTTGCTTACTGCTAGCGGCAATATAGTGAAGTAACAAAAGACCGCATTTCCACTGAAGATACTATTATTTAAAAATGACAGATTATTTTCCATTGTCTCCACAGTCTGAAACTATTACTGTAGATATCAACTTGTTATACTCAGAATCAACAGAGGAAAACTTTACTTAGTGAACTTTATTAAAATTGTGGGCTATAGAATTTTAAACATGAAGCTTACAAAGTCGAGGTCCTATGGCCTGTTTACATGGAGATGTATTCAGCTTTGTTTTCTTTGGATAGTTTCTTTACATGTTTGTATTTTTGGACATCACTGCAGCATGGAAAGAACACTGACGTCAGGAGGTTTGGGTTCTATTTCTGACTGTTGATCTTCTCCTGTGAAGCCATGAGGGAGGCATTTTATTAAAGGGGGTATTACTTACTTAGGTCACAGAAGCTTAACACAGGGCTACCAGCTCAAGCGAGGACAGTATGTGTTCGCGACAGAGGGCTCCTCAGACCTCCGTCTTCTTTCGTGTCAGTATTGCACAGCTCTTCTTTTCAGCTTAAGGACCTTTTGGGGGAAGGAAGGATCTTATTACCTTAAGACTGAAAGGAAAGGAAGAAAAGACCCTAGCTGTTCTTGATAACAAATAATTAAATAGGAGCATAACGAACTTGAGAGAAAGAGATGAGAATCCGAGGCTTCAAGCTACATGAGAAGTTTCACCTCCTCAGTGATTTTGGTAGACCTCTCACCGGCAATAATCGTGTTGCTCTGAAACCCATTCATGTTTCCTCAGAATGTCATTTTCTCCAGTTTGTTTTTGTCAGCAAATTAGATACCCCCTTACTCTGTTCATTCCTCATCTCCTCTTTTTCCTTCTCTACTGCTTTATTTTCCTGCTTAACCTATTTTCCTCTCTTGATTGATTGTTTTACCCTACAAGAATATGATCATTCATTAAAAGCCTTAATAAACAATCAAAGCAAAAATCTGTCATAATAAAAGCCTCAAAAATTGCTAATCAGTGTTATGACAACATACCAGAATAGCAAAGTTGCCACAAGTTAACACCCAAAGGCCATTCATTGCTCATGTCCCCAAGAAGTACTTACAAGGCTCTCACTTGCAAGAAGCAATATTCTGTCACATGATGCTACTTAGAAAATTTTAAAGAAGCCAGGTAGTGGTGGCACACAGCTTTAATCCCAGCACTCAGGAGACAGAAGCAGGTGGATCTCTATGTCTTTGAGGCCAGCCTGGTCTACATGAGCTAGTTCCAGGACAGACAACAAAGCTACAGAGAGAAACCCTGTCTTGAAAACCAATAATAATAATAATAATAATAATAATAATAATAATAATAATAATGTATGGAGATGAATAAGAATTATATTCATGTTCAATGTATAAGCCACTCTGAGCTAAATATAACTCTTGATACAGTAAGATACTTTTATGCCATTCCTTATAGGCACTTCAGAAAGATTATCTGTAATAGTTGTAATTGCATAGACAAGAAAACAAATACAGGTAAATACATGTGAACAAAAACGTTTGAGTTAGATTTTACAGGATTAGTTGTAGGATTTCTTTACATTTAAAAACTAAAAAGAGAATTACTTTTGACCAGAATGCTTACATCCAACATTTTATTTGTATGTATGATACTAAACTGTGATCCTTTCAGAGTTATTACTAATAAAAATATGCTATCACAAGAAAATTTCTTAGCATCCCCACTGCCTAGGTACTATATGGTTCTCTTGCCAACCACTTTGGTGAAGGAGAAAAATCCCCTTTTGGCAAGCATCACAACCAATTGTGTCAGCAACCTATAAAGGAGAAGTTTCTCCTCTTTCTCAATGTTTTTCTTTTGTTTGGGAAAGGGGAGCAAGAAAGGGGATGGGAAAATGTATAACTCAATAAAAACAATAAAAAAGAAAAAAAGAATTTGCATCCACTGAAATTAATGAAATGTTAGACCTACACCAAAATATGATACCATGGCATTTTAGAAAACAGAAGAAGTGGGAATTTATGTCTCCACATCCCACAGGAATAGGTCACAAAAGAATTTTGACTTTCCTGGGAAGCAGGAATGCCCTGATGAGAGGGAGCTTCTCTAAAACATATCCTAGGGTTATGATTCTTGCTAAGTTCCTCTCAGCGTCTTACAAGTAGATCAGTTTTTCCCAATAAAACTTTTTTTCAATCATCTGCTTGTTCATCAGACTTCAAACCACACAGATTTCACTATTTCTTCACCATTTTTGAAGATTATATCATGCAAAGCTTAGAGTGGGTTCGTGTGTTTTGTTTCCTTGACAAGTTGTCTTTTGTTGTGGGCGATTCAGCCATGACACTAGCAATCTTCTGTTCCTTATGACGGCATGGTTGGGCAGGACAAATTCTAAAGGATTAGCATGGGCTGGCTTGGGGAGGAAGCCACTCAGGACAATGAAAGAAGTTATAAGTTGTCTGCTGTGCTGGCAGACTACATCTTTGTGAGTCCTCTGCTGATTTGTATGAGAGAGACCTAATCAAAGAGAAATTCAGATAATCCAAACCCTCTTGAAATTGTTGCCATATTCTCCAAGTATGATGGCACCGGAGGATAAAAGAGGAGGATGGTGAGTTCTTGACCTTCCTGGACTGTCTCAAAACATTTCCAGTTTCAAGATGCTTGTAAAGAGGGTTAGTATAGCAATCTTCGATTGATATCAGGTGCATACCTGAAGGGAAAAATCCATTTTAATAATTTTATAGATAAATATTAACAAAATCGTTAAATGAACAAAAAGACAAGACCATTTTTCTCTGTTGTTCAACTTGAGAGCCGTGCAAGGACTTTGATTCCTTGATAAACTCTCATAGAGATAGGATTACTACTCTGTCCTCCTTTATTTGTTTTCTTAATTACCATGTAATGTGGTGTGTGTGTTTGTGTGTGTGTGTGGTTTGTCTGTGTGAGTTCTGGAGTGCATATACAATAACACACACGGAAGTAGGCAAACAATCTCAGATGTTAATCCTTGCCTTCCACCTTAAGTGAGTACTCTTTATCACCGAGTATATGAGGTAGTTAGCTCATGAGCTTCCAGAGATAATTCTGTCTTCACTTTCCATTTTGCTGTTGGAAAGTTGGAATTGAAGATGAACAACAGTTTTTGTGGGTTCTGGGGATATATAGTCACATGTTCTCACTGGCACAGCCGGTGCTTTAAACCCGAGTCATTTCCCCAGCTCTCTTCTCTTTAACCACTTTGGGAAAAGAAGAAGAAAATTGGCTAGAGTTCTTTCTCTGACATCCACAGAAGTTGGAAAATTCTGAGATTATGTTTGCCAGCATTCAAGTCTAAATGGCAAAGGACAGGAAGGCGGTAGGTTGTATATTCAGAGGTCAATAGTAGCAGATCGGGTTTCTTCCTGAAGTTCAGCAATGTGCCTTGGAGTTTCACTCAAGAGAGAGGACTTTAATAAAAAATTACATTCCCAGAGATAAGCTGTAGTCATAGCAGTGGCATGCCTCTGTGTTTCAGTAACAGAAAACAAACAGAAACCAGAAAAGTTGAAAATGAAGATTTGAAACTCAGCTGTTAGAGACTGTCAAGCTCTGGGATGGGAAGAGGATTATGACTATCCTCCATTCTCTACAGAAGTGAACATCCATGGGAAGCGTCCATGCCCTACAACAGACAACAGATGCCACCCATGGGAACAGTTCATCCCTTACAACAGCTACCATCATGGGAAGACTCCATCCCTTACAACAGCTGTCATCCACGGGAAGACTCCATCTCTTACAACAGTTACCAACCCTAGGAAGAGTCTGTCTTTTGCCTTAACAACATGAGGCTTCCTGGAATGCTTGCCTCTCTCTTAATTTCAATCGACATGTCAGCAATATTCGTATCCAAATTGTATTTTCCTGTTACACTTTTATTCATGTAAGATACCTGAAAGACTGAAGAATACCTTATAAGCATCTTTTTAGTGTGAATTAACAGAGAGATGTCCTAGGCTTTTATCACCTTCTAGCAAGTTTGTTTCCTAGCATACCTTTCAATTATATCATTGGACTAATAAAAGTGAGTCTCTGAACATACTTAGTTTTAAATAAAGAACATCTCTCACCCCCTCACATGTACTTGCCTTGAGACTTTAAATCTGAAAAGAACCTGTTAAGTACTCTCATTATCAAATTTTAAATACAACATTAATAAACTAAAACCTTTACTATTTTATGTAGCATAAGAAGCAACCTGTGAGATCTTGTCAGGAATAATGTTTTATTTAACTAAAGTTATATACATTTTTTTTGATTCACCAATGATGGTAGTTAGTGAGTCTAGATAATGGATACATTGGAGTTTATTATAACGTTCTTTCTATTTTGTACATATTTGGCAAGTCCATAACAATAAATTAAAACAGGAGCAAAAAGCAAACAAAAAGACACACCAGAAGATTTAAAAGACATTTTCAAAGAAATTTCCACAATAGAGGCAATGTGGTTTGTTCTCTGCCTGGGTTCTTCTTGTATCTGTTTCCACAACAAGGAACACTTTAGCTCCAGTTACATGGGCAGTGGTATCAGGTGTCTACTCCGCCTCCGGCTCTGTGCTCTCCCTTTGCCAGAAGGCACTATATTTGGATCTGGGTCTAACTGTCCACACTCTGGTTCAGGTTGTAAAGAATCAACTTGTTTCTTTTCTAGGTGGTATTGATTTTTGTCTGCTTTTGCCCGTGATTTTGAAATGTCTGTGGCAGAGGATTTAAATTTTCCTAGGAGATGTTTCTGCTCGCTTGATAAAATAACTAGAAATTGTCTTACAATGCCAATTAGTGCATTTTATTTTAATCAAACGCATCACTTACTTCCTCCCTCCAACTTCAATCTCTCCTTCTATAGCCACCAGAAATTCTATCCCTCTGTCTCTCTGCCTCTCTTTCTCTCTGACGGTCTCTCTCTCCCCTCCCCACCAAAACAAAAAACCTAAATGAGTCCAACTAGAGTTGACTGCAATGCACATGGGTGTAAGGCTCTCCACAACCTGAACAACCAGAAATTACTCCTGAATGTTAGGAATATTTCCTAACGCGAGCTCGCTGCCGACACAAAATTTCCAATCAAGCCAAATCAAAACAAGCCAAATTAAGAAATCTACAGGTTTAATGGGAGTTCTGCGCTCTTAGGTGGCCCAGAGGAGGAACCGGGAAGTCGCAAAAAAACGCGACCCCCGGGAGGAAGAAAGGGAGACCGTGTGTTTCTCTTTTGGGGGGATCACTTAAATACCCTGGGGAGTTGTCCCCAGGGAGGGGTCAGGACCTGGCCTGCTGGGATTTGGAGTCCAGACCAGGCCTGGGGGCTGGGATAGATGCGAGGGGCTGGTGCCTATGCTCCCAACTTGACACTGAAAATCTACTTTTTCTCCTCCAGGAGCCATTGACTGTCCATAGCTTCTCAACTAGGTGTAGTGCCTTGTGAGCCTACTCACCCATTCCATAGTAGAATATTGGCTAGGTAGACCTTGTGCAGGTCTATTGTAGTCAACCAGAGCTATTGAAGGTTCACCAGTGCAACTGTCAGTAATGTCCAGAAGACACTGTTCCATGACAGGCATACCTATAGTAACATAGTGTTACAATAGATTCCACATTGTTCCTTGAGCCCTGGGGACTGAAGAATATAGACACTCCCTTTGGAATGTTCACGTCTCAGTCACTCAACCCCCCCTTCGATTGTTTATGGGTCTCTGTGTTAACCTCTGTCCACCACAAAAAGAAACTTCTCTGAGGAGAGATGAGAGCTGGACTCATCTACAGATGTAAGGGTAGTATTTAGAAAGCAGTTGGACACCATACAAGTTTATCAAAATTATAGCAGTAAGTCCTCACCTAGTGCTTATGGCCTCTCTAGCCAGAGGCTCTTGGTCAGATTTCTCAGCTTGCTTGTCCTTTGTGTATAGGAGGGCTACTCGTGTGTGTGTGTGTGTGTGTGTGTGTGTGTGTGTGTGTGTGTGTGTGTTAATTTTATAACCTACTATTTCCCTAGAAGTGTTTATCAAAAGTTTCTTGGTGGAGTTTTTAGGTTGTTTTCTGTATAAAATTATGTGATTACAAATAGAGATACTTTGATGGTGTGGGAGAATTGTCTGTATTCTGTCAATCATATTTTAATAAAACGCTGATTGGCCAGGCAGGCAGTATAGGTGGAAAAGCCAGCCAGGAAGTAGGGGTGGAGCAAAGAGACTGGGAGTATTCTGGGAAGCAGAAAGCTCCCTCCACCATTCCTGCCCAGATCACCGAAGAAGCAACATGTGAGATGACAGCTGGAAAAGGTACCAAGCCATATGGCTAACATAGATGAGAATAATGGGTTAATATGAGCTATAAGAGTTAACAAGAAACCTGAGCTAATGGGCCAATCAGTTTATAAACTAATGTAGACTTTGTGTGATTTTCTTTGGGAGTTGCCGGCTGTGGAGTACTGGGTGGATAGAAAGTCCTGTGGGTGATTTTCTCTTTGGGGCATGCTGTGGGGTACTGGGCGGGACACAGAAACCCCAATAAGCCGGCCCTCGTGTTACACTTTGACTTCTTTGTTTTCTATTTTGTATCTTCTTGATCTCCTTTAGTTGTTTATTGCTCTAGCTAAGACTTCAAGTACTACACCGAGTAGGTATTGAGAGAGGATGTCTGTAGATGGAGGCTGCTTGTTCGTTCCCAACTGCCCAGACCCGAAATAATCACATAGAAATTATATTAATTAAAACACTGCTTGGACAATCACTTGCTAGCTACCTCTTATATTATAAATTAACCCATTTCTATTAATCTGTGCATCATCAGGAGATCATGAACTACTGGCAAGGTTCCAGCGGACTCCCATGAGCATCTTTCTCCTTTGGCAGCTACATGGTGTCTTTCTGACTCCACTTATTTTCTCCTCCTCTATCTGGTTGGAATCTCTGCCTTGCTTTATTCTGTGCTGTAACAGGCCCAAAGCAGCTTCTTTATTAACCAATGGTATTCACAGCATACAGAGGGGAATCCCACATCAAATGTCCTTATCTTGTTCCTGATTTATTCTCCTTTTAGGTTGCTATTGGCCATTAGGTTGCTATAAACTATTTTTATTATGTTGAAGTGTGCCCTTGTATCCCTAGCCTCCTGGAATGTTTATCATGAAGGAATATTGGCTTTTTTTGCTTTCAATGAGATGATCATGGGTTTTTATCTTTAAATTGTTTGTATTGTGGATTACATATATCAATTTATGTATGTTTAACATTCCTACATCTCTGGGATTAAGTCATCCTGATATTTTTCATAAATTCTTAGCTCTAACTTGCAAGTATTTCATTAAGAATTTTTGTATCTATTTTCATAAGGAATATTGGTTTGTAACTTTCTTTGTTGGGTCTTTGTATGGTTTTAATATCAGGATAATAGAGGCTTTGTGAAAAGAATTTGGTAATGTTCCTTCTGTTTCTATTTTGTGAAATAATTTGAGGAATATTGGAATTAATTCTTCTTTGAAGGTCTGGCAGAATTCTGTACTGAATCCATCTGGCTCTGGGATTGTTTTGGCTGGGAGATTATTAATTACTGCTTCTATTTCACTAGGAGCTGTGGGTCTGTTAAATTCTTTGTTTTGTCTTGATTTAACTTTGGTAGGTTGCATTTACCAAGAAATTCACCCATTTCTTTTAGGTTTTTTATTTTAGTAGAATACAAAAATTTAAAAATGTGCTCTTATAATTTTCTGAATTTTCTCAGTATCTGTAGTAATGTCTCTTGTTATCTATACTTTTATTAAATTGGAGCTTCTCTGTATATATTTTGCTTAGTGTGGCTAAGGGTTTGAAATTTTTGTTGATTTTTCTCAAAGAACTAACTCTTCCTTTCATTGATTCTTGGTAATTTTTGTTTATGTTTCATTGATTTCAGCCCAGAGTCTGATTATTTCTTTCTGTTCACTCTTTTCAGATGCCATTTCCTCTTATTTTTCTAGAACTGACGGGTGTGTCATTAAGTTACGAATATGAAATCTCTCCCTTTTTGGATATAGACTTAGTCCTAGGAATGTGCCTCTTAGAACTGCCTTTGGTTGAATCCTATTTTAGGTATGTTGTGTTTTCATTTTCATTCAGTTTGAAAAGGCTCAAATTTAATCAATGAAAAGGTTCAAATTTAGATAGAAATTGCTTGTTTGTTTTTATCCACAGATGTTTTTCTTCATTGAGTATAATTGATAATTTTGCTGGGGATAGTAGTCTGGGTGGTCCTTAGAGCTTTTAGAACAACTGCCCAGTTCCTTCTGGATTTCAGAGTCTCTACTGAAAGTCATGTTTTTAAACCTGCCTTTATATGTGACTCTGTGTCTTTCTTTCTCTTACAGGTTTCAGTATCCTTTGCTTGTTTTGTACATGTTTTAATTACTATGTATCCTGGGGAATTTCTTTTCTTGTTCTGTCTATTTGGAGTTCTGTATGCTTTTTGTACTTTGATAGGCATCTCCTTCTTTAGATTGGGAAAATTTTCTTCAATTATTGTATTTAAAATATTTTCTGCATCTTTGACATGGGTTTCTTCTCCTTCCTCTTTTCCTGTATTTCATAGATTTGGTATTTTCATAGAGTTCCAGTTTTCTTGTTTTTTTTTTGTGCCTGGATTTTTTTAGATTTAATATTTTCTTTGACTGAGCTATGTATTTCTCCTACCTTATTTCCAAGACCTGAAATTCTCTCTTCCATGCTTTGTAATTTGTTGGTGAGGCTTACTTCTCAGGTCTTTTGTTTGACATTCTAAGTTTTTCTTTTCTAATTTTATTTTAGTTTGAATGTTCTTAGTGATTCTATTTCTTTGTTAAATTCTACTCTCCAGTCAGGAAATGTCTTCATGGTTTTATTCAAGCTGTTTGTATTTTCATGGTCTTAATGAAGTCATTTATTATAATCTCTTAAAGGTCTTTGAATATATTTATAATTGTTATTTTGAAGTCCTTGTCTCATGCTTCAGCTAAATTGTTTTTCTCAGGCCTATTGCACTAGGGTTGCTGACTTCTTGGTGAGGCATCTTGTCTTAGCTGTTAATGATTTTGTTTTGCACTAAGACCCAGGCATCTGGAGCTATGATGTCTGAAGTGTTTCTTGGTGTAGCTATCTGGTCTCATCTTTGTTGAGTGAGTATTTCATTCTTTGGTTGCTCTTAGCCATTCTGGATCCTAACCAAGTGTGGTGCCTGTAGAGTCTCTTGTGGGAAGTGCATCTGTTGGTTGGCAGATACACAAAAGAATCAAATGGATCAGAAGGAAAGGCTCGATGGGGCAGTGGGAAAGAACTAGGGCTTCCTTGGTTCACACCAGGAGGCACAGTCCCCAGAAGAAGGAGAGGGTGGGAGAAGAGGATCCTGTAGCTAGACTGCAGCAGAACTAAAAGTAAGTCTGGAGAGACTGGAGTGGGGTACAGGAACGACAATAAAGTCACCTACTGATTCCCAGCCTATGAGGCTATTGAGGGTCCCCATTCAAGAGTGGTTTTGCGAGCCTGTGGGTGATACAAAGGAATGGATATGGGTCGAAGGACGGGCTGAGATGTGTGGCAGAAGAGATCTGGTGGCACCGTGGGCGTGCATCAAGGTGTGTATTGTTCAGAAAATGGGTGTGAGGAGCCAGGAGAAGCATTTGCAGGCAGGCTGCAGCCAGATTCTAGAACCACAGTTTTAATTAATTATTAGATAACTTTCAGCACTCCATCCCTTAGGTTTGGCAAAAAAATGGCACGCCTTAATGCTTTCCACTGTGCCTACCTTCCAATAAAAACAACAGTTTCTTTGCTTTCCCCACATATATAAAGGGATTCTAAACACCCTTAGCAGAAGTACTATATTTTTGGATGGAGAGGTTTCACTGTAAATAAAGTATGGTAAGATTATGTTTCCCCAAGGATATTTCTAATCCAAAATACTACTTAAGACCTCATTTGTCCATGAGCTTGTTAATTATGTCCTTATAACTCTACCCTTGATGGAGAAATGTGTGAAAAGGTGTGACATTCAAAACCCACTGCACATAAATCTAAGAAAGACTGTTTAATGAGTCAGCAGATTAATTTTTTTTTTTGCCACAACCAATTAGTAAGGTCTGCTCCAGGTCCATTTTTTTTTTCCTTTCTTGACTTTCTCCCCAAACATCTTCTTATGCCAAGTCTTTTCAATTACTACCCACACATTACCTCCGAAATCATTCATGGTTTGGAACCTCTCAACCACTGTGTGACAGCTCAGTGGATTCCCCGAGGAAAACAGGGACCATATGAAGAATATTCCTCTCACACAATTCCTCTGCACGTTTTTCCATTCTCAATTCTCAGTCACAGCTTATTTATCAATCCAGTCTTTTTGTTCACTAGAAACTGTAAGCAAGATACATTGCCTCTTCAAGAGTATTCCTTTTCCTTTGGTACCAAGTATTAATATCGCTTCCAAAGGAGAGACTTGAATCCCTGGAGCTAATTTAAACCCTTCTTTCTTACTCAGTTGTATATTTCCTCAGTTGCCTGGAAGATCTGGTTTTATATTCACTCTCATTCTTTTTGTATGTTTCTCATTTCAGTTTCCTTCTGTTCTCTCCATACCTAGTCTAGTTCTGCCCTTCTTCCATGGTTCCTCGGAGTGTCTTTAATTCCCCTTAGAATAACACAGTCTTTTCCGTTTCTCCTCAATACTGGATATTAAAGTGTGAGACTAGGTAACTCTGCTATTCTCGATTTTAACTGTTAAATAGTCTTACCCTGTTATTGCTTTGAAGACTTAGAAGAAAAATTGACGTAGAGCAATTAGAAACCTTTAAAAGACTGGTGGTTTATAAAAGCTCATCATGGCCACGTCATCTTGCAATTAAAAGTTTCTGTTATTTTTGAAGGACTGCAGAGGTTCTGAGTCATATATTGGATAATAAAATGCTAAAGCAAACATTTGTACACATAGGTAAATACTATATTTAGATGGAATAGTCTGCAAACTCTTCAGCCAAGTTGGATAATCTTTTGATCCCCACTCCCTCCTTCCAGCTGTTTTTGGTGGAGCTGGGAATATGGTTTCTTTTTTGGTCAGTGCCTCATTGTTTTGCCTGTGAGAGTTAACAAGTTAACAAGGCTGCTGATTTTGTTTCTTAATGGTTTAGTTCTCTTCCTGCTAGGGCCAAGTCAAAGACTGTCCTTCAAATCCTGTCCAACCATTTTATAAATGGTGGGCATAAAGGAGATGGACGAGGGGAGTCAGATGGGTCAGTGGCTGTTCACAATAAGGCAAGTTAAGGCATCTGTCTTCTGGGATGTGGTTCAGGAGTTCATTCTCCCACATATACAAATAACTGAACATTTCTATGATTTGTACAAGTATGATCTCAGATGTTAGTTTCTATATCTTTTCTTCTTTTTCTCATTTTTAAGTTAGGTAGTTTACTTCATTTATCAACAGCAAGTGTGTTCTGATGACAAGAATGGCTTACTTATATCACAATTATTTGTCATTACATTAAAAATACTTTTATTACTTAATTTTTCACATGTATGAGTATTTTTCATATTTTGAGAATCTCATACATGCATACAATGTATTTTGATTCTATTCACCCTCTATTCCTTCCCTTCTCTCTTCCTTTCCTTACCCCTTCCAAACTTTCTATTCTTTTTAAATTTTTTTTCCTTTCTCCAAACCCTCCCACATGCCAAACCTTGGTCTCATTCAGATTCATGATTTCTTTTACTTTCATTATTTGTGGTGGTTTGAAAGAAAATGACCCCATAGGGAGTGGCACTATTAGGAGGTGTGGCTTTATTGTAGTAGGTGTAATCTTGTTGGAGGAACTGTGTTACTGTGATTGGGGTGAACTTGAAGATTTCATATGCTCAAGCTACAACCAGTGACACAGTTGCTTCTGTTGCCTGCAGATCAAGATGTATAACTCTCAGCTTCTTCTCCAGCACCATGGCTGCCATTATGCCATCATGAAAATAATGGACTGAACTTCTGAAACTGTAAGCCAGCCACAATTAAATACTTTCATTTGTAAGAGTCGTCATGGTTATGGTGTCTCTTCACAGCAATAGAAGCCCAAATTAACATTATTGTTATGCATATACAAATACATGTATATGTATACATATATTTCCGAATATATAAATATAACATGCTCAGTCTGTATAATGTTATTTGTATGTAAATGTTTTCAGAGCTGACCATTGGTATTGGATAATCATTGGGTTGCTCTTTCCTGGGGAAGGCTAGTTCTCCTGCTCTGAGTATTCCTTAGTTGCCAGTACTTCTTTATCTAACGTTATGGAGCCTCAAGTACTTTCCCACTTCCATGCTAGCAAGTCTATTGCTGCCATCCTTGTTTAGGTTATGCTTAGGCAGCCATGTTGGCGAGACTTCATGATGCAGGTTTTCTGACATTTTGAGGAGACACAGTCTCACAGTAAACTTCCGTTCTTCTTGCTTTTATAATCTTATGTTCCCTTCTTCTTCTCCAATGATCCCTGAGTCTTAGGTCCAGGAGATATATTATAGATGTATCAGTTGGGACTGGGCTCCTCAACTCTGTGTTTTGATCTGTTGTGGTTTTCTGTAATGGCCTCTTTCTGTTGCAAAGGGAATTTTCCTTGGTAAGGATGAGAAATACTTATTTGTGGATATAAGGAATAATATTTAGAATGTAGTTAGGGACTAGGTTGTTTTAGTAAAGTGGGAGTTGTAGGCTTTCCTCCAAGATTCATGACTTCATTAGCCTTGGGTAGTTGACTAGGTTTCCAGTACTAGGTGGATTTCCTCTTGTTGGATGGATCTTCAATTAGAGAGCTGTTGGGTACCAAGGTGTGTGTGCTCCTATTGTAACCTTATATCACAGCATTTCCTTAAGGTTCATTGGCCTCATAGTTCAGTAGAGCTGGTGGTTGTTTCCTTCCTTTGGAATTTCTCATGTGGGGCTGCCTTAGGTAACATGAAAACTAGTCCCCAGGGAGGAGGCTTTGAGGTCATATCTAGCTCAGGTCCTCTGGGTCCTGCGTCAGAAAATGCATGGTGTTTTCAGCAATAAGGACTTATCTTGTGCTTCTGGGGGCAACCAAATGCAACCTAGAATGTTTTGGGAATCTCTTGGAAACCCTGACCCCCAAAAAAGGATCCTCATGCCTTGTCTTGTTAGACAGTCTATGGCTCTTCAGGAGAGAGCTTTGTGTTCTACCTGCGTCTAAGTCTATTTACCATATGAATACCCTGTGCTCTCACGGCCAGAAGAGGGTATTAGATCCCTTGGAACTGAAATTACAGATGGTTGTGGGACACCATGTAGGTTCTGGGGATTAAACTCCAGTCTTCTGGAGAAGCAACCAGTACTCTTAACTGCTGAGCCATCCCTCCAGTTTCATAGCTACCATTACATGGCTCCCATTTAATTATGCCCTTCAAGTGTCTGTTTTCTTCTCTGAAAAATACATGGTTGAAAGAATTAAATAAGATACTTGTACATAAAGAACCATAAACACAGTACATGTATAATGGGTGCTGAAGTTCTCTGCTTGTCTTTTATGATACAACAATCTAATCACTTAATTAGGGAAGTTTTATATAGCTATCATTTAACACCTACTTGGTGCCAAGCATGTTTTGTATATATGGGCCACCCTCTGTAGCTGGAGTTTTGAATCAGAGGATTCAACTAAACACAGAAGTAAACTGTTAGAAAAGATATCACAACTATACTGAATATATACAGACTTTATTTCTTGTCACTTTCTCTATAATGTGACATAATAGCTGTTTACCCTGTGTACCAGAACTATATACATAGTCTCCAGGCAAACAGTACAGCATTTAACACAAGGAATGTTAACATCTAAGAACTTTGATATTGGAAGGCATTCTGGAACCAATAAAGTAATACAGTTAGTTTCAAGCAATACTATGGGATCACTTGATAACCTCACAGTTATTTATGATTCCCTTCAAGATGAAGCAACAGATAAGAGCTCCTCACCTAATCACTGAATACAGTTAACTGGGATCCAAGAGCATTTCTAGGGAAGTAGTTTTTCTTTTTAGGGGGGTGGTGTTATTGGTGGTGGTGGTGGTGGTGGTAGAGGTGGTAGTGGTGATGGTAGCGGTGGTACTGAGGATAGAACTAGGACCTCACACATGCCAGACAAAGCCCTCTATGTCTCTGAGGCATACACAGATAGGCAAATAACTTTGGACCATTATAGTTTAATACTTTCTTGGAAATGGGATAGATAGTGTTTGTTTAAAAGGAAGATTTTTTTTTTTCAGAGCCATATGCAAAGATTCTGTGTGGAAGAAACCCATAAACAAGTGGTTTTCCAGGAGGGCAACTGGACAAATACCAATGGATGCATAACATGCTCATTTTGTACCAGAGGCTTTGGACTGCAGTGTCTGTGTGTGTGTGTGTGTGGGGGGGGGAGTTTAGGGTCAACTTTGCAATGAGGACTAAAATTCCAGTTACATTTGGGACACTATTTCCTCTCAGCTATTCCTTCACCATCTCAAGATGCTTATTCTCTCCTGATACTGCTTGTCATGCTAATGAGATTTCCTTGATCTAGGCTCAACTTTGCTCAGTCAGCCACAAACAGATGAGGGGGTGAAGAGATGAACTCTTACAAGGTAACACTAACGACTGACTTGTCACAAGTGGAACTGCCCATCACATTATATAATCTGTTGCAACTTCAGTTTTTAAAAATTGTAAATAAGGATAACATTCATCTTATGAAGGCAACTGTAACACTTTCTATTTTGCCTAGTGCATGATATTTGTAAAATGTTAACTTATTTTAACAATTTGTTTTACTTTTGGATGAGATGTGAAACATAATATATATTAAAGCACTCTGAATGGTAAAACACAGTAGTCAAATCTCCCACTGGAAAAACCTTCTTTGCCAATGAGTTTTTTTTATATATATAATGTAATACAATCAACAACTGTCCAACAAAAACATTCGAGTCACACTCATAATAAAATTTCTAGTATATACCTTAAAAGATGAAATTAATTTTAATGTTTTAAATAAACAGATAATATAATTTCGGTATGTAATCACCATACATATTTTTAAATTTAAAAGATTTAAAATCCCAGTACATATGTGTCAAGTTAGTCACTAAGCATCAACAGTATAGTGAAATGGCATCCTACTGAAAGTTATATTTAATGGAAATAATATCCTACCTGTTTGTAAATTTAGATTCATTAGAATAATATAAAACATTTTCAAGGTGATTTAAACTCAAACTCTAGAAATCCCAGTAGCCACATTTCAAATGGTAATAGCCACCTGGGGCCAGTGGCTTCTGCTTCTTTAGCTTTGGTCCCATTCTAGAATTTTGCTTGCACCTCTAAAGGATCATGGACTTCTGTGAGTTTTATTTTTGTTTGATCCACCACTTAGCGAACGCTTGTCTTTTTAACATTTTAAAAGACAATTCAAAGGGTAAGAGAAAACTGCAAGTTTCTTTTGGAGTGTCCACTGAACAATTATTAATGTTTGCTTGTGAGTAAACTCTCTGGGCAAAACCAAACAACTTCACAGAAGTACGTAAATGTGCTGTTGATTTGAACTTAGAAAAAGAAGTCGAGGAGACAGTGGCTGAATCACTTTTGGCCTCTGCTTTCTATGGCTGTCTTCTAGCGCGACGACAGATTTAACTTCTGCCTATTAGGGTTAGTGATTTTCACCTTGCTGACAAGCAAACTTCGGAGTTTGCACTTCTCAGAGTACACAGACGTCTTTCACAAAACCAGGCGGTAGTCGCTGAACTTGCGTCGCCAGAGATTCAGCCAAAGCCCCTTTCTATTTTTAGCCAGACCAACTGCGGGTCAATTCAAGTTTCTGCAGAGTGAAAAGCGCTCAGACACAAAACAGAAAAGCGGAAGCCTAGCTCTCTGCCAGGTACCATTCGAAATTCCCGGAGACTACACCCACCGAAACTCCACACGGGAATTGTTTTGAGGCGGCTGCAGCCAGCCCCAGCAAGTCCCGGCACCCAGCCCGGAGAAGCCGCCGCCTTCTCAACCCTGCTAGGAGCGGCCCCGCCCAGCCCGGCTTCGGGGTGTGGCCAGGCGCGGAGGGGGCGTGACCAGCCTCGGGGCGAGGCGGGGCGAGCGCGGAGGCGGAAGTTCCCCGCCGGCCTGAGACGGCGCACAGGCACCGGGAGCCACTTGTCAGCGCTGCTCGGAGGCGGAGGCTGCGCGCCGCGGGTCCGGAGGTGAGCGGTGGCGGGCGGCGGAGGAGCGCATCGTGGTCCGTTCCGGGGAGAGGAGGCGAAGGAGGTGGCGGGGTGTTGCACGCCGGGGACCACGGGGCGGGAGGAGGAGCGGGCGCGCTTCCCCGGGGAGCCGCGGCTCCTCAGGTGCTCTGGGTGCGCGCGGTGGCGGAGGTGGCCGAGGTCCCCCGGGCAGGGAGGGCGGCGCGGGAGCGGGCGCGCGGCGGGCGGGATGGAGCTCCGCAGCCCGGGCTGTCGGGGACTGGCGCTCGGGAGAGCCGGCCGCGCCAGGGGGCGCCCGCTGAGACCGCGGGCAGGCGGCGCGGGGCAGCACCTCGGCCCCCCGGGACGCTCGGGCGTGCGGAGAAGGTGCGCCCGCACGGGAGAGCGGCGCTGTTTTGTTTGCTGGCTCCCAGGCGGCGGAGAAGCGCTTCTTTCCCCTCCGTTCGATATTTGCCATTGTGTAACCTGCTGGGGGCAAAGTCGGTGCTCCCAGAAATAAAAGCCCATCTGGCAAATTGGTTACGATCGCCGGGGTTTTGAAACCGGTTTATTTTGTTGGGGCTTTTTGCCGGACGGCGCTTCTGCTGCGTTTGACAATGAGTGGAAAAAGGAAGGGCGTCTGGACTGGGCAGAACTTGGAAAGAAAATTCGTGACTGGACTGGGCAGGGCAGGTCTAGGGTGTGATCGCCGGGTCCTATCCCAGGTCCTCCTCCTTGACCCGAGGACGTCTGAACCCGCCTGCCACGGAAACTGCTGGCTGGGGAACCTTATTTGGCCAACAGGGCTAGGCGTGAACCTCAGCTGGGAAACGTCTCGTCCGCTTTCCTCCTGCGCCTGAGTTCTTCAGCCCTCCCACCATTCTATCTCAGCAGGAGAGAAAGAATCTCTAGACAGTCTCCTTTAATTGAAGGGCTTGTCCCTTTTCGCTCACCAAGGAAGCGGACCTAGAAGTGTGGGAAACCACCTCCAGCCTTCCTCACTAGCTCTAGACGTAAGAATAATTTAGATAGCACCCCCCAACCCCAGAACTCCGCAGAAATTTCAAAATTTTTACTTGTTTGAAAGCAGAATAAGCTGTCATTTCCTGCCTGTTCTGTTGGTATTTTAGGGTTTGGGCACTAATAACCACATGGGGGAGACTTGGAAAAGACCAATAAAAATATTGCCATTGCTTAAGGATCAGAGTATTTAAAGACAAATGAATTCCAAGTGAAGCCTGCAGAAGGGGAAGTTAGAGAAAAAGACAACCGGTTTTATCGTGTGGCTGACCTGGCCAGTGCTAGAAATTTTAATAACAAGTGGGAGAAATCGGGAAGGGAGCCCCTAAGAAAAGGGAAGGTACATGGATGCGAGTTGATACATACATACAATACATTCTCTCCTAGGGAAGCGTGGAACTGGAGGAAGTTCAACATAACTTTCACGTTCTTCCTTTGACATAGTTAAAGATTACAAAAAGACAGTGGCCTGTGAAGTATCGGTTGGCTTCCAGATTTATTTGTACTGCATGTCATTATCAAGACTGCCTCTGCTGGTCTTTCTCCGCTGGTCCTGCGGAGATCTTTTTCAAAGGGGAAGGCGAGCTTGTGTGGCATGTTAATAATTCCCTCCCATTCGTTTTTCACCTGCAGTTTAGCGGTTTGATTTCTGACGTCCTTTGGGTATGGTCGTTGCTTACTGTCCTTTTTGAATCTTTTACCTGAGCCCAGGGAAGAATGTGAAGGTTCTGCTGAGCTTCCTCCAGCTCCGTGCTTCCCTCGGAGAGTGTGTGTACTAAAGTACGGGCACTCTGTAGTAGTTCAGTACTACCTTTCCATCTGAAAAGCTTCACCGTGCACATTGCCCTTGACGTCACTTTTCTTTAGAAACTAGATTTCCTTTAAAGTGTTGTACCTTTTTTACCCATTTGAGAGGAAGGAATTTGTTTGCCTTCTCCTCAGAGGGACATCTGCTGCTGGACTTGATACCATGGCTAGACCTCTGAGTGGATTTAAAACATAGTATATGAAGGTGGTTGATTTAACAGGACAGATTTTCTATGGAAGTCAGAAATATATTTTTGTTTGCTTGTTTGTTTTTGCACTGGGAATTGGTCCTAAGCTCTCACAGACGCTTGACAAACTCTACCTTTGAGCTATATTTCCATTCCTTAAAGCCTTGTTTTGACAAGTGTTTTTAAAGTTATGAAATCCTACCTACCATACTTTCTAAATGGAAGAACTGTATATCTTTGATATTCTTTTTAAGGAGGAAACTACCTTCATTCTTCCCAATGCCTTCTGATTACTAATAGGACACTCTTAAGTAAATTTTGAAAGATCTACCCTGGAGTCATTATGAGTCTCACTACAGCAAGACAGGGGAAAAAGGACAGTATCATGGTAATTTTCAAAGACTCCAATTTAGTTTCATTAAGGTTAACCTTGTATTTCAGTTATGGTTAGTATTGCCTCATTTATTGGCTCAGGACACTTACTCTCTGCTGGATGATATATGAGTATAAAAGAAAACAAAGATTTAGACTAAAATACCACTTGTTCTAGAATATAGCCTAGGATTGCTTTTATAAAAAGACAATAAGGTCTTAGGTTCAATTCTCACCCCAGAAACAAATCAACGAAGAACAACACAAAACCCCCAGTTTAAGACACACATCATTCTTCCTTAGAAAATCTGAACCGTTAACATCAACCGCCTTATCTTTCCTGCCTTAATATACTTTTCTACTGTTAAAACCCACTGAAACTTTTGTCCCAGCACACCAAATTCAGAAGCACAAGTAGGTATCTGAACCCACTGAGAGTAAAGCAACACATGAAATTCCCTTGACTATGGGAAATGCCATATTCCTGTAGAAGAGGCTATGAGTTGCCGTCCTTAATTAGGATAGTTTGGGCTCATCTCATGTTTAACTAGTTAATTATTTAGAAGACACAAACAGAGCCAGCAGACCTGCCGTTCTCTGATGTGGTCACGTAACTGCAGTACGTGAGATCCAAAGTGTTCCTGCTGATGACAGTAAAAAAGGATGCGCAGGAGGACAGTCACACTAAGCTACAGTCAAAGTAAAATCTGATTCTGCTCTGGGTCTATAATTCCGCCATCAAGATATTGAAGTTCGTATGTGAGAATCCACAAAGTTTGGTTTTTGCGATTTGTAAATCTGGACAGATGTCTAAGAGTACTTTCTGACAGGGAGTTGGCATGAGCATTGGATAAATGTTGATTAGCTCATGGATTCCTTTTCCTCAGCTGAGATTAATCAAGAGTTTGCTAGCTATAATCTGTATGTCCTTTCATCCCAACCCAAAATACTGAATAGTTTTGTTGGCTTGACAGACAGTGCGTTGATATCTGTAATTCAGTTTCCAATGAACATTTTTATTAACCATCTAATTTTCTTTTGTAGTTTCTTGCATTTTTTTTTGGAACTGCACATCGAACCTTGGAACCATGAGCAACTACAGTGTGTCGTTGGTCGGCCCAGCCCCTTGGGGCTTCCGTCTCCAAGGGGGCAAGGATTTCAACATGCCCCTGACAATCTCTAGTGTAAGCACCCTTTTCAGATGTTACTCCATTGATCCACTGTTTGGTCCTGGGACCCTCAGGACTGTTCTGCTCAAGTCTCTGATGACCTGTACTACACTTTCTACACTTGTGGGATCTTTGTTTCCTCCCACCAAGTTTGGCTATCTAATAAAGATGACGAGGGAAGGTACTTAACAAGGACAAGTTTATTTCTCTTCAGCTTGTTTTCGCTTCCTCCGGTATTAACAAAACCAAATAGAAAACCTCTAACCCAGGAGCCAGTGCTAAGGTTTTGAATTGCTCCTAGTTTGGGAAATTCTCTGGGCTTTAGTTTCTTCAAAAATACTTGTGTGGCATTGTACTATCAAGTTTCAGTGGCTCCTCTCAGTTCCCAATACTGTCATGACTGGATTTGGTATTGTTTCTTCACCCCATATTCTGGTGGAGGTAATAGTCATGAGTAAGATGGAAAAAAGCTACTTAGATCTGTGGAGAGAAGGAAGGGTGTGGATCTCCAGCTAGATTGTCAGCCTATGACTGTTTGGGATTCGACTTTTTACCTCATTGGGATTTAGCTGAATGCAGTGTGTGTGTGTGTGTGTGTGTGTGTGTGTGTGTGTGTGTGTGTGTGTGGAGAGAGAGAGAGAGAGAGAGAAGAAGAAGAAGAAGAAGAAGAAGAAGAAGAAGAAGAAGAAGAAGAAGAGAGAGAGAGAAGGAGAGAGAGGGAGAAGGAAAAGGAATGAATGAGTCAGGGGAGAAAATGGTTGAGACTCACTGTAGCTCTGGATGGCCTGGAGCTTGCTGTGTAGACCAGGCTCACCTTGAACTCATAGAGAGACACTGAACTCTAACTCCTGAGTGCTGAGAGTAGAGGTGTCTGAGCTTGGAATGTCTTGATGATTCTGAGAAAGGAATAATTAAGATTTCTATTTATTGAGACTGTGTCAAGCACAGTTTCACTCACCAAAAGAGAATTATTACTATTATTTTTTTGCATAACTTCTTGTGTGTGTGTGTGTGTGTGTGTGTGTGTTTGTACGTATGTGAGTATGTTGGTGTGCATGCTCATGGACAAGCCAGACAGGAAGTTGGGTATCTGCCTCCATCACTGTCTGCCTTTCTGCTGTGAGACAGGGACTCCCTGAACCGAAAGTTCACCATTAGGCTGGTTGGTCAGTGAGCTTTCTTAGGATTGGCCTGTCTGCCCATTGACACAGCCTTTTAAATCTGGGTGTCGGAGGCCTGTGCAGCAAGCGTCTTTACCCACCGAGCCATCTTCCCAGCCTTCTGCTTGTATAACTTTCTAGAGATTTGTTGCATATTCTTCTGAATATGAACTTTATTTGTTAAAATATTAGTATATTATATATAGTTCCCATACCTTGCTTTTCTAAGTTTCCTTAGAGTCACCATTCTCTCCATCTTCTTTTTACCCTATGTTCCTCCTTCCTTCCTTCCCTTCATTCCTTCCTTCCTTCCGTCCTTCCTTCCTTCCTTCCTTCTTTCCACCTCCTTCCTTCCCGCCCTCGCTCCCTCTCTCCTTTCCTTCCCTTTGCTATTTTCTTCTTTTCCTTCTATTTAAGAAAAGTTAATGCCCCCTGCTTATTTACAAATAGCTTATTTTTAACTGTTGCAAATATTTTTCTAGATTTTAGTTAATTGTATTTTTCAGGAAAGTGTATTTGAATGATATGTAAGTTCTAAGACTTTGTGTTTAATTTTAAATGTGCAGTTTCCATGTGAAAGTGTTGTTAGGATTTAATTTAGTCGTGTGAGGTCGTGCTTTGGTACTGAAGATCTGTGATGAGGATGAAATACCATGGTTTTATCTAAACTTTTTTAATATTAACTTTTCGCTTCCTATTTTAATTTACTAAAGAAAACTGTTGTTTAAAAGCTTCTTACAGCACTTATTGTTTACTTGTGTGAGTGTGCGTGTGCATGCATGTGAGTACTTGTGCTCGTTTGTGTGCACGAGCATGCTATGGTACGGGGTACACAGTGAGAGGACAACTTGTACGAGTCTCCTGTCTCCTTCCTCCTGTGACTTCCTGGGGCTGAGCTCAGGGGCCTTCTACCTGCTAAGCCACCTCCCCTCCCTTAGTTTAAAGTATTTCAAGCTTTGATGAGAAAAGGTCCAGAAATGAATTGGTACCCAACCGAAGCAAACTCAACCATTGCCTTGTTGTTTGGTAATAGAGATGTAAAGCATACATATCTGTTGTGTGGTGCCAACATCACAGACTTTCATGTGCTTCAGTTCCCTGGCAGGCAGTGAGGTGCTAGCTCCGTGTTGTGATGCTGATACGGGGAACACTGCATACATACATACATCCATGCCTTTCCCTGGCACAGAAATGCTTTCCCTGTGTAGACAGAGTGCTAATGAAAGGATTTTGAACACACTGATGAAAAGCGACCACGCTAACAAAGCTGCCGAGTTATTTCTGTTCTCTTACAAAAGTGTCTGCCATCTCCTGTGACCTTTTTGGGCCTGTGCAGTGGGGCGTGCAATTCATTCTGGACTGGACAGGATTGGGAGGGGAGGGGAGGAGAGAAGGGAATGTTGGCTCAACTTGGCTGCAAGGCTCTTGGCCTTTTAGTGTAGTTATTTTTAACCCCTTGTATGGTTTATTTTAAACATGCCCAGTAACAATATCTAGTGAAAAATTTGTGCCTAATAACATTTATATTGTGTTAAGATTATTAATGCTACAAATGCCTTACTTATTTTAATTACCCCTCTGATTACACTTATTCTGCTTTTTTTATGTAGACTTGCAGAAATATTTTTTTGTCATCACCATGTTCTTAATTAATAGTATTAATTAAGTATTAAAGAAGCAGTTAAAACCTGACAGTGTGCCTTAAGATATGTAATTTAGTGATTCTTTTATGTAATGATGCATATGAAAATTTTAGCAAAGTTTGATACATTAAAATCTCTCAGTTGATGTCTTTTATAATAATGTGTAATAAAAATGGAAGTTATTTAGGAGCGTGAAACAAATCCCTCAGTTTTAGGGAATATGGCAGTTATTATTATATTGTTAATATTTTTACTTAAGGTATATTATAATTGAAAATGGAAAAAAAAAAGAAACCCAGAAGCTTGTACATCTTTATTTTTAGAATTCAGAAGCACACAGTTTTTCTTGGGATGGAATGTGTTGAACTAAAGGGCCATTTCCATTTCTTAGAACATTGAAACTTTGGGGTATTAAGTTGACTTTGAGGTAAGTAAGCCGCTGTCAAGGACTCGAACATTCTTTTTCCCCGAAATTTTGTTATATTAGTGTTTAGTGTATTAATATGCTGAACTGACCTGGTTCATAAAGAATGCAAAGTAAACTTCACATTTCTCTGTTCATCATCTGTATTGTGCAGCATTTTGTTGGTAGGTTTCTAAGGTAGGCTGGGCAGTGCCCGCTGACTTTTCTAAAGGATGCTCAGATTGTGAGAACAGCATGTTCATGCCTCTGTCTTCACTTTTCTCTTTAAACTGGAGGGTTGCTGCTGGAGTTTGCAGGCCGCTTTTCATGACCCTGTATTTATGGGAATAGCCCTGAAGCCATGGAATGTGGGGATGGATGGGTTTCTCTGGAGCACTGTGGGTTTGTTGGTCTTTGCCAGTATATTTTATAAGAAGAAATAGGAGACTAGTTGCTCAATTCAAGGCTATATTTTGGCAAGCTGTTTTTTTTTTCTTCTTGGTGGAGTTATAAGGACTTTTTAGATATAAGTGTTTTTTTTCAATTCAAGATCTCAAAGTTGCAGTACCTGCTGTGTCGTTATCTGCTGTGTGACCCCAGAGCGTCTTCATTACTAGAACTTGGATTTCTCCGCTGATCACCCAGTTCTCCACTAGACATGCTTTAGAAGTTGCTTTAGGAGTTTAGAATGTGGTTAGATTTTTAAAAAATATTCCATTGACATTGATTCCCAAGGGTTAGAGGAGAATAAATTGTTGTAAGTTCAGACACAGTTTCATTTCGAGTTAAAAAGTTTAATAAATAGACATTTTCTCATATATGGAACTCAGTTTGGGGAGATATCACAGAATACAGAAAGACAGTTGTGAAATAGTTAGCTGGGAATTCATATACTTGGAAGTTATGGACATTCCTCCTAGAAGCCACTGAAAAAGATATGAAGTTCTGGGGAGTATAGAATTAATATGGTAAAGAACTAAGCACCAGCCTGCAGTACCGGATAGTGTGTTACACCTATCTCATGACAGGATTTCATGAAATGACAAACATGTTGGCCAGTGCTTTTCAGGTTTAGTGGGTGTAAATCTTTTGTATTTAGAGGGATTTGCTTCTTCAAAAAGGCATTAATTGAAGTGGTCCTCAAGGGAAGGAATTTGAATACCTCCAGTTTTTCTGCCATTTTTCAGTACAGTGTTATGGTTTGACTCCCAGCTAAGCTGTGAACGCAGGAAACGCTTCTCCAGACAGGCCAGCTGCAGTTGCTCTCCTGGATAACAGGCTGAAACACCCTGCAGGCCCCTTAAGCTGAAAGGAAGACAACTATCTTACTTTGAATAAATGGGTCCATTGTTAGTTTGAAGCTGTTGACTCACGGTGTCCAGTTACAATGTTAATTTAGTTTATGTAAGTACATAATGTATATTTCATATGTATATTCACTCTCTGCTTTTAAAATATTAATTGCTTTTTGGGGGGTGGGGGAGGAGGAGGGACTCAGAATCCTGACTTGTCTGATGTGGTTTTCTCTTTTGTGGTCACAAATGTCAGCCACCTTTAGATAATTCTGAAAATGGGTTTTTATTGTAAAGCAATAAAAATCAATATATTTTATTAAAAATGAGTAATTTTAAAGAACTTTAAGCTTATTTGCTTTTTACCAAACACTGATTTTGTAGGGAAGTTATTTTTAAGAAGAGAATTTTATGGGTAAGAAGGACTCTTTTATCTCCTGGAAGAAACAATACTGTAGGGCTATAACCTTAAGTAGAGAAGAGAAGGATTTCATTACTTAAGAGTTAGTATTGCACACGTAAATGGAGAGGGCTGACTGAAGCCTGTGGTTTATTTGGTTAGTTCTGAGTCCTTTTTTGGTGGTTGTGGGCCCGGTGCATGTGAGCATGCGGTCAGCTTGCTGCCTTTGTTTCTAACATCCTACGTGTGGTCCTTCTTGCCTGCGTTCCCATTTCCTCGGGTTGAGTCATAGCCTTTCTCCCAGTTCTGACTGAATGGAGGAGAAATCTTGATAAGATTCATTAACCTAGATTCTAATACTGTTTTTGACAAAAAAGAGCTTGTTTCTTTGGCTTCTTCCAGGGGATTATTTATTGTGCTTCTGTTTTGGCAAGTGAGACTCTAGGCCCTTATTTCAGTTCCTGAGGTGGAACAGAGATTGAGTATGCGGTGGAAGAACTTGACAAAGTGATACTCTGTCATGTGAAATAGCAATGTTTGGATGTGTGCAGAAGTAAATGACAAGTAGGGGAAATGAAAGGGAAACATTGATTGAGTAACTAAAGGGCAGTCACTCCACTGATCCTCAGCTGCTTCAGATGCAGAGCACCGCCCAGCCACACTGAGAAGGCAGTTTGATTTCTACTAACGAAGAGAGAAAATCAGAGTGTTTCTTTTGGTAATAAATGAAATGGACAAAGCAGTACATGCTGCTTAAGTGGACTTTCTTTTTTTATTCCCCTTAACGATGCATTTATTTTTACTTTATGTGTATGAGTGTTTTGTGAGCATATATGCAAGTGGACGACTGCAGGTGTGTCTGGAGCCCACAGAAGCCAGAAGAAAGTACTGGGTTCCCCCGGAACTGGACTTAGGGTCTGTTGTAAGTCATCATGTGGGTTCTAGGAGTCAAACCTAGGTTCTCTGCAAGAACAGCAAGTGTTCTTAACTGCTGAGCCATCTGTCCAGTCAAGTTTTAGTATTCACGTTGCCCATCCTTCTTCACCTTTCGTGTTGAGTAAGAGGAGTAATCTACACTTTCAACAGATACTCTAGTTTCCTTTATAGCCCATAGATACGTTGCTGTCCATTTATCTATCTGTCAGCTACTGGGACAGAGTTCACCCTGTTTGTTGGCATTCAGGCATTCAGTACTCAGTGAGGGCAGTACATGGCCCAGGGAGGCTTAAATAAATTCAGGGTCATAAAATGAATATTGATCATTAACTGGAAAGAATAAAAAAGAAAAAAAGTGGAAGGAGAAAGAAAGTTGAAAGCCTATAAACTTAATCAAATTTGGTATTTAAGAAATCTTGCTTAATGCTTTACCCCTTTCTGCTATGAATGTTTAAAAACATTGATATAGTTTAGAATTAAAAGATGTGAATACTTTTGCCCTGTTACTCATTTCTTTCTGAAACATTTAGTTTTAGTGATTTCTTGTATTTACTTCTGGAGATAATCTGTACAGCATGTAACTGAGCACATATCCTCATAACACAGAACTAATATTATAATAAAGGAAAGTTTGGCAGTCTGTTTTTTCTTTTAAAATCAGTTAGCATGGGGCTGGAGAGATGGCTCAGAGGTTAAGAGCATTGCCTGTTCTTCCAGAGGTCCTGAGTTCAATTCCCAGCAACCACATGGTGGCTCAAACCATCTGTAAAGAGGTCTGGTGCCCTCTTCTAGCCTGCAGGCATACACACAGGCAGAATATTGTACACATAATAAATAAATAAATATTTTTAAAAAAATCAGTTAGCATATCTTTCTTTACAAAAAAATCTGTGTTTGGATATGTCATAATTTGTGTTAGAAAGTTTATATCAGTGAACTGTTAGGTTTGTCCTAAGTCTTTTGTATTTACTGATGCAGGTATAATTTTTGCATGCAAATGTGCACACATACAAATTTGTTATATGCACACCAGCATATTTGTTAGAAGAATTCCTAGAAATGGAACAGCAAGTTAAATGCATGAATACGTTTGTAATTTTGGTTGGTATTGCAAAATGTCTCTGTAGAAACTCCTACCTGTGATGTGAGCCTGGCTGTTTCCCATCCCTGTGCTGCTGTGAGTCTCAGCAGACTTTGATCTTTGTCAATCAGATGGGCCAAGTTCCAGCTGTTTTCCTTTTTCAGGTTTAATTACAAGTGATACACTACGGTTTCTCCATCTTAAAATGGTTCATTATTTTCTACTTGCAATCAGATGAAAGAAAACTGTTCTGTCTTTGAAAATGAAATTGCTGATTTCTTAGGGATTTAAAATTTTCTTCATCTAGAAGCTTTATTAATAGTTAATTCTTTCATTTGCTTTTTTTTAAAAAAAGCAGATTTTGTCTCTGGTACCATATTTCTCCCAATACATGACAAAAGATGATTTTGTGTGTGTGTGTGTGTGCGCGCGCGTGCGCTTGTGAAGGCCAGAGGTCAACAACTGATGTATTCTTCCTCAGCCAGTTAACATCTTATTTTTTGAGACTAGATCTTTCACTAAAAGTGGAGTGCATGGATTTGGCTAGGCTGGTTGTCAGGAAGCCCAAGGGATCCTCTTGTCTGTGCTGCTCCTGGATTACAGGCATATGCTGTTTTACCTGTTTTTTGTTTCTGTCTTTTTAAATGTGAGTGCTAACCTTAGGTCCTCTTGCTGCCTTTGCAAGCACACTACTGACAGCTGTTTCTGCACTTTCTACCCCTGCCCCTTTATGGAATAATTTTCGACACAGCTCTGTTATAGCTGTTTGAACAGTTATGCAACCCATATTTAAGAGTTTCAAAGTTGTTACTTTGGAGTTGCTCTGCTGCCTGGTGCACTGCATGGTTTTGAATCCCACTCTTCTGCAGCTCTCTTTAATGATTTGACAAGGCGCTGGCCATTATAAGGTGCTTGCTCAGATTGTGGGATGTGATAAATTCACCCTTTATTGTACTGCTGTAAATACTTAAATATGAAGAGTTTTGAATTGAAGAACCCCTCATTTCTGTGAACTGTTGCATGCTCTTTAAAATGTCTGACAAAGCACCCTTACTTGGGACTCCTTCCTTTTCTGTATTAAATTATGGTGGTGGAAATACGCTGACATTTATGAGCCCTTGTTTTTGTCTACACCCTATTGCAGGTGTTTTGTTCATTTGTAACAGTATATTAATTCCTATTAACAATTCCAGTGGAAAGTATCTTCATTTTAAACCTCTTAATTTATAGGTGAAGAAACATGGAAGTTAAGTAATATATTCTAAGTTATATACTAATAACCAAATAAGTATTATATCATAAGCTACATACTAGTAAGTAGATAGGCCCAGGACTTGAAACCAGCTGAACTGTAGTAATAATTCTTTTAATCATTATACCCTGTCACCAGGGACAGCTGAGTATGTGTGTACATGTCATGAAGAACAGATACTGTACTACTGGTCGTGTTAGCACACACCTCTAATCCTGCCCAGTGTAGAAAATAGGTAGAGTTTATTGCAGAATAAATTGTTGAAGCACTCTCGACAGCTGTGAGCAAACATTGGCCAGAGATCATTGTACCCATCTATATTCTAGGAAAGTTTTCTATTGTATCTAAAATCTCTAGAACAGATAGCTTTTCCCAAGGGGGATTTTCCTAACCTACTGACTGACAGGTCCATTTGGGGACTTATGGGGAGGACTGGTATGCCCTTGTTCTTTACCAGATAGCTTCTGGCTAGATGGTAATCCTGTGATGTTCTGTGCAGTTCAGAATAATTTTATATGGATTTGACTCAGCAGTTCTAATTCTGCCCTTTAGTGCTATGCACAAAAGATACTCATGGCCCCATATTCCAGCATTTCACATAGTTCAATGAGTTATGTTTCTTGAGAGGGCAAATAGCTTAGCATGCCCAAGGAATAGAAAGGGATTTTCTTTTCAGTGTTGTGGGATTGAAGTAAACTAGAGGAAAGCAGAGGTAGAAGAGGGGATTGCACAGTGTGTCTAAAGCAGAATGAGCGATAAAGAGGTTCATATGGTGATGAGGATGGTATTAGGAGTGGCGATAGGCAGTCCACAGATTGGAGACTGATTCTGAGTTCTTTGAATTGGAGCTGAACTGGAGAGTAGGTTGTGAATTGTAGTCTCAAGTTTCTACAGGCTAGTGTGATTTGTAAGTTGCGTTTAATAGAAATTCCACGGGAAGAATTCAGAATTTTTTTTGAGCCATGAAGACTCTTTATCCTTTCAAGGTGACTGTTTTTGAAGTAAAAATATATTTTAATATGTATTTGTTTTGAGATGTCATTTATAGTTGTAACACATTCATGAATTTTTTATTGTTACTTGCACACTAATTGCATGTTTTCTGTTGCTTTAACATTTTGCGGTAAGAAGCAACTTGTTCCCCCAGATGGCTTCTGTTTTTACTTCCTTGTGATGTTACAACCTTTTCTACTCTAATAAAGAAGAAATGCTACATGCACATTTAGGAGTTGTTTACAAGTTTCTTTGGCTGCACAGTTAAGTGCATGCCTCTAGACACAGTGGAAAGTAGTTTGTTTATCCTACATCATATCTTTTGAATTGAAAAAGGTTTTCAAATATGTCTATTATTATTATTAGTACTATTTTTTTTTTCTTGAGGCAGGATCTCATGTTGCCCAGGTTGACCTTCAATGTGCTATGTAGAGGAGAGTGAGCTTGAATTTTCAGGACCATCATTCCTCCTCCCAAATGCTGGTTATTACAGTTGTATTTCACCACACTGTCTCTAAAACCTGTCTGTTTTTAGATAGAGTGTTTTTAATCTGTTGATTGATCAGAATAATGTAAAGAGTTGTTGGCAGGCACTGGTGGCACATATCTTTAATCCCAACACTCAAGCAGGCAGAGGCAGGCAGATCTCTGTGAGTTCTAGGCCTACAGAGAGAGTTCCAGTAAAGTCAGAGCTGTTACACAGAGAGACCCCATCAAAAAACCAAATGCCAAACAAAAAACTATAATACCTATGTTATAGAATAGTAAATAGTATAACTTCTCATTTTATATTCATGTTAGCTTTTATAAGTTCAAAGAAATATTAAACTTATGAGTTTTGAGATTTTTAAAATCTTTTGTATTTTTAAAATATTTAAAATATTAAGTATTTTAATAATGTTTAGAAAAGCCACCTGATAATTATCAACATTAAGCAGTGAGATCAATATGCCATGTATAGAATATTACTCTTCTTAATTATTTTACCCTATAATTTAAAACAACTTAATTACTATCCTCAACAAAAATCTAAGATAACAGATTATATAATAATGACTAGTCAAATATTTGTAAGCATTTTGTTATCAGCTAATTGTATTAGGGTTCTCTGGAGAAGCAAAGCAAACATACACAATCTCTTTGTATGTATGTATGTATGTGTGCATAAAGTGACTTATGTTACTGGTTTATGTGATTGAAGGCTGGGAACTGGTACTGGTTGCCTGCAGACTGGAGAGCTAGAGTATCCAGTAGACTCAGTTCTTGAGATAGGGAAGTGTTACAATCCCATATGGAGCCCTAAAGCCTGCGAAGGGAAAAACCTTAATTTTATTTACAAAACAGCAGCGATTTTGCAGAAAATCATAATGGAAGAAGCTTGGTGGGGAACTTTTTCCCTCATGGAAGGTAGAAAGCATGGAGATGAGTCAGTAGGGAAAGGAATAAAGTACCCAGAATGATCTGCCCCAGGAACTGCTTCCTTCTGCTGGGCCCGAAAACAGTACCAACAGGAGGTAGCCCTACATTCACCACAATATTTTGTGGGGAATAATTAAAACTTAAGCCATACATCTGTTGTTTCTAGCAACACCTTCACAGATACACTAAAAACTGCATTTTCAATCTATTAATATTATCTCTTCCCTTATTTTTCTTCATGGAGCTCTTACAGAATCTGTATTTCCTTCCCAAATTCTACTTATTAGGAGTTTTAGGTTACATTAATTTGTTTGCTTTCATATTTGTTTATTTATTTGGTTGTGTTTGTGCTCATGTATGTGTGGAGATTAGAGGAAAACTTGTAGGAGTTTGTTCTCTTCTTCCACCATGTGGGTTCCTGGGATTGAACTCATGTTCTCAGACTTGGCAAGTGTCTTTAGTCAGGTCATCTTGCCAAGCTTAGAATATTTTTGCTGGACTATATTTCATAGGCTTTATGAATAGTTATTACAAGTATCAACTCAGCAGAATGTGTGTGTGTGTGTGTATGAAAGTTGGATCCATAATTTATTTGCTGCATATATTTGGACAGCTACAAATTACTGAACTGTGCCCCAGGATCCTGACTTGCTAAATTAGATTAAGAATGGTATTTACATCATTGAATTCCTTAGAGAAGAGAATAAACCCATGTAAAGTTCTTAGAATAAGGACATTTGGTAAGAACACTGTTAAGGCTACCTAATACTAATATATCTTCTAGAGCAAGTGCTTATTAGTAATTATCTAGTTAAAACAAGTTTGAAAGAGTATTTTATAGTTCTCAATTAACATCTTTGAAATTCAGTTCTAGTTTTCTTTTTTGGAAGAGTAGGTAAAGAATAAGTAGAAGCACTTATCCCAATCAAATTTCTTTCAGATATCTCTATTTTTTCAAATCTCTTTCTTTAAAATCCTTATGCCTGCATACACATATATACACATATACCTGTGCAGTTGGAATTGAATAGCTTCAAGACGGCTTGTCTGTATAGTATGTGCATAATATACATTTGTTGAGTAAGTGGTTGTGTTGGTTAGCTTTTATGTCAACCTGACCCAAAACTAGAGTCATCAGAGGGGAATGAACCACAATTGAGAAAAGGTTTCCATTTGATTGGGTTGTAGGCAGGCAAGTGTATAGGGAATTTTCTTCATTAGTGTTTGGTAACTGAGGGTTCAGCCCATTGTGGATGTGAACACCCTGGACTGGTGGTCCTGGGTTCTATAAAAAAGAAGGCTGAACAAGTCATGGGGAGCAAGCCAGTAATCAGCACCCCTCCATGGCGTTGATGTCTTGTTTGAATTTCTGCTCTGACTTCCTTCAGTGATGAACAATAATATGGAATTGTAAGCAAAATAAACCCTTTCTTTTCCAAGTTTCTTATTGTGGTGTTTCATCACAGCAGTAGAAAACCTAGCTAAGAGAGTGGTTCGTTATCTTATTGCATCTGTCATGGCATATACTATCATCAAAGAGATTTGAAAGGAAGTCTGATACCCCGGTGTATCCAACTAGATAGACAGCTATCCACAGTGATTGGCAGTCATTGTAGGTTTTTGTTTGTTTGTTTGTTTTTGTTTTTCCTTTTAAAGTGACATGATAGAGTGTATTTCTAATGTGAAGCGGTTGCTTTAGGGAATAGTTTTCATTTGTGGTAAAGAATAAGTTTAGTTATAAATAAATGTATAGTCTAGAGAAGATAAGCAATGTCTGCTATTTGTCTTATTGCTTTCCAGGAGTGCTGTCAGTATCAACAGCCTTTGTGTGTAACTTTCTATGTCCCTTATCTCTTGTCGGAGCCACAGCCAGCTTTCTGGATATGGGATGAGTGCCTGACCAATATGAATCCATTTATGGACAAAATGAGGAGACTAGTATTTGATCATGCTAGTTGCAGGCTGCAAGAAGTTCATGAAGTCCAAAGTTCAGCTAGTCAGAGCTTTGGTCATGCTAGTTCATGGAAATAATTGTTGCTCCTTCTTATTATTTATTCATTCTACAAATATTTATTAAATTTATAATATGTTAGATATTCTAGGAAATGACATAATAATACAAATTAAACAAAGATCTTGATGTCTCACATCTATATTTAGGGACTCAAGGAAGAAACAATAAAGACAGCTGGTAATAAAACTGTAATATATAGTGTTTTAGATTGTTTAGGCATTTGTTCCGTACCGTTTGAAATTGCTTTTGTATAATTTACTTTAAGGAATGCTTTGGTTTTTCTCCATTTGCACTTGACAATAATGACCTCTTGAAGACGCTAATGCAGCAATGACACTGTACACACTAGTAAACTTCTTTGGAGTGTACTCAATAGATATTAGAATTTTTCAACTTCCCCTTTCAAGCTAAATTAAGTCTAAAAGATAAAAACCTTTCATAAAGGCAAAAAAATTATTTCATCTTAATGTTCTAGGATGTTATCAATGGAAAAAAGGGTACAGTCACCATCCCATAAGTTATCGATGAAATACATTTATTCTCATCCCACGTTTCATTCATGGTAACTCTTCCTACAACTGAACAATGTAAATGCCTGTAAACAGAGACTATTCTTTCATTTTCCTGTGCCCAAACCTGAATAATCATACAGAAGCTATATTGATTACCATACTGTTTGGCCGGTGTCAGAGGTGTATTTCTAGTTAACTCTTACATCTTAAATTAATCCACTTCTTTTACTTTATACATTACTGTGAAACTCGTGGTTTGTTACCCCTTGCTTCTTGAGCAGCTGCATGATGTCTCCCCGACTTTACCTCCTTTCCTTCTCTATCTCTGCTTGGATTTCCTGCCTTGTTCAATTCTGCCCACCCATAGGCCAAAGAAACTTCTTTATTATACCAGTGCTAATAGCATACAGAGGGGAATCCCACATCATTTATCTCCTGAAGCTAATTTATCTAATGAACTTGTAACCATAGGTCAGTTGTCTTGGCTTCTGTTACACTCACCAGTATGGTTTGGTTCAATTTTAAATGGAAAAAAAAAGTGAAATATTTTCTTTGAGAGGTAGTTTTTAAAAAAGTGTTTTTATTTTGTTAGTTTGTTTTGTTTTGTTTCATTGAGACAGAGTTTCTCTGTAGTTTTGGAACCTGTCCTGGACCGAGTTCCTGTAGACCAGGCTGGCCTTGAACTTATTGATCCACCTGCCTCTGCCTCCCCTAGTGCTGGGATTAAAGTCATTTGTGCCACCTCACCTGGCTTTATTTATATATTTTAACATTTGAATCAAGATTCAGGTAAGGCTCATAGTTTGGTATTCTGTAAATTTAAGTCCATTTTTTTTCCCTGTAAGTTTTTTTCATAGTTATTGCTTGGGATTTTATATTAAACTAGGTAACATTGAATAACACATTCTTTGATGGATAACATGGAAAAGATGAGTTGCTTGATATCAGTAGTCAATAAATTGGTTGTTTGTTTCTGTACTCATAATTACTGACAATCTAGATTTGTCATTTGTCTACTTTTCTGATTATTGTCCTATTTTTAAAATAAAACTCCGTGTTCTGAAGTCACTCTAATTCATATTTGCAGAATCATGCACTTAATGTGTTTATCATAAATACTTAACTATGAAGATAAATTTTTTTATTCATTTACTATCTAAAGTCACCTTGAACAGCACACACTGGGAAACTCTACTGTAATATTAAGACTTCTCCCGTTCCATCCACTCACCTCCTGGGTTGAAATCTAATCAGGTACCTTAGGCGGGACCAATTTGAAACCTTAGAAACATTTCCTGTATGTGTCCAGAAAGAAGGTACATTTTGTACAATGGTTTTATTGCTAGTGAGGTTTGGTACCACTATGAGATCCTGGTTTAGCCAGCTCAACATTTTTTATCTTTCAGGTTCAAATTCCATTGCTGTGACATGTCAACAGCTTTGCAGAGGGTGGAATAGAAGCAGGAGCCTGCTTTTGGATTGCTATTGGAGCATAAGTTTGTTATTGATAAATGAAGTTAAACAATGACTGGAAACATTGCTCTGCTGAATAGGATTCAGTTTATAGGAAAAGTCAAATTTGAATATTATAAGATTAAAGAAAAATAGCGATTTAAAAGGAACCTGAAAATTGTGCGGAAGGTATTTCAGTCAGCTTTCATTTGCTTAAAGATAATGAATGAACTTTGTAGGGAAATGGAATTTTTTGATACGCCTTATGTAGATTTTTGGATTTAACTACTATGTTTATATTTAAGAGTAATCATATTGTAACTAAAATTTAAAGTTATTATGTTCATGGAGTTACCCTTATTTTTAAACTCTGCAGCTGGAGGTGCAGAGGACCGGAAGGAAAGGGTAAAGAGAAGCTCATGTTTAGAGAACTGACTCCCCAGCAAATATATGCCTGGCTGCTTGCTACCTGGTGCTAATAGCAGCAGCAATCGTTATAAAGATGAATGCAGTTACAGACTCCATTTGATTTTGGCCACAGTCAGTCTCTCTTACTTACCCTGTTAGCCTTCAAGTGTATTTCTCTTAGGCGTCACCATTTACTAATGTTAGCTCTCTAGATTTTGCGTACAGTATGTCTTCCTTGGGATATATGTTATTGTTGTGTTGGACCTGTGCCATTCTCTGTCTCATAAAATAGTCTAGAAAGGTATTTATTTACACACCATGTGGTCCATAGGACATGATTTTAGAATATCATGTGGTTTAAGTTAAGTGAACCCAAGGACTTCTGTATAGTTTTTAAACCTTGTTTTTAATGAAAAGCTTGATTTGCAATGGGCTTTTTAGTTACTCAAACATGAAATCAGGTGTCATCTGTGTGGGTAAAGGGCAGTTAATCCTGAGTGAAGATTAAGAATGGATATGTGGCCTAAAGCCTTCTTTAGGAACAGGGAAGCGCAGTGTGTTTCTTTGAGATCACTCGTATCTCCTAGATAATACCTTACCATCTATGTTCTTCTATCAAGATGCTTCTCACGCTCTTCCCAACTTCGTAGAACATAGCTGTAGGCTGTTTGCCGGGACCACCTAGTTTGGTACTAGCATTCTTTCTTTAAAACAATCTTTACATTTATTTTTGCACTTGAAAACTTGACCAAGCATTAAAATACTATTTGTCTTTTAGCTTGAGATGGGCCAGGCAAAATTTTGCAAGTAGTCTACTCACTTACATTGTACGGCTGAAGTCTAGGAGATGAAAAGAAGACCGTTTGTAAGCAGATAGTGATGCATGAGACTGAGAAGGTGAGAAAGAAGCCTGAAACTTTGGTTTGGGGCTTGACAGACACTGCATTTGCCTATTAAGTATTTTCATCCCTTCTTATGAGTAGAAGTATTTTCTTCCTTTTGGCTGTCAGTATGCTGACCTAAGAGATTAACTTGAAGAGGCTTTGCAGTGCATTTTAAGATGAGGTAGGAAGTCTTACTATTTCGCTAAATCAAGTGCCCTTTCTCCCCTGTAAGATTTCCTGCTCTCTCTGGAAAAGTGGACAGAGTGCTTGGAATTTCTTCTTGCTCTGTGTGATAATTAACTAGCTGAAACCTGTCTGTAGCTGAAGAGAAAGAAGGAAGGAGTTTAGACCAGTGACAACATTTAGTTGTTTGAGACAGTGTATCAGTGTGTAGCCTTGGCTGACCTGGTAATCAGTAGGTAGGCTAAACTGCCATTGAACTCAAAGAGATCTGCCAGCCTCTGTCTTTTGAGTGTAGGGATTAAAAGTGAGCATCACCATACCATTGCCACAGTGACGTCATTTTGAAACTTATCTTGGACTACGTGTTTTCACACTACTATCTACAGAAAGAAAATCCAGTACATTCTTTCTGAAATGGCTGCAGAATATTCTCTGTCATATGTAGCTGAATGTTATCCTGAATTTCCTGCACAAGAATTGCTTCATATATTATCGTAATATACGAATATAATAATACATGTTATTAACCTCCCTAGACACTGCCGCCATGGAGATTTTTCAGTGAACTTGGAGCCATTGACGAACTTAACCTGCTAGGATGAAGAAATTATGTTAAAAAAGCAAATTTTTAGTAAAATTTAAATATATTCATGAGACTGTCCAAAAGTTTAGATCTCAAGTTCTTCATTTGATTTCTGTGTATTGTTTTCAGGTTTTCTGCGTCTTGTAACGTGACCTTGTCTTAGAAACAAGTGGGACCTAGGCGAGCGGCGCACTGCTTTATTCTGATGTCACCTTGCCTCTGCTCCCTTTGAAAACCGTTAGGATAGAGATTTGGTTGTCTTTTGGGATCACACCATCCCAAATTTGTTCTATCTGTTTTATATAACACAAAATCATTTTATTTTGGGTGATGATGGGGATATTTAGGCTTTCGTGTAAATGTTTGTTGATGGGTTGTCTGTGTTTCTTATAAGATGTGAAAGGAGTGAGGCATAGTGGTGGAGGCCCATAATCCATTACATAGAAGGTTAAGAATTTCAAGTTCTAGGCCAATAGTAATACCATGTCAACGATCCCCTCCTTCCCTGCACAGAAAAATGTCTGAGCAAAATTTGAGATGGTCTAGAAGAGTATCTGGGAATTGGCTCGCCAGTATTGGAATTACTAGGAGCTCTTTATAAAAATGTAGATAATTGTGGCCCACTCAACACTTAGTAAACTTGTATATTTATGGCAGGAAGTGTGTGTGTGGGGTCTTTTTCATTTTATTATCATATTATAATTCTGTGTGATGCATGTGCATGTGTGCTGACTGTGGTGGGTACACATTTGGAGGACAGAGGTTGATGTCAGGTGTCCCCTCCAGTGCTCTCCATCTTATTTTCTGAGACTGGGTCTTTTACTAAACATGATAGTCAGTAATTGGCTAGACTCCTGGTCAGTGATCCTCTGCAGGCCTCCTGTGTCCACCTTTCAGTGCTGAGATTACAGGCATGAACTGCCGTGCCTGGCGTGTTTTTACATGGATGTTAGGAATCTGATCTAAGCCATCTCATTAGCCTCTGGGAGACTGTGTTCTAGCAGTATAAGTGATGTAAGGGCAGAAATGTTCAAGAAATACTATTATTTTTAGTCTTGTAGATTGTGAAGGTCTAGCACAGGCCTTTGAAGTTGTGCTTCTGTATTATAGTGTCAGATCAGCCTGTCTCTTTAGACAAGTGTATCTCCCTGTTGGTACTGACAGTAGTGCACTCTAGCTTGCTGAATAGTGGCTTTGTAATATGAAATCAACTTTTAGCTTGTTTTTATGTGACTCCTTAGTATTTGGGGAAATATTTTTCTTGGAATAATTGAAATTATTCTTGAATGGAAACAACCTGGTTTTCTATGGTTGGCTAAGGAATTGGTTTTCCATTAATGGTGCTTGCCCAATTTGTAGGATTTATTTTCAGGCTTTCCAGAAACTCTCATTTCCTTCATTTAATTGGGGGGAAATCTCTCTCTCTCTCTCTCTCTCTCTCTCTCTCTCTCTCTCTCTCCCTCTCTCTCTCTCTCTCTCTCTTCCTATTTATAAGTGTTAACTTTAGTCACTCTTTTTCTACAACACTTGCAGATGAAAGTACATTCTTTTTTTTAGTTAAAAACAGTATAGCTTACTTACATTTTGAGTGGTTTTTAAAAATATAGTATTATTTCTAGACCCTATTTTTGGCTTTAAAAGTATATCACAGATAGCTATGGAACAAACACCTTTTCTTTTCCTATTTTTCTGATATAAATTTCACTTCCAAATAAAACACATAAGCAAGTACACCTTTATATACATGTGTAACTGTGCACAGTAAAGTAAAACATTGCACATATTTTGCAATGCTCCCACCTGTTGTGTACGTTCTTTAGTCTTGCTGGGAGATGTTTTTGAGGGCTTCTTGTTGAGCATGTGGTTTGCATTCCTACTCGCCACCCTCTTTGTTGATTAGGTTTTTATTCATCCTTAAATGCTTAATTCTTTACTGAAGCACATGCTATAAAGGAGCTGCCTTAGGGCAATTACTTTTCTATGAGTAACATACAGGAAGAGTCTTATGGAGGTAAAGTAAACAGTACACTTCATCTCCTTTTATGGAAAGTAATTTTGCAGGAAGAATCACTTTGTCATCCTTATTAGGAGTCAGGCATTTCAGAAAATGGCCTTTTGGTATGGTACTAAAGGTATCTTTTCTTCTCTTGATGAAATATAAATAGACCTTGAAGATTTGGCAGTCCTTCACTCTTGGACTTGTGGGCTGTCTTTGGTCTTCAGGGAATAGATAGTCTAACAAGACAAACATCTATCCAAGCAACCATAAATCAGGCCTATATCAGTCTGGGACATTCTGTTCCTGGTTTGGGAACTTTACAGGCCCTGGCAGTATCTGTCTGTAGGTTATACAATATGCAGTTCATTGGAATGCATGTGCATGTCTGTGATACATACCTTGGACAGAATTACATAGGAGTGTAAAGTTGGGTGTATATTGAAACAGTTTTAGAATTTGTTCTTTTATGGTTTGGGTCACCGTATAATCTTTCCTAATTAGGTGCAGAATGTTCAGAATATTTACTGGAATCTTGTAATCTTTTAAACAAACACATGGAAGCATATTCTAAAAATTAGACATTGATAATTTGTAAAATATTAACATCTAAGTTAAAGATTTCTTAGCTTCTTTCACCTTCTCTCTTCTTTGATGAAATCTCGTTTTACTTTTTATTTTGTGCTGTAACTTGTGCCACTATCCTCTATAAATGTGTGGTCTGCAACCTTTCTTTATTATGTGACATATAACATGGGTTTATTTTCAGAGTAATACATATAAGCATCTATTTGTGTATTAACATTTGTGTTCATAGTAATTATTTATATCGAGCTTTAAAAATGATTACTTATCCTTCCATAACACACACACACACAAAAAAACCCCCAAAAACGCACACCTTTATGTTTGTATAAATAAGAAAAATCAGATGCAAAGTATCATTCTTTTACTGGTGAGTATTATTTGCGATTTTCCTTAAAATAAGTAAACATTTTCAAAATGTTTAATAGAAGAATTTTGAGGACAGGCGATGTCTTACTCTTCTGCTGCTGTGATAGACACCATGACCAAGGCAGCTTATAAAAGAAAGCATTTAACTGTTTTAGAGTTTCAGAGGGTTAGACTCCATGATACCAGAGCGTGGTGGCGGGAATAGCCTAGAGCGTTCATCTTAATCCACAGGTAGGAAGCAGAGCAGTAGTTCAAAATGGCACACGTCTTTTTAAGTCTCAGAGCCCGCCCACAATGACATACTTCCTCCTGCAAGGCCACACCCCCAAATCCTCCCTGAGTGTCCAACAGGGAGCCATGTGTTCAGACATATGAGCTTGTGTGGTCCTTTCTTATTCAAACAACCACAGTAAAGTGTATGGGAACTCTACTTTCTAGTTTACTATTTTGAAAGTGGTCAAAAAGAAAATCTGTGGAAAAAAAAATTAACAAGATGCACCCATTAAAACAAATGCCTTTCCTAGTTATCTATGTATTTAACAAGTCCAACTCAAGGTTGTGTGTTAGTTTCATGGAGGCGAGAGGAAAGGCCACCTTGGTGGGTTAGAGCCAAGGGGCCTTCCAAAGAAACACCATAAACAGGACTCATGGGAGGGTTATTGGAGGGAGGGGGGAGTACAGAGGCAACCCTCTGAGCTAGATCGGAAGGAAAGAGAGAGATGGGAGGGTCTTGCATTTTTGTAAGGGGTTATGGTGCATGCGCCTAGGGAGAGTTCTTTACCTAGTGGCTGGAGTAGCTACAGTACTGCTGCTAATCCCTGAGCACAGGCCTCCCACTCCATCCACATCTTCCTCTTTGTTATAAAGCAATGTGTCTATACTGACTGGGACGTTTTACTTGCAGGTGTGTACCTTCCTTGTGTTCTCTAAGAGGTTTTTAGAGATGTGGTCATTTTTGCCTTTTGGAGGCATTGCAGTGATTAATTTTGATCAGGAAAAGCCAGGAATTGAATGATTGCTGTGGGATCAATGTAGCTGGCATTCTAGTATTTGTGCTGGTGTTAGTTGCTATTTTTATTACTGTAACCAAATACCTGAGATCAACAATCTAAAGGTACCATTTTGTTTTGGCTCATAATTTAAAGGGTTTGGTTAATGGTGCCTTGGCCTATGCGCTTAGGAGAACATTACAGTGGAGGGAGAGTGGGAGAAACTTCCTAGTCAGCAAGCAGAGCTGGATCTAGAGGTCAGGTGTAACTGTCAGAGGCCCACCCCCTCCTTCAGCTAGGCCCGCCTCCTGCTGTTTTCACAACCTCCCAAAATAGCACCACCAGCTGGGGACCAAGTTTCAAACACAGAACATTTAAGGGTCGTTTCATTTCCAAACCATGACAGTGCTTGAGACAAGAGCTCTTCCAAGTTTGTGCGGTATTCAGTCGGGTGTTTGGTTAAATCACTTCCTGTGGGCACTTCCTAACTCTGACATTTACTATCTCAAGCTTATATTTTAGCATTAACATTATAACATTACAGAACTGTTTCCTATTTCTTGTTCCTACTTAAATCTTGGAACAGTTTTCTTTTCTTCTTTTGGACCAAGAACAAATTAGATATTAAATAATCTCTTAGGAATGCTTCTTCAGTGCCAGTTAACTTGTTGAATACACCATTGGCATGTTATGTTGCTTCTCTTTTACGGCTTGGAATATTTTTCAATAACAACCAAGGTTTATAACCATGATGACTGGGAAATATTAGGTGTTCTTCATTGAAAACATCAGTGAGATGAATTCCCATTTTATCATCTTCAGTCATCAGAATAAAAAGACTATTGCTGTAGGAAATCCTGGGCCTGTGATAGGACAAAGTAGAGCTAGGCCGGGAAAACTAAACTGAATGCTGGGAGAAAGAAAGCAGAGTAGAGAGAAGCCACGCAGCTCCACTGGAGACAGATGCTGGACTTTTACCCAGTATTCCACAACCTCGTGGCATACACAGATTAATAGAGATGGATTAATTTAAGATATGAGTTAGCCAGAAATACATTAAAGCTGTTGCAAAAAGTATTGCAAATAATATAGTTTCTGTGTGATTATTTTGGGACTGCACAGCCGGAAACTAACTAGAGGCTTCCAACAACAGATTATCACTTTTATCATGAGAGAAATATTTAACCTACCTTAAAATACTGTGTCTTAATTATCCTGATTTTACAGATCATAATTATGTATACTTAGGGGACATAATATGGTTTTGATGGATTGAGAAATCTAACCTAACATATCCATCATCTTGGGTTTTTTTGTTTGTTTGTTTTTGTTTTTATTTTTTTGGAAGGGTTTTTTTTTTTTTTTTTTGAGACAGGGTATCATTATGTAGGCCTGGCTGTCGAAGAGCACACTGTGTAGACCAGGCTTGCCTGGAACTTTCAGCGATCTGCCTGCCTTTGACTACAGAATGATGTTTTAAGGTATATGTCACCACAGCCAGCTTTTCTTTTCTTTTTTGTCTTTGTTTTTTGTAGTACAACTCAATTTACTCAGGCATTTTTATAGATACATTTTTAATTACATTTATGCTGTCATTTCAGTAGATCTCAGACCATAAACCTTTTATGTGAAACTTTGTATACTTTGATCAGTAATTATCTACTTACTACTTTTAAATATCATTTAAAAGTAATTTACATAGTTGCCAGTGATGTTTTGTTTTTTAGCTTTAAGACATTGACCTAAATTTGAAGGATTTATTAAATTTTTAGAATTTTTTTTACCCCTTGCCATCCACTTCAGATTTGGTAAGGAATAATAGATCACATTAAAGTTATGATTTAGTATCTTTATTTTCTTTCTTAAAGCATATTCTACATCTTTATTTTAATATCATGTGTTGTAATGATCTGACTTCATGTTTAATTGTGCTTTTTATCTATAATCAAAATCAATCTGTTTATTGATTAGTTTATTAGGGTCTTCAGTATGAAATGAGCTCTTTTGAAAATATTAATTCATGTAGGATGAAATTACTGATTTTAAATGCCACTATAATTTAGTGACATTTCAGTACATTTAGTGTTGTAATCTAGTTTCTACACATTTTCATACCTAAGAAGAAAGTCCTCCTATTCCTTCCCAGAAGCAGTTTCTCCTCATTTCTGTCTCCTATTTGTCAAGTATTAGTCCATTATCTGCCTATAAATTTACATATTCTTTATAGTTCATGGGTTTATGAAATTATGGTATGTCATTGTCTTAGGGCTGCTATTGGTGTAATGAAACACTATGACCAAAAGTAGGTTGGGAAGGAAGGAATTTATTTATTTTACTTCCACATCATAGTTAGTCATTGAAGAAAGTAAGGGCAGGAACTCAGAAGGGCGGGAACCTGGAGGCAGGAGCTGATGCAGAGGCCATGGAGGAGTGCTGCTTACTGGCGTACTCATCATGTTTGCTCAGCCTGCTTTCTTTAGAACCCAGGACCACCACCCTAGAGATGGTCCCACCCACAGCAGTTGGATGTAATGGAGGCATTTTCTGAATTGAGGTTCCCTCCTCGCAGTTCACTCTAGTCTGTCAGGGTTACATAAACCTAGCCAGCACAGCCACCTTTTATATATGTTTCTCTGTTCATACAGTGTTTGTGAAGTTTATTTAGTGATCTGTATTGGTACCTCATTCCTTATCATTGACTAATACTCATCATGTGACTAAAGCACTTGTTTATTTATTTTTTTAAGTGGTTGTCACTAGCATTGTTTCCCTCTTTGGATTCTTGAGAATGCTGCCATATTCCTGTGTGTCATGTTTTCACTGCTCTTGGGTATACATCTAGGAAAGGAATTATTAGGCCATATTGTACTTCTGCTCAGCCTTCTAACGAAGCAGTGATACTGTTGTGTCAGGTAGCAGCATTGTTTTAATTCCCACCAGCAGGATATGATGGTTGTATTTTGTCCACATTCTTAGGAGCCTGGAGAGATGGCTCAGTTGTCAAGAGCACTTGCTGTTCTTTCAGAGAATCCAAGTTGTGTTCCCAGCACCTTTGTAGAGTGGTTCATAACTAGCTGTAACTGTAGGCACAGGATATCTATTACTGTCTTTGGCCTCTTGCATGGCCTGATGTGTACAAGATATACTATTCAGGCCAACACTCACAGAAAATAGAAAATGAAATAAATTTGTAAAAGTAGATTGTTAATAAAATTAAACAAGAACAATGGTTGTGTTGTAGTCCTGCTAGTGGGTAGAAAGAGCTCTGACTGTGGCTTTATTTCCATTCTGATACTGATGAAGCATCTTGTGAGTACTTATTAGATATTTTTATATTTTGGGGGGCATCTATTTAGATCCTCTGCTCATTTTAAAATTGAGGTATTTGTTTTGATAGTACATAGTGGTTGTTTTTTATTTTAATTTTCTGTACTGTATCCTAGGTAGAGGTCTATTGTTAGGCATATGATTTAAAAATGTATATTTTTCCATTCTTCAGGTTTCTTTTATTTTTTTTTAATTGGGAGTGAATGATTTAAATCTAATTTTATTTATGTGTTAGATGTGTGTGTGTGTGTGTGTATGTGTGTGTGTGTGTATGTACATGCATGTGCCTGTGGACAAATTTTGAGAGTTGTCAAGAGCATTTGCTCTTTCTCTTTTGAGTTCTAGAGTAGAATTCAGGTCATGTGACTTGGGTGGTAGGTGCCTCTTAACCACTGAACTAACTCACTGGTGAAGACTTTTGGTGTTTTCTGAAGGTAAAATTTCGAAATATTTTGCCTTTAATCTTATAGGGTTTGTAGGGTTTGGTGCATGATTTTGTGTGGTGTAGCAATTAATAATGATTAATTTATTTGAAGTGTATGAGTGTTTAGCCTGCAGGTATGTATGTGCACTGCATGTTTGCCTTGTTCCTGCAAAACTTAGAAGTGGGCATCAGCCCCTGGAACTGATGGCTATACAAGAACATAAATTGCATCAATAGTAGGATTGATTGATTACACATGATTTTAGATATTATTTGTAGAGTAAATTCCCAAAGGGAAAATTTGTAACACTTGTAATGTTAATGTATATTGACAAACTGTCAGTAATGTATCAGAGTGTCTTTTTCTCTATACTTTGGTAATGTGTATCATGTTCATACTTTAGCTCCCTAGATAGATGAAAAAAATGTAGCTTAGTGTTTAGATACTTTTCCTATAAGTTAAAACTATGCGCATTTCCTCCTTCAGGAAAAGCTATAATATAGGATCTTTGTAAAAGCAAAATTCATAAAAGTGATTATTACACATATCTTAAATAAAAGTAGATTTTCTTCTGGATAAGGTACTGTGCCTTTTGAAAAAATAGCTGCTTTCAGAGTTTCTGAAACCTTGTAAAAGTATTTGAAAATCTGTGAACTTTATTAGCATCTGAATTCTTTAAATAATTTGGTGCCAAACGAATGTGGGCATATCTTGTTAACATTTTAATAGAGCTTGCAAACTAGCTGATCTGTATTCATAATATCAAGAAAATTTTTTGTGGAGTTATGTACACATATATTTTAAAATACTGGAGAATTGAAGATCGAGCAAAGACTGGGAAGTAAAACAGAAACGAAGTGTAAAAGGAGAAGACTGGGAAGATGGTTCATTCAATGACATCATGCCATGCAGTCATGAGGACCGATGCTCAGATTTGCATGAATACATGCTATGCAGTCATGAGGACCGATGCTCAGATTTACATGAATACATGCTATACCGTCATGAGGACCAATGTTCAGATTTGGATGAATACATGCTATGCAGTCATGAGGACTGATGCTCAGATTTGGATGAATACATGTTATGCAGTCATGAGGACCGATGTTGAGATTTTTTTAGCACTCTGTAACGAGCTGACTCTGGCAGTTTCAGTGCTGGGAGGCAGAGACAGGAAGGTCCCTGGGGCTTGCTGACTAGTCATTCCAACCAGTTGGCGATTTTGTGTCAATCAGGGAGATGCCCCAGTGTCTACCTTTGGCCTCCACAGACACATGCATAGGTAAACGTACTCACACACATGCAGACATTGTACACATGAGACAGAAATTGTCTGGAACATTGTGAAAAATGAAACCATAACAATTAGAACATGTTTACTTTTATAAATTTTATTTTTAGCTTTTATATTCACTTCCACAAACTTTTCATATACGAAATATAACGATTTATTTTTTTTTCTTGGTATTCCTGTTAACTTAAGTATTTCTTTTTTTTAGCTTTTTAAAATTTATTATTAGACTACTAAGATAATCTTTGATAGCTAACATAGGAATGCTGTCTATTAATTGTCAGTATGTGATAACACCAAATATCAAGAATAAAATTTAGCTATTTTTAATGGAAATTTTGTAGCAGTTTGAGTTTACCATAATTCTGTTGGTTAAATCTAACAAAAATGTAGGATTTGTGTGTTTGTGCGTGCGTACGTGTGTGTGTGTGTGACTCATTAGATTGAAAGATATTGGAGATTTTCAAGGAGTAGTTCTTCTGTGATAGTTGGAAAGCTGTCTTGTTATTTCATTAATCAGTGATATATGATATGTTTATATCCCTCCCTTTTATGTAGCCTCCTCAGAGAGAAGCTTTCATATCCATGAGGCAGAAGGGAGATCCTCCTACCACAGGAAAGTTTTGTCATGTATGTGGGTGTGTGGGCCTATGAGTGTATGTGCACCTGTGTGTGTGGAGGACAGAGGATGGTGCTGTTCTGTTATTTTGCCTTGTTCCTTTGAGACAGGTTTTCTCATTCAGTCTGGAGCTTGGGTTTAGGCGAGGCTGGATACAGGCATGCTTTGTTGTGGCGCTGAAGACCCAGGTTACACTAACTTTTCCGTAGTGATGAGGATCTGGGTTTAGGCTCTCATGCTCGCATAACCAGAACTCCGAACTGCTGAGCCATCTCTTTCCCCAGGATTTCTTCTATTACTAGTAAAGTCACACAGACTCTTAGGAACCATTTTGTGTTAAAAGATACTAGCTATGTGGAGCTATTTCTCCATCTACCAAGCAATGGGTTTCCAGGGGAAGATGGCTGGGTATCCTCTGAGTCTTCAGTTCTGATGCTGTATACACCTGTAGACAATGTCATAGTCTATACATGGAGGGCTTAGTCCCGTCAGACTGTTCCCATCTGATGCCCGTTGTAAGCAGTAGGTTGTTATTTACATTCAGGGTGTGTATTGAGGTTCCCATATGCCCCTCCTTGGGTTTAATTGATTTGGTAGAGTGGCATCTTTTACTTTTATTTCCCATAAAAGATACTACAACAAGTGTAGGTGAACAGCTAGATGGAAAAGCTTGTATATTGTCCAGTACCATGCAAGTCCAATACCTTGACTGCCTTCAGGGAGATGGTTCCCCCAGGTGAAGAATGAAGGTCAAGTCAGTGCCAGCTTTTCAGGCACTGAGTCAAAACTTCCATGTCTGACCTCGTGTTTATTCTTCTCATACATTTAACCTCGGTAAAACTTTGGCAAGAAGTTTCTAAGTGACAGCTATTACTCACTATAGAGCTTTAGGCAGAGTAACATCGAAACTCCCTAGGAAGGTAAAAAAGCACCTGTGACCACTACAACAACAATGAGTTCTAGTGACTGATAAACAGAGCTCAGGACCTCGGCCTAGAGGAAGAACCAGTGAGAAGATAAGGATAGATTCTATTGGTGGAGGATGCAAAGTACATAGGGCCTCTTTGATGGGGATGGGTTGTATTCATTGAGAGACAGAGCTCAGGATTAGGGTCTAAACCAGTGGTTCTCAACCTGTGCGTTCTGACCTCTTTGGCAAACCTCTCACTCCAAAAGTATTTACATTATGATTCATAATAATTGCAAAGTTACAGTAATGAAGTAGCAACAAAACTAATTTTATGGGCCTGGAGAGATGACTCAGTGGTTAAGAGCACTGGTTGCTCTTCCAGAGAACCTAGGTTCAATTTCCAGTATTCACAAGGTGGTTTATAATCACCTGTAACTCCAGTTCCAGACATCCTCTGCAGGCATCAAGTGTGCATGTGTGCACATGTGTTGCACAGACACACACTAAAACAAAACACCCATCCAAATAAAGATAATATAATAATAATAATCAAGAATTGTAAAATTTAATGGAATAACAAGAAGTCACCAGGTTGACCACTTTTCACTTTGGCATTCTACGTGGCAAGGAGTCATTTCCTTCCTTTGAAGAAAACAGGCCCTGTGATTGACAATTCTGGTTTCTTCAATGCTTCCTGGAAGCTGTGCTTCCTACAGTATATGACAAGGTGTATAGGAGGGGCAGTATTCATGCTGCCTCTGTGTGTTCCACTTTCCAGACACTACCATGTGTTTAGCTATCCAGAGTTCTTTGTAACATTTTTATGGAGACCTTTTTTATATGACTAATTGATTAGATCTTTGCCTATTGCTGACCAGTTCAAATGCTTCCCTCTGCCCTTTTTCTTTCCAGTAGAATGTTGGGCAGGATGTTTAAGCTCTTTATTCATGCCTTGGTCTTTCTGCACTCCTCATCTTGGTGCTGCCTAAGGCCTCTGAACCATCAGTCATCTCAGAGATAGGCAGAAGTTATTCCTACCAACTTAGAACTTCAAGAACTAGATTTTAGAATCTGTATGACAGAAAATAGTGATGAGAACAAAATATCCATCTCATGGTATCACAGTTTAATTGTGCAAGAATCACTACTTTATGAAATATTGTGTTAAATATTTGACTTTATTATCCTATTGCTAAAAGTATTTTTTTTGCATTTTTAATTCTTTCTTTGAAAATCTCATATATGTTACTTCATTTGCCCAAATAATCACACAGAAACTTTATTAATTACAGCGCTGTTTGGCCTAGTAACTCAGACTTCTTATTATGTAACTCTTACATCTTAAAGTAACCCATTTCTATTAATCTGTGTATCGCCAGGAGGCCGTGGCTTATCAAGTAAGATTCTGGTGTCTGTCTCCTTCAGCAGTTACATGGCATCTCTCCAACTCTGCCTACTCTCTCTTTATCTCTCTTCTGATTTTCTACCTGACTTTATTCTGCTAAGCCATTAGTTGAAGCAGCTTTATTCTTCAACCAATAAAAGCAACACATATGCAGAAGGACATCCCACATCATGTATGCAGTGTGCTTTGGTTATATCCATTCCCTGCTTTCTCCAACTCTTCCCAGAGGATCCCTCAAATCTCCAACCTCATGTTCTCATTTTTTATTTTTAAAAATAACCTACATAGTCCAACTATTGCTGCTTACTATATGTGCATGATTGTGGGTGCTATCAGTAGCCACACCTCCAAAGAAAAGTGACTGCCCCTCCCCCAGCAGCCCTCATCCACCAGTAGCTTCTCAGTTAGGTGTGAAGCCTAATGAGCCCTTCCCCCATATCTGCAGCATGAAACTGACTTGATGTTGTAGTCAGTCTTTTGAAGGTGACCCCAATTGTTGCGCAATGACTGTGCCATGTAGAGAAGATAGCATCTACAGTATTTCTTCCCATCTTCTGACTGCTGCTTTCTTTCTGCTCCCTCTTTTGTGATGTTCCCTGAGCCTTGGGTGGAGGGATGGGCACTCACTATCCTTGTCTTGGTAAGTTAACCACTCATGAGTCTATTAACCACATAAATGAGCTCTCTGACCAGTGATGAGAGCAGCACTGATCATAACCATAATATTTAGAAGGCAGTTTGGGTAATATCAGATAAAAGTAATTTTTAATACTACGTATTTCTGGCTTTTTCACTTTTCTGATGGTGGTTATTTTTCTGTAACATGTAACATTCTTGGTATTTTATCTGAGCAACTGACTTAAAACTTTCCTTATAGCTTTGGAAACTTGGAAGCCTCAATATCAAGGTGCTAGACTGAAGGCCAGATGAAGGCTTACTTAACCTTAAAGATGGTATCCACCATATATGGTGAAAAGATAAAAGGATTAACAGACATCTTTAAACATCTTATAAAGAAAGGCAGTATCCTTACTCATGGGGATGGAACCCTCATGACATAATCAATTCGCAAAGACTTCACTTTTTAATACAGATTTTCAGATTAGTTTTCAGCATAGGAACTGGGGGAAAACAGGGAAATAATCAGACCTTAAAAATCCTTGCCCCCCCCAAAATCTGTGGCCCTCCAGATCCACATGAAATATATTCCTTGCATTAAATAGCTTCCAGAGTTCTTTAAGTTGCTCATTATCAACTCAAACCTCCAAATTACTATCTAAATTAAATATGACCAAGACTTAAGGTGTGAGTGATCCTGAAGGAAATTGCTTTCCAAATGAGAGTCCCTAAAATCAATGTTTCCAAAACACAACAGTACAACAAATATAGTCTAGACATTCCCATCCCCAAAGGGAGAAAAGTGATGATTTTCCAACTAAGTCTAAAATTTCATCTTAAGATTGAGAATCATCTTTTCACTGTCATGGCCTTCTTCTAGATCCACTTGGAGGGCAAAAGGCCTCCAAGGCTCAGGTGACAGGGGAGCTATTCTGTGTCTATTGGGAAAGGGTTGTGCTCCAGCTTTCTAATGGTTGGAGTCTGGTACCTGAAGCTTTCCTAGGCTGAAATTTCATGACTGTGTTCTCTCCCTTTCCAAGCCCTTTCCTCATGGGTTTCCTAGGCATTGTCTTAGTGAGGGCTCTGGAATACTCCTCCCCCAACCCCAGTGTTTGGGTCGGGGACTACTATACTCCTCTAGCTAGCATTCTGTTTACTAATATTAGCTAATGTCTGAGAGGATTGAACATTGTTCTATAGTAGTACTCATTTGAACCCTTGCCAGTTATTGCTTCTTTTCCAACATTGTCTGCTTTTTTCTAGCATGTGCTGCACTCCAAACACTTCTAATCAGTATCTTAAGCTGCTTCCTTCGGTTTTAGTTATATATTATAGCATCACCCCATTGCTCAATAGCAGTTTTTGTCTTAGTTCATTTTACTGTTACAGCAAATTTTTTAGCTGTAGAAATTTATAGCCTGCACACATTCATAGCTCAGAGTTCTGGAGACTGAGAAGTCCTAGGTCAAGCCACCAGCAGAGTCGGGTCTAATGAAAACTCATTGGTGCTTTATCACTATGTCTTACAAAGCAGAAGACCAAATGGCTCTCTAGAGGCTCTTTTGTGAGAACACTATAATCTTTTTCATAAGGATGTGGCCCCTTTAACCTAATCTTACTTGGGTGAAGTCCTCTCCACTAAACATCACATGGCAGGGTTAGACTTCAACACAGGAATTTGGGGGGCATGTAAACATTCAGAGCATAGCATTTGCATGATGTAAACATATACAGACAGTACAGTGAACATAGTATTTTCCCATCTAGGAATAGGACTAACTACAGCTAAAGATGATAGTGCTACTAAGAAAAGAAAAACAAAAGAAGCTGTGTATACCATTAACTCTGAAACTTCCTTGATTTTCATCTTTGTGGATTCTTTGTCAAACCTATCAAATTTTATTGAATTTAGGTTTCATTTATATTTTGTTTTTGGATCCAAATACTGTATTTTACATTTATTATATGTTGCTTTATCTTGAAGATGTGAAGAACTTTGGGTCTTTGTTGCAGAGTACAGCACATTTTTTTCTACACCTTTTTTCCCCCCGTGTAAGTTGATATGCATTCCTTCTAAATTTACCAAGTTGATTTGGAAGGAAATTGTTAGAAATCAGTGTTGAATCAACTCTAAGAATTTGAATTTGTGTTACTGACTTCTCTGATTGTAGATTTTTTCAATGTGGGAATTTAGAAAAGATACGATTGACTAGATACCTAAATATATGTGTTAGTCCACTTTTTTTTTTAATCTCTGTGACCAAATACTTGATATTTAAACATGGGGTTTATTTTGACCTACTGCTTCAGAGATTTCAGTACATAGTTTTTTTTACTTTGTTGCTTCTGGGCCTGTGGTGAGGCAAAACATCCTGGTGGCAGAAAGGGATGGGGGCAGAACATTGTAGTAGCAGGAATAAGGGGCCAGAGGAATGAATCTGCCTGTACTTGCTGGTTTCTTCCCCTTTTCATTCCAGATAACCCCATCCTTTGTCTTGGGAACTCTCATGGCGACATCTAGGACATGTTAATAATATCTTAATTTAGTCAAATTATCAACACAATTTAACCATTGCAATATAGTTTTACACTTTTGAATGAAAAAAGATGAATATATCAAAAATTGATTTGAGTTAGGGTTGGGCCATGGTGTCAACTTTTTGTTTTTATATCCATTCAAGGAGATGACTTTGGTTTGCAGATGGTTTCAATGGAAAATATGATGCCCAGTACTTTCCTCTTTCATTTGTTCCAATGAAAACAAAACACAAGAAATGTAATGCTTATTTGAAAAAAAAAAAACCCAAAAACCAAAACCTACCATTTTCTACCTCTGAAATCTGGGAGTGGAGCGTGCCTCAGAGTAGCACCCTTCCCCTAGTCTGAAATTTGCCCTATCTCCCTAGAGAACAGTTAGTGAAAATTTGTTATTATTCTAGTGGCTTTGGACTAGAGCCATTTTTATTCCATAAAATGTGCTATTGACTTAGAAACATTTTGTGGAGTCTGTTTCCCATCTGAGTATTTCTGAGTAATAAGCTGTATGTCTCAGCATGTTAGTCTGTGTCTTGGTCCTGTAATATTGCATAGATAGCTGGAGAAATGATAAAATACAGTCTTCTGCTTCTGGAATGTGAGTTTCCAAACTTGAATGAAAGTTTGCTATTCTCTCTTCTTTCTGTCTTGCTTATCCAGGAATAAACTTAATGAGAATGACCAGCTGAGAATAATAAGTAACCAATGGGTTACTGGGTGTATTTTCTTAGAAATACAATCTTAATGTTTAACCTTCTATGTTTATTAAAGAGATATTAGCATAATGTTAATTTGTGAACTAAAAGGGTAAACTAACATTCTAAAAATGAGTTCTTTAAAACCTTTTTCTATCTGATCCCTGTCACTTTAATGCAGAAATGGAAAGTGTAGAAGTAAAAAACTATCTAATATACTGCCTGGTGATTATTTAGTCAGTGGGTAGGGACGTATATATTTTTTCTGCCCATTATTCCTACTCAGACTTTAAAGACTGTAACTGTATATTAGTCTTCTCTTTCTGCAGAGCTACACTCGTACATGAAGGTAGTTTGTGTAGTGTGGTATGGTTAATGTTCACATCAACCATTTTCTCAAAGAATGAAACCTATGTCTGACAGCTAACTCCAACTCCTTAAATTATTGCAATAGTCTCTCACTGAACTTGGAGCTCACTGATTTGGCTAGACTGCCTGCCTAACAAACTTTAGGGATTTGCTTATGTGGCCCCCCACCTCCCACTTGCTACTAAGATGCTTGCCACCATGGCTGGCTTTTCACTGGGAGCTGGGGATCTGAACTCAGTTTCTCACACTTGTGCAGCAACCCTTTTTGCCAATTAAGAATTAAGACATCTCCCTAGCTCCCAAAGACTCAATTTTAGAATATCTTAGTTCTTTCTGTAGCCTTTCTCTATTCTGTTTTGCGCCATTCCTTCCTTACTCTCCCCCCCACCCCTCGCTCTCGCTCTCGCTCTCTCTTGGTTTTTCGAGACAGGGTTTCTCTGTAACTTTGGAACTTGCCCTGGAACTCACTCTTGTAGACCAGGCTGGCCTTGAACTCACAGAGATCCCCCTACCTTTACTTCCTGAGTGCTGGGATTAAAGGAGCCACAACTGCCCAGCTCTGTTTCTCTTTTTATCTGTCTGTCATCTGTTTATCTTTTGTTTGTTTTTTCTTTACCTGGACTGAGTTTAAATTGAGATTGTATAAAACAGCAGGTGAGAGAAAGGGCAGTGTCCTTGAATGTTTGTTCTCAGGATTGAATGCATAGCTTTATTGGAATAGTTATTAGATATTTATGTTATTAAGACTGTAGTTTTAGAAATTTAAGATATTTTTAAAGCTGTGCTTATCTCTTATTTCATGAGAAAATCTTTTTTCACCGTTAAAAATAAATATTTATTCTTCTTTTAGCATTCTTAAATTTTCCTGACATCAATGGAGTTTTATCTTGAGACATCTGAAGATGGTTTGCTTATGGGTTATGGGGAATTTTCTCCTTGCTCTACCAATATGCTGGTACTAGTGGTTAGGAGCCACACTTTGAAAAACTCTGTTCTAAGATTTCATTAAATCATAAGTTCTTCAGTTTTGGAATTGTACATGCTTTGAGAATTTGGGGAAAGTTTCACTATTTGGAAAATATGTATATGCTTGCGTGCGTTTTCAGATGACCTGTGAACAGAACTTGGTGGATGAAGGAGGAAGTCTTAATTCTTTTTAATCTGTTCCAGGGCAAACTGGGATTTATTAATTCTGTTTAACCTTTTAAGTTATGTTAGTTGTGACTTTGGTTTTGATTTTTCTTAAATTCTTTTCTCTAATTATTCCAGATAGGAACACTGGTTTTTCTATTTGTGACAGGTTTACTTAGTTATGAGATGTTAGTGGATGCATTCTGCTTACAAACAACCAAATCTTTACATTTTTGGTAGACTGATATTTACATACTAATTGCAAAAATCTTTGGGCATAGATGCACAAATTGGCTATAAAACACAACTATTAATGCGGCATTTCAGTAGTAAAGCACAGCTTAAGACGTTTGTGTTTTATTTGGATGTGGTGGGATAGAATAAGAAGTGGTGTCTAGTGAGCTGGTAATAGCATACATAGGTCTTGTGTTTGAATTAGGTGGTTCAGGAACTGCATAAGGCTAGAGACGTAAGCACTGGCTCACCTCTGTTCGGTTTGTAATTCATAATGACACATACTTTGAGGTATTCTCTTTACTGTTTCCATATAAAGTATTTTCCCCTAACTTTTGGGTAAAGTTGCTTACAGTTTGACTCACAAACCAAAAGACAGAACCCATAGTTAAAGTGCTTACATGAGTCAGAGTCTCATTTTTTTTTTTTTTTAATTCAGTGAGGATGTCAGGGATTGCTTGGTTAGCTTTGGCCTTTCTTCTGCTCCAACCTATAAAAAGCCAAAACTTTTTTTTTTTTAAAGAAAAAGGCATCAAATACAAAGCAAACTCAAGCTTTAAAGGGATACAATCAGACAACTTTCTATTGCTGTAACAAGATTTTTGGTTTGGGGTATTTTTATAAAGGTAAGAATTTGATTTAGCTCATAGTCTTGAAACACATTAAATCTTTGAGCCCAAATTTGTAGAATATAAAATAAAGTGAACCTTTGCATGCTTCTATTTTTTGGGGGTTGGTAGATAGATTAAGAAACTATTTCAACAAATGAAGGGAAATATAGTCCTTTTGCTAAGCCAATATTAGCAGAGTTGGATTAGTTTTGGAGAATGAAAGTTCAGGATTAGGCTCCATTCTTAGTGAAGGCCTTCTTGTCTGGGTAGCCGTGTGGTAGATGGCATCATGGGCTGAGTAAGTATGTAGTAGGAAGTCATGTGACAAGATGGGAAGGGGGTGGCTGTGCCCAGCCTTGCTCTAAACTTGTTCTTGTGGAATCTGAGGGTTCACAGGAAGCCCTTTGAGGACAGTGTGCCAGCAGTGCTTCCAGTATGTAAACCACAGCCACTCCATCACAGCTTCCAAACCAGTGACAGTCATTTTAAAATATCCTTTAGCAGCGTTTGAAGACTACTTTATGTATTGCCATTATACAACAACATAAGACGGACATGAAGTAGTCTACTGTAATAGTGTAAGATAGATTAATAAGGATTAGAGTGACAGCAAGCAGGTTGGGATCTGAGAAAAACCTCAGTGAATTCTTTTTAAAGAAATACTTAATGATCTTTTATTTATTCGCTTACTTTTTACATTGCTTCTTTTTGGCTTTTTAGCCTCTAACTGCTAATAAAACACCTGGCATTTTATTTGTGATATTGATGATAGGGTGGCGTTCACTCATCACTGGCAAGAAAACAAGTTCTCAGGTATAAATAATGGCTTTTTACATTCTTGTATGCTTTTGAGAGTTGTCGATGAAACAAACTACATTATAGTATAGCCCTGGGAAATGCACTGGAGACATGTTCTAGAAAGTTTCCACCGTAGACCCATGTTTTTGGATTCAATTTTTAAATTCTGTAAGAGATATAGTACATATTGAGAAATACGTTTTAAAACAAAATTAAACCTTACTTTTTAATTAGTTTTAAAATACTGAATTTTCCATTTCTTTGCCTCAAGAAAATTCTATTCATCAGATAGATAGAGCTTTTTACCTCCCCCTCGCCCCTCAAATATGGTTTTCATAATTTCATTAGAAAAACACTAGCTTTTATTTTCCCATGGTTTGGTTCTCATGGTTTTTTGACATGGGAAACTAGCGTTCCTTTCTGGAACTATCATATTTATTGTTCCTTTTTTACGTTTACTGAGTTGTTGGCATTCCTGCCATACTGGTGGTGCTAGGGTCATGTGTTTCCAAGCATTCCGAATTTGTTGAAAATATGCAGAAGGCAGAAAGCTTGGGCTTGGTAATGTCTCATTATGTAGGTATATGTCTCCCATTTGTTAGCCTACATGCTGTCTTCATTACAGACCACTTCCCAAAATAAGTTTGCTTCAGACTAACAATAACTGCTGTGTTTACTGAAATTCTGAAGTCGAAGTGCTGTTATGTCTATTTTAAAGCTGATTTCTACGGTGAACTTGGGCTTACATATTTTCAGTATATCGTATTTGTGCTGGTATTTTCTGATTTTTAAACTGTTACTCAGTTTCCAGTTGAAGGAATAAAGGTTTTTACTTGTTTGTTGAGCATGTCTTTCAATTTGGAAAGGTAAATTTTATTAGAGAGTTATAAGACCGAGTCTCTACTGTAGCCAGGCCTTGCACAGTTAAGCAGCTGAGTAGATGGTCACTGTCAAGAGGACTCTTGGGAGGTAGACTGGATGGTCTGAGCTCAGAGTGGATTGTTAGGGTTTTTAAAGGGGAAGCTCTGTTTCTGTGAGGAAGGAAGGTGTCCTCCAGTGTTGGCAGCTCCAGCTGGGTAGGGGTGACAGGGCAGTGTCACTTCAGAAGTCATGAGGAACTTTTTAGGGGTAAGAGAGTCTTTTAACCTGCATCTGTGGGAGATCCATCTTGTCTTGGTAGTTTGCCTGTCGCAGGTGTTTTATTTCATTTTAATTTTAAAAAGATGCAGTGCTGCTTTTTGCTCTTTCCTTAAACAGTTTGTGGACAAAACACTACTGGAACCATGTGTTTGTAAGAAAACTAAAGTTTAGGTACTTGCAGTTTTTAATTTTAATTAGGTTCTTACGTAAAATTTTTAATTAAGTAAAATTCATAAATAAATTAAAAAGCTACGTAACTTTAATGCTATAAATATAGCTGTGGAAACATTGGCTCTAAATTATACTAATTATAGCCATGCATGTTATTTTTCCAGCATCTATCAAGATGTGAAGGACTTCTGTTTAACTTACATAGTTTGTATATGTGTCTGTGGATGCATATTGAGAGACAAGGCTAGGTGTGTTTCCTGTCCCTGGGTGTATTTCCCTTGTCCTGGCTCCCTCTTCACCTTCTGTGATAAGTACCCTCTTGTTTTCTCCTCAGTGTTTCATGCTTTGCTTTACTATTAATCCTTCTCTCACCTTCTACTCAAGGCTTCTTCCCCAGCATCCACTTAGAATCTATTAGCCTCTTGGTACAGTGATGCACTTAATTCTCTTTTTTTCTTTTTTATGATTTATTTATCTTTATTTTATGTGCATTGGTGTCAAGGTGTCAGATCCCCTGGAACTGGATTTTCAGACAGTTGTGAGCTGCCATGTGGGTGCTGGGAACTGAACCCGGGACCTTTGGAAGAGCAGTCAGTGCTCTTAACCGCTGAGCCATTTCTCCAGTCCCTGATGCACTCAATTCTTACGTGAAGCCCGTGATAAGTTATCACCATACTGTGGTGATGGAATTTGGGTTATAGAAAGCAGGACAGGAAGATGCTCCAATAGACCAGGAAAGACATTTGTAGACAGGTTTTTCCATTAGGACACCAACTCACAAAAAATGTCACAGAGACTTATTATTAATTATGACAGCTTGGCCTTAGCTTAGGCTTGTCCAACTAGCTCTTAAGACTTAAATTAATCTGTATTTTTAAATCTCTGTTCCTGTCCGTGGCTTGGTTACCTTTATTCTGTAGTGTCCATCCTGTTTCTCTAACTTTTGGCTAGAGATTCTGTCTTCCTTCTTCCCAGAGCTCTCTGTGTCCAGAAACCCTGCCTATATCTCTTGCCTAGCTATTGGTTGTTTCGCTTTTTATTAAACCAATCAGAGTGACAAATTCTCACACAGTGTAAAGAATATTTCAGAACAGACTTATGAGTGAAGGAAGGGAATAGTTGGCTTTTCTTTTAGGAAGGGAAGGAAAAGACAAAAGCAGATCTGACCAATATGAATAATAAGATTTAATCATTATGAACTTATAAGAAAAATAGAGAAAATTTATTGTGTGATTTGATATTTATTAGCATTATGATTGTCAGTAAGTGGCTCCATGAGGCATGCAAAATTTTACTCAATCATTTTCAAAGATAGCTGGAGCTTAGAGGTTAGGCCAGGTGACACAACCAGCAAAGAGTGTGAATATGGACTCTTTATTGTCTCTCTTCAAAGCCTGTGCTCAATAATGTATGAATGTACCAAGTCCTTCAACCAGTTGGAAGCTCTTTTTCTCAGCTGTAGAACAGATCAAGAGTACCTGACGATAATAAAGAATATTGAAGGGTGTCCTGAAGTTTCTCACAGTTGATGTACAGTTGATGTTCAGTACATAGTACTATTTGCTTTATGACTCCCTCCTTACTTAGAACAGTAAAAGACACGAGACTGGATGAACTACCTCCTACAGTGCTGGAGGAAGGATTACTGTTGGGTATTTCCAGTGAAATAAGATGAGCTGGGGGAAGCCCAAGGCTCTCATTCTGTTTTTCACATGCCTCAGGCCGTCTCTGTTCTCTACTTAGTGAAGTCTGCATTTCTTTTTAAGAGGAAAATGTAATGCATAATTACAGATAATGAGTTAAAATGCAGCTATTTCTATAGTGTAGTGATGATCGACCCTTACCCTCTAAGATACTGATTTCTTAGCACACAGTGTCCTACGTTGTCTCCTTTTCAGTGTTGGCAAACAAGATTGAATTCAGAGCTAGTCCCAATGTGTGCAGCCACATTAGCTAGCAACCCCAGTGAGACCAGATAGGGAAGAATCTTTAAAGAAACACATAGCTACAACTAAGTCTATACATCCGTCAGCTAATAGTGCTGACGGATGTATAGAAAGAGTAAAGGGAGAAGCATTTCTCTGTCGTTAGTTTGATTTATACTGAGCTTGACTCAGGAACCTCTGATGGCTGTTTATTCCTACACATTCTGTCTTTACAGAGGATGGGCGACTGCTGTATAACACACACAGGGTATACTGGTGACAGGAAATAGTTGCTACTTCAAATAAATGTAGCTATTCAGACTTTTTCACGTGTTGTAAAAGATGAACTGTATAAATAGTGAGTGACCCTAGCTGTTCCCTAACTGGTGAATAGAAAATGAAAATATGGCATATTTACAGTTACTTCTCAGCTAGTAAGGAAAGTAAAATTAGTGCGTAAAAAGGTGAACCTGGAGAAAATCCTGACTGAGATAATCCAGGCCTAGAAAGATAAACATTGTAAGTTTTCTTTCTTTTATGAATGTTAGGTATGTGCTTTTCATTTGGAATACTCCCAGAGGTCAGGATATCACTAGGGGTCATGAAGGGAAGGAGAAGGCACTGGTGTAAGGTCTTAAACGGAAATTATGGACAGGGAGGGATAAATTGGGGTTGGGGAGGGGAGGGTAGGTTAGAAGATGGAAACTGGGAGGGATAAGTGATGCTAAAGACTTTTCAGAGAAGCCATATGAAAACCTACTACTGTAGATGCTTCCTAAGATATATGCACACGTACATAAAGAATTAAAATGAATTATAAGGATTAGGATGGGACAACAGAGGATAACAAATAAAGACCCAGTCCCAGAAATAGTTGTTAGCCTTTGACACCCCCCGAGCACCCAAACATTTCAGGCTATTATTACCTGCGCTCGTAGTTTCCCTCCAGAACTTGCCAGTTCATTTTCCTTTTGCCAATAGTGCTGTGACAGTGTGTGAGCTATATAAAGAACAATTTTATTTAGGATTACCATTCTGGAAGTCCAGCTTTAAAGGACCACATGTGGTTATAGCATTCTTTCTAATAAACCCCCATGGTGTACAGAGAGGATGTCACTTGGGAAGGAAGGAGTGGCTGGGCAGACTCCATTTCTGTTCATTTTATAGTCACCAGGATTTTATAATGGGAACCCTATCCTAATGACCATATTGAATACTAATCACAAAGGGCTCACCTTCTAACATCATAGTCAGATTAAGTTTCTTAAGTACTTTACAATGAAGATTAAATCTCAGCACATAGATCTTTGGGGGCACATTCATACCATATTTAAACTTCAGCAACCACCATTTTGGAAATGTGTAACTAGATAATAGGTAAGATTGAGGTGAAAGATGATTGGGGTGTGGTCAGAAGAGGAAAAGAGTAGGACTGACCACATTTAGTTATTTTCCTACGTGTGGTACTCAAGAAAGAGACAGAATTCATGAAGCTGTATGAGATTTTTCTGTTCCATAACCTAAAGGTAAGGGCAAGATAAAGACAGTTCTGAGAGAATGCTGGAAAGTTAGTTATGAACATTTTGAGACTACGCTAGGAACTCAACAAATAGTAGGCATATGGAGCCAGGGTGTATAAAACTTTTATTGATCCTGTTTTGACATTATATTCTTTCTGCATCATGTCTTTCCTTTATATAAGTGCTGGAAAGAAAGTATTTAAATTGTTTCTGTTTACCATATTTAAAACAAGTGCCACAGGCTTCCCTACTTATGTTTTAAGATTTCTGCATGTGAGGATGCTGAGGTAATTAAGGTGAATATATATTTCTGTTTGTTTATTTTACTTGTTTGCTTGTGCCTCTTGACCAAAATGAAGTATAGGATGAGCTGTTTAATGTATGGTTGCCTTCATTATCTGTATTACGAATTTTAATGTATTTGCTTATTTTAATAGGGATTAGCTGTCCCTTTGTATTTTGGGCTAATTTTTACTTTGTGATGAGACCTGTAACTTTGTAATGGTAGGTTGCATATCATCATTTATGTAATTTCCACAGTTTTCGTGACAGCAATCTGAGGTCTAGGGAATAGTAACAACTAGCATTTACCGAGTTGTTATCATGTAATCGTGTAACAATCCTTTAAATGTGTGAATTGACCTCCCCAAATCACATACACAGGAGCGGGGAAAATGGCTCAGCAGTTAAGAACACTGGCTGCTCTTTGAGAGGACGTAGGTTCAATCCTCAAGCACCCACATGACAGCTCAAATCTGTCTGTAACTTCAGTTCCAGGGAAACTGGTTCCCGCATACATACTTCGAGGCAAAACATCAATGTATATAAAATAAAAATAAGCAAATTATTTTTAAAAATAATCACATACAAAGTAATGGCATGGTTGGTCTCAGCAACTGTTTCCTGTGTAAATGTGCCTCACAGTTTCTATAATCTAGTTTTATGCAGTTGAGATGAACAGTTAATATATTTTCTACTCTTGGGTAAATGTTTTCTTTTATATTTAAATTAATAAAAGGAAATACATTACATTAGCTTGCATATTATTTAGCACAGTGAAATCAATGTTAGTAGAATGCATGCTTACTGAAAGTCTGGGTTGGGATGAAATGTCATGTTTGTCATTTTATTACTCAGCACTGTTTTCTTGAATTTTAGATCTAAATGATTACTTTTGTATAGTGGGATATGTCTGTCTTAAGGAAGATAATATTGAAAACCTAAACGAACATAATGTTCTGTATTTATTCCTTTGCCCCAAATTATGTAGTATTGCACTCAGTTCTAATTTAGTAAATTAAGAGTTTGTTTTGTTTTCTTTCTTTGTTTTAATTAGTATCTTTTTATTAAAATTTCTTTTTAAGCCTAGACAACAATGAGGACTCTAAGAGAGACATTCATAGATGTAATCTACATGGGTAGTAGAAAAAGACAAGATCTCCTGAGTAAATTGGGAGCATAGGGACTTTGGGAGAGGCAGGGAGGAGGGCAGAGAAAAATGTAAAGCTCAATAAAAATCAATAAAAATATACTATGATGATGGGAAAATATTTGTAACTTAAGAGCTAGCTACTTAAGTATTTTCAAGTGTACAATTAGGCTGTATTAATAGTACTCATAGTGTTATGTAGTTGTCATTTCTATTTATTGCAAATTTTTATTGTCTCAAATAGGATCGCTAAAACATCTTACTTTTTGATTTTGATATGGTCCATCTATCTTTAGCCACCTATATAATGTAATAATCATAATAATCTGCTTAGGCTAATGAATGCTGAGTTTGTCATTGTTAGAATGGTTCCTTTTGTTTGTATTTGTTTCATATTTCCATCTATTATGAAAACTGCATTGTTTTTCTACATATTGTAGTTTTATATTTACTTTCCAGAGGCAGTGAAACACATATATTTGCAGCTTGTAGGAGATCGAACTAAATGATGTAAACATTCAGATGTTTTTATTGAGTATCCAAAGAAACACTGGATGTTAAGGATTGTTATACGCAAAAAAGTCTGGCAGTCTCAAATCAATGCATTTCCTCTCCTTTCTGTTAGATGCCTAGAGCAGGAAGCACACCCAGTAGAAAAGATATTTGGGCCTGTGATCTAACAGAAGTTAATCCGCAGATGCGGATGTAAGCTGGACTCAGGAGAAGGAGGATGCCAAGATCCTCCTTTCATGAGTGTGTGCAAACAGAAATGCAACAGTTTAAAGAGTTTTCAAAACTGAGGTTTAAAATTAATACTTTGTTTTAGAGTTTATTCCTTTTCTTTTGCTGTAACACGAAATTTTCATGGATACTTTGCTTCTCTTTCTGTTTCTTAACCATCACACACTACTGTTGCGTAGAAAATAACAAAATTATAGGAGACCATTTTTCAGAATATTGGTTTTTAATAAAGAATTTAAGAAAAAGCTTGACAGTCATTTCCATTTAACTTCTTTTTATCAAGCAAGATAATTTTATGTTGCTCTAATAATATATTAATACAGGTTTTTGTTGTATTCACAAAGTGTAATTTTATCTACATTAGTGTTCTTGTGTTTTAAACAGTGATGTTTCTAATAGGGTTTATTTATTGCAGCTGAAAGATGGTGGCAAGGCATCACAGGCGCATGTGAGAATAGGCGATGTGGTCCTCAGCATTGATGGAATTAGTGCACATGGGATGACTCATCTTGAAGCCCAGAACAAGATTAAGGGCTGTACAGGCTCTTTGAATATGACTCTGCAAAGGTAAGATGAATTTTGTTGCTGAGGGAGAACTCAACCCTGAGAAACTATTTCTGTATGTTTGATTCATGCTGTGCAAGAAGCAGTTTCTATACTGCTGTTTTTGGTAAATAAATAAAAAGTATAGTGGCTCTTAAATTAGATATTCTTGCAGCATGTAAATTGATGAAAACTTTGAGGCACTTTTCATATCATCCATATCTTCATGAACATTGCTTGCATGGTTTCGAGAATTCAAGAATTCTTAAAAACTTTCAGTAGGGCTCAGGTTAATTCTTACTGTGGAATAAATATTTCTTATTCTGAGCAGTATATTAGGGTAGGGCCTTCTATGATATGGTTTGACTTTCTCTAGTGTCTTTTTGCCTTTATTATTAAGACTGGACTTCTAAATTTACGACTTTTTGTTGTCGTTAAATTCTTTTGTCCGCAACAATAAATTGTACTCTTACTGATGATAATAAGCCACTGTTTTGAGAATCCCAACAATGGGCCTGCTTTGCAATCACTGTATCACAGTGCTTGTTAAAAGCAGTGTTGCCACACTGAATCAGACGTGGATACGAGGATCAGAGGTGTATGCAGTTGAGCTCCCTGTTATTGTCACATATTTAATGTGCGAGTTAATGCAGTATCTCTGGCTTAGCATGAAGGAGAATCAGCTTTGAACTTTATGTATAAGGATGGAGCCTGATTATTACCAGGTCATAAAGTCCTGGTTTTAATGATTTCTATTAAGAAATGATGGTATTTTTATTCTTTGAGAATTCATGCATACATACGATATATTTTGATTATTTACCCCCTAGCCCTCCCTAAGTGGTTGATAGCATACCTTCCTCTGAAACAACTTCACCTCCCATCATTTCGGGGAGGCAGGACCCACCCTCCCACCTGGCATCAGGGAAAATTTCTAGTACTTATAGTTACTTAGATTTATAGATCTAGTTTGTTGTGTTATGATTGTCTAACCAACTGAACCTTTGTGTTTTTGTAAGTTGAAGAATTTTTTTTTCAGTGCTGCCACTGAATCAGCAGTTATACATACATAAATTTTTGATAGCTGTACATTTTAATGCATGGAAAGATGATCGGTGAATGATGAAACCAGTCTAATGCTAGTGTTTCCATACTGCTTGTCTGTAGAAGCATGCAACATAAGCATTATTACTGATTAAATGAAGATACACATTTTTCTTTATAGGCATTTTTGCCAAGTTTGATTTTGAAGGGAAACAACAGTAGTTGTCTGAGATGTCAAGAATATAAAACAAATACATATGATGATGGGTGCTCCGTACACCCTAAAACTGAATCCATATAGCTGCATAAGCTCTTTTGTGGGCTTTGATCATTTTTTTAATACCAGCATTCCTGTTTTCACATTGTCCTCTTTATTTTATAATCCAGACACTAGAGTCCTTATTTTTATAAACCAGGATTCACTATTTTATTTTCTTTTGAAAACACTGAGTCTCATAAGAATAGATGAAAACCAGATGTTACCCTGTTTGGATGCATTTCCAACTCCAGCCGTCTGCTACTAACTCTAATAAAGCTACTGAAGCACAAAATCTGACTAACATAAAACCAACTCAATATTATAAACATTGGGGGTTCTGTTCTGTTGAATCTTATTTTTCTTTTTCCAACATTGAGATTCAGGGACTCAGAATATAAGAATTTTAGATTTCTGTTTTAATTAATTGTAATTTTCTTCATGTTTCTGAACTTATTATATAATAGGAGCCCTTTATGATATTAATGTGTGCATGTGTGTGTCTCTCTCTCTGTTGTACGTGTGTGTAAGTAAGTAAGTTAGATTCACCTCGGCTCTCAGGTTCCACCTACCTTGTTCTTTGTAGTTTTCGTTGTCTTGGTACTCATTTGTTAGACCTAGCTGTTCTGTTAGGGAGTTCTAGGGACAAACCTGCATGTTTTTACCTCCCCAGTGCTGGGATTAGAAGTATGGGCCATCACTCCTGGCTTTTTTCATGAGTTCGGAGGGTCAGCTAGGTCCTTTGGTTTGTCTGTCAATCACTTTGTTGACAAAACTATCTCTCCAGCCCTACTATGGATATTTTTCAAAATGTATGACATAACATTGGCAGTTCTACTGAAAAAAGTGCTTTGACTTTTTAAAGAGAAAATACAACACTGAAAAATTGTCATTGAGTCTCTCCTACTACAGCCCGTCTCTTTTTCAGTTCTTTTTCTTGTATCCCAGCAAATATTCTGAACTTGAGTATTGTCATTAACTGCTTTTTCTGAACAGTCAGGATGTTCTGAATTCCTCTTCCATACTTAAATTACCCACAATAATACTTTTGCATTAGGACTCCTATTTATAAAGTTTTCTTTGTGAATATGGAATATTCTGTGCAGATTAACCTTAGTCCTATTTTCCTAGAATTAGAGTGTGAGGTTTCTGTCCTGCCTGGTTCTGCAGTCATTCAGTCCCAAAGAATCACAGAGGTCTACATTAATTATAAACTGATTGGCCCAGTCTCGCAGTCTCTTCTTATTAACTAATTCTTATGACTTATATTAGCCCATAATTTTTGTCTATGTTGGCCATGTGACTTGGTACCTTTTTTGGCGAGGCAGTCACATCTTGCTTCCTCTGCAGCTGGGTCACAACTGGAGATTGAGTTTCCTTCTTCCCAAAATTCTCCTGTTCTCATTGCCCCACCTCAACATCCTGCCTGGTTGCCCTGCCTATACTTCCTGCCGGTTACTGGCCAATCAGCATTTTATTAAAAATAATACAAGTGACAGGATAAATGACCATTGTCCCACAGCATTCTTGGATCTAGCAGGAAGCTGGGGAACAAAATGCAGCTTACTTTTTTTGCCTTGAATTGGGGAACTGGACTTTGCTTCCCTGTTTTGCCTGTGTTAGTTTTTGGTGGGTAGCTATCTTGGAGGAGCTAGGAGAGGAAGGGAGGGTTAGGAGGTAGTCTAATTTTGTTCCACAGTAAGTTGCTGCTGTGAATATTTAGGAGCAGTGAAGGGAGCTCTCGGGCTTTGGTGTGCTGGGATACAGGCCTGGCAGCAGCCTATTGTGAGGTTTCTGCCCACACCTGAGGCCTCTGCTCAGGTTATGCTCTCGTTTTAGTAGGGTTGGCCTGTGTTCTCTGATCACTATTGCTCATTACTGAATGCCCCCCCCCATTCTGTTTGACAGAGGTTTCTCACATGTCTTTTTGCTGCCTCATCAAATTCTTTTTGTCTGTTTGCTGCCAATGCACATGCTATTATGTTTACAAAACCCGCTTGGAGCTTCATCTCTTGCTTTTCGGTTGCTGTGACAAAACATTGATCAAAAACAACTCCAGGACAGAAGGGTTTATTTGGCCCACAGATTACAGTCATCACAGGGGGAAGTCAGGACAGAGACTCAAGGCCAGAGCCTGGAAGCAGGAACTGAAACAGAGACCATGAAGGACTGCTGCTTGCTGGCTTTCTGCTTAGCCTCTTTCTTCTACAAACAGGACCACCTGCCAGGGTGGCACTGTCAGCAGTCCGATGGAGGCCGTCTTTCTTAGGACTTTTTTGCTCTGAAGAGATACCATTACCAGGACAACTCTCATAAAGGAAAGCATTTAATTGGGGCTGATTTACAGTTCAGAGATTCAGTACATTATTGGCTTGACGGGAACACACAGGCAGGCATGTTACTGGAAAAGGAGCTAAGCCAAGAGTTCTACATTTAAATTGGCAGGCAGCAGGAAGAGAGAGTGACATGGGCCTGGCTTGAGCATTTGAAACCTCAAAGCCCACCCCTTGACAAACTGCCTCCCACAGAGACTCAACTTCAATGAATGCCATCTCTAGGAGACTATGGGGACCATTTTCTTTCAAACCACCACTGAGTCATTTCCTTCATTGGGGATTTTTCTTTCCAGTTTGCATGTCAAGTTGACTAAAAACTAACTAGCACACTTGTCTGTGATATCTTCCTACTGCTGCAACCTATCCCCCCACACCCGAACTTGAAGGAAAGGGTATATGTTACTCACTTCTGCATTTAATTGTATACTAGGTACAATCTGAACTATCCAGGCTAATTTCATGAGTCATTTACAAATAAACCTAAATAGTTAATGGTCACACCTAGTGCTGTCTGTTGTTAGGCTAATTATCCCATGCATTTTAGTTCTTCCCTGTTTAGACTTGGTGAAAGCAAGACCATACTTTTTGTACTCTTTGTATTTGATGATAACATATTGTATAATTTAGTATTTTAAATACACAGTCAGTGAATCATTATTTGGTATGTTAGCATTACTTACCAAACTTAGAATTCTTTATTTATTCCACAAATATTTATTGAACTTTACTATAATCCAGGTATTATTGTAGATGCTGAGAACAAAGCAGTGAACATAACAGACTCCCAAAAAATCTCTTCTCTTATAGTACTGTCAGTGGGCAAATAGACTAAAGCCAAGAAAACTGAGAGTATAATACCTTGATTGTAATAAACACCAACAAGGGGGGAAAAGCATTTAGGGGACTTAGAATGTGCAGACAAAGGGGTTGTTATTTAAAGCCGTGGTGAGGAGAGCTGTTCTAGCTTTTTGGGCCTGGGGCTCCTGTTAACTGAGGCAGAAGGACAAGATAGACATTAGCTCTTCAGAGCACTGTAAATGAAGGCAGTAGGAGGAAGGCGAAGTCAGAGTGTAAAAAGTGGGCAGAAGTAGCTAGAACCTGTAGGGCTTTGGGGGTTGTTAAATGTTTACAAATATAAGTTAATTTTTCTTATTCTATGGGAGTAAAAGCCATGAGAAACTTCTATAAAGTTCTAACTGCTAGAGCCGAGTGTGAGAGATAAGGGACTTTGATAATGAAAAGAGAGGCTGCTGGAGGGAAGGACATCATGCTTCTCTCACGTCTTACTAGTGAACTACTGCCTTTTCTTCTTAGCAGTGTGCAAAAACTGTAGACAAAGACCCTTGATGCTAGATTCTGACGTCTAGCCAAGATCCTACAGAGCATGCGTGCACACATGTATGCCTGTGTGTGTGTGTGTGTGTGTGTGTGTGTATAAGTAAGATAGATCACAATTAAAAAATTATCAGCAATTTTATGTGCTGGTTTTTAAAAATTTTTTGGCTTTAAATATTATATATTCACTAATTTTTGAAGTGTGTTTTTAAAAAGTAATTTCATCACAAAATTAAAACTCAGTTATTATACAATAAAGTTTAGAAATTAAATAAAATTTAAAATTTAGAATAAGAAAGAATTCGTATTTGGTAGGATTGGTCTATAGTTGTTATTCCATATCTTGTCCAGTTTTGGAACACATAATAAGGTAAACATTGTGTTTCTGTAATAACCTGGAAGAATCACACTTGACTCTTGTTCTACTGTAGATATGAATGTATAAACTGATGAGAGACTTTAATTTTCTTTCACAGAATTGGGTGAATTATTTATTCATTTTTTTGTGTGTTTGTGACTTAAACTAATTTAAGAATACTACACTAGATGATGAGAAATTTGACTCAAAATTACTTCTCTGACTAGAATAATCAGACAAATAGAAGTGATTATTTTAAAATACCAAATTCAATTTGTTTATGGTTTTTATCTAAGTCAAAGTAGATCAGTTTTAAAATAGCATTATTTCAGTTAACAAGTAAAGAAAATTACACTCTAGTGCTCTTAAGTAACTATTGGCTAAATAAAGTTAGATTCTGAGTAAGACTTTAAACTGCTTCACATTTCAATAATTCTCCACATGGGGCTTTAATAATAAACTTGCTACTAACTTACTGTATGATTTGGGGAACGTCACTAGACTGGTCCTTAATTTTCTTGACTATAAAATGAGATCATACATAATTTCAAAATCCCATTTTTGCAGTAAAATGTCTGGGTTTTGTTCTGGTCTTTCCACTGTAAAGGGTAAGTGCCCTAGAGCTTTCCACTGATCACACCAACTGCGCTTGCTTATCTTGGCCGAGAGAATCAGGAAATTGGGCATTCTTCACTGGAGCCTCTTCCACTGTGCCAGGATAGCAAAGTGACGTGGAGGTGAAAGGCGTCAGATAGAGATGCAGATAGCACTTCATCTTCAGAGGGGAGCATACGCTTTCATCCTTATTTGTTATTTTTTAATTAGGCCTGTTGGAATCATGGAAAAATTTATGTATGGCTTTTTTGTTCTTTCTTGTTTTTCATTAGTGGTGGCATGTCTGAGGGTTCTTTTTTGCCTTTTGTTTTTCTTCTTCAAATTTCATTTAGCATATAACTTGATCTGATTGGAAATGAAAGGTCTAGAAGAGCTGAATTTTGAAAAATATTGGTGTACCCTTTTTCTACCTCTTTGGTCTATATCCTAAAAAAAAAAAAATACCCAAAAAATTGCCAGAGGTCCAGTAACTACTATTAATGAATGACAGATTGGAATAATTTAACAGGCACATTGAGTTACAAGAAAAAAAGAGAAAGTAGTCTTGAACCAGACTGAAGCTATTAGTCATTTTCTGTTTTGTTTTACCGGATTGCTTAATACCCTGTTACTGTAAGCTGTACTGGTTCAGCTCTACATTTATTTCACTAAGAGCATGGAGGTAGGATTTTAGAAAGTTACAAAGTTGGATTGTTTTTAAAATCAAATGTTTTCAGCTCGTATCTGCAGTATTTGGATTAAGAATGTTAGGCCAGGTCCTGTTTTCTTCTTGTCACTTCACATGTCTTCCTGGTACCTGTTCTGCAACTTGACATTGACTTGGCTGTGTTTCAGAGGGACTTTGTGATTCTATCCCCACCCTTAGCCCCATCACTACGTGAAAGGCTGTGTAAGCCTGTGTGGCTGTTTGTTTTGTGAATGACTTTTCATGCACACCACTTTATGCTTAAGTCAGTCCAGTCAAGGTCTGTGTTAGCATGCCCACTTTTCATAGTTTAGAGAGTTTATCTGAATTGCCTAATAAAGCTCTTTCAAAGGCTATACCTCAGCCCTCTCTGCCTTTTTTTTTTTTTTTTTTTTAAAAAAAAAAAGAGACAGGGTCTCGCTGTGGAGTCTAGGCCTGGCTTCAACTGTGGATCCCCCTGCCTTAGCCTGCTGGGATCACAAACCTGTAACACCATGCCCGGCTGTCTAGCAAAGACTTACTGTTGTAGCAATGATGTTGGTGATTAGATGAATTCCTCGTGAATACTTTAAAAGGTGGCACAGAAGCACAGTAGAGACAGCTGAGTCCTTCACGGAAAACACTTGCCTTTCTCTGAAAAGAGTACTTTTCATTTCTCTTACTGTTCAGTATTCTGTAGAGATTAGAACCCAGTTACATCCTTTGGGCTTAAAAGGACTCTACAGACAAATAGACTAGTGAGCCATTAGTACTGGGTGGTGACTCTGTGTATTTGGTTGCCCATTCTAAATTTGAATATATTTATTTTTTCTCCCTGGTTGACTGTTTTGCTAAATTATTATTTCTGTATTAAAGTTTAAATTTTTATTTTTTATTTTTTTTATTTTCCGAGACGGGGTTTCTCTGTGTAACAACCCTAGCTGTCTTGGAACTAACTCTGTAGACCAGGCTGGCCTCGAACTCATAGAGATCCGCTTGGCTTTGCCTCCTTAGTTCTGGGATTAAAGGCACCAGTTACCATTGCCTGCCTTGCTTAAGTAGGCTTTTTATATGTTACTATGAGTAGAGATGTGTTCTAGAATTAGAAAGTATCTTTTAAAGGACGATTTGCTTAATATAGTTATTATTGGTGAGACAGACAGAAATGCTTGTGATGCTCATTCTTTAATTCAGTAGTAATAAAGATTGTTGGAAATAAACATGAAAGTTCAATGTAGTTCAATTGTTGTATTATCAATAGTGAATGAACTGAAATTTATGCTCTGGCAATGCTGAAGCCTGCATGGGCAGCCCATATATGGAGGTCCTGTTGAACTTGTCCATATTGGGTGTCATGGTCTAAGACTAGCTAGGTCTCTTCCTCAAGAGGGCACCAGATCACATTCCAGGTGGTTGTGAGCCACTATATGGTTGCTGGGAATTGAACTCAGGACCTTTAGAAGAGCAGGCAGTGCTCTTAACCACTGAGCCACCTGACCATAATCAAACTTGGTAACATGAACTTCACATCTTGAAAGTGTGCAATTGTTTTAAGCATGCTGTCATTTATTGTTCAGAAGAAAAAAATTTCAATGTTATTGTTAACCTCTGGAGGAAAACCCTAGTAAATACATTTAACAAAAGCTAGTTCCAGAGTAGGCTCCAAAGCTACAGAGAAACCCAGTCTGGAAAAACTTTTAAAAAAAAAACAACTACTTGTTTTTTATTTGTAAATGGGGCAACATAGTGCCTGCTTTACAGAGTTATTATAATGTCTAGAAAGAGCCGCCGGAAAAAAATCGAGTATTTCTCTCTTTTCTCTGTCTGAAATTGAGGCGTGTTAATGTGGTGTCCACTGTAAAGTTACATGGAAGTCGTGTTTGTTTTGTCTCTTGGAAACAATGGGTGTGACTGGAGGAAAACAGAAAATGAAAGAACTTAGCTGGCAGGCACTTCTGAGAAAGAAAGATGCGAATATTAGAAGATAGGGTTCTTTAATTTTCACACAGACGGCCTTTTTAATTGAAACCTTCCCAAGTAGTGTATGATTGCAAACACTTTGCTTGCTGCTTTGGTTCATGTTGTCGTCCTCACCCATGGTTTATGTCCCATCTGGTAGGAAAAATAGTGATGCAAAGAGAAGCCAGGACACACCTTGCTTTCTCCGCTGAGTCCTCTTGTTCTCCTTCGAGGAGTGCTAGAGCGACGGATCTTTTCCCTGCGGTCCAGACGGAGAGACGAGCAGAGAGTGACGTTTGTTCTTTCACTTTCCCATCTTTTTTACTCTTCTATGGAATACAAAATTCATTTGTATTTTCTTTATTTTCCTAGGTAACATTGAGGTCAAGTAACTTTCTAACTTCTGGACTGTGGTTTTATGAAGTATTTAGAAATAATTTTGTTTTAAGATCTAGTGTTTGTCAACACTACCATTAATACTAAGATTTAGTTGGGAAATGTCAGCGTTCATTTAAAAATGTACTTTTTCATCAGCTTTACCTCATGCCTTGCAGTTAAAGGACAGATAGCGATTTGTAATTCTTTCCTTTACGAAACACAGAAATGTTTTCATTGGGATAAGTCATAGAATGTGCTACATGCTCAAGGAGCACACGATCCTGTTCAGACGAAAGGCCACCTGGAGGTGCTCATGCCTGGGCCGGGTTCTGAAGGAAGGCTCCTCGGAACAACGTGTCCTGATGCAGTGTGGTAATGGCAGATGTCCAGCAGGACAGATGGAGGATGGACACAGTGATAAAGACAAAGGGAAGGCTTTGAAGGGTCTTAGAACTGTTAACTGTTTGCTCTGGTATTTAGCCATAGAACCTGGGAGAAGGGAAAGAGGAGAAACCAGGGACAGAGACAGACAGGGTGGCAGTAAGTGAGGACTTGTGGACACTAGCTCCATAAGCTATAGCATAGTCTGGTAGGAGGCCTGAGAAGAGAGTGTCTCTCAGTGTATAGCCTGACTGAGGCTAGGCTGTGAATTCTCCTTCCCCTCGCTTCTCTGTTCATCTTAGTATTGTCTCTGCTTCCTTGTGTTACTAAATCTGCTTCTCACTTGTATCTCTCATAGACTCCGCTAGGGCAGTGTGGTAGAACTGCATTCTCCACCTCGCCTTATACATTTGCATCTCTCACTCCTGTGTGCTTTGATGAAGTACCCAACACCCATCCCTTTACCCAAATTAAGAAATAAATGAATAAATAAAACTATTTTCGTGCCAACCTATCATTCATCTTTAAGAATCTGATTGTTAGCCTTTCTATAACGTCCCCACAGACTATTTGAGACTTGAATAAAATATATGATGGCATCACAGTGTGGAGAGAGGTCCAGCCCCTAGTGTGCTGGTCATTGGGCATAGAAAAGCAGTTCTCATATTTGCTCTCAGGAGACTCCAACTTTACCTAAGAACTTTTCTTTTTTCTTTTTTTTTTGTATGAAAGAAAGACTTCTTAGACAACTCTTTCCACCTCATAAAGATAGTTCTAGTTTTAATTAACAGTAGATTTTATAAATACTGCGATTCAGTTTTAAAGGAAGACAAAATATATAAGATACAAGTGTCTACATTTATTTTAAAAATTCAAATATATATATGTGGTTTAAATAGACTTAAGTCATGAATACTTGTGTAAACAAAACAATTGTGATTCATGTAGGGATGACAGGCTAAATTAGTTCAGGTCGTCAGAATGTCAGGGGAGGAGAGGAAGTTCATGTAACAAGAGGGTGGGGAAGAGTGTTCCCTTAGAAAAATATAGTTCCCTGGGCAGCTGGAGGAGAGTAACATGGGAATATTCTCCTGGCTGGATCTACTTATCAGCAGATTAAAAGGATACTCCATAACACTGGACTGCACCAATGTAACCTAGTCTTTATTATCATTTGAGATTAAAAAAGCTCAGTAGAGATTTCAGGTGAAAAGAGCAGCTCCCATTCGTACTGTATGGAAAGGAGGGTTCCCTGCCTGCCATCCTGGTTGAAACAGAAGACATTCACTGTGTAGTTACTGCCTTGAGTTGTAGAGAATGCCACTCTTAACAATACAGTAATTTTTGCTGCTATTGCCTGATACGTTTAGAAATGTTTCATAGGAAGTTAGTAGTGAGACAGACTGGCCATTCTTCTGTGTTTAACTACAGCAGTCTCCTTTGAGTCCTAAATAAACATCTTTGCCCATAGCTTAAGGAGCCTTTGAAAGGGTTGAAATGCAAGCCATTCCCAACTGTTTACCAGTGGCTGCTGTTGCTATTATAGTTTGAAAGACTGAAATAGCTCAGGCTTATAGGAGAAGAAGAGTGAAAAGGAGTGGCTGTTTTAAACACATGTAGGGCAGAGTATTATATTGTCAAACTTGTCTAAATTTGCCTCCATTTTTAAAAGAAGTCAGCTTTATAACCCATTGCCTACCGACTCTGGCTCTTTTTCGTAATTACTGTTTCCTCCCATGATCCCCAGTAACAATCTTTCTCTGAAATCAATATGAACTTTAGTTTTTTGGGGGGTAATTCAGTAAGGGTCTGTTTTCATGTTATATTAGGTGTTCAGTTGATAATTCTGAATTAAAATCCTCCTATTAAAGTCAAGTTCCCTTTATCTTGGCTTTTTTGCACTGTTTTCCTGGGAAACTCATCTTGTAACAATGAACGCAAGGGACTTTCCAAATCCTTTTTGCTTTACTGGAATTACGTTACATACACCAGACTTTGAAACAATAAATTATTTATTAGTCCCATGTGTTTTGTTATCTGAAAATATTTTTTGGTTGTCAAATTGATTCTAAAATCTAAGAGTTTTCGTATTTGAAAGATAAAGTTAGCTTACTGACTTGCTTAAGAATTTAAATCTCTTTGACGTACTAAAATAAAGACTAATAGGTCTTTTCCAGATTTCAAATACTCTATAATGTTGGCATACGTTTCATTTTCTAATGCGAAGCCTGGTTTACTGTAGTTTGTCAAAGAATTGTTCTAAGGCCTCAAAAATTAGTTGTGGAATTTTGCTGTGATGTTTTTTATTTTTGAATGTAAATTCCCTTGCTGTGTGATATTTACTGTTTATTTTAATAGTATAGAGAAGTACTTTCATTTTTGTTTATTCATTTGGGAATGTTTACATTAATTGTAACAATATTTGTGTTTCTAAGAACTTTTATTATGATTTTTCTTCTGCACTACAAGGAAGAACATATTTGGAAACCGTCTTTGTGTTGTTTTTAGAGTAGCATAAGAATTCACTAAGGGAGGAATATTAAAGAAGTAAGCTGTCTTTCTAAGATACTGAGCTAAGATCATCATATGCATTAGCCATTTAATCTTAGATTAACATTTAAGACAGATGCTACCTTATAATAGTTAATATGTATACAAACCAGTATTCAACCTCTTTCTTTCCCTAATGTAAATTATTTTTCTATATATTACTACACTGTCTTTTTTTAAAAATGGCTTTTTGAGGCAGGATTTCTCTGTGTAGCCCTGGCTGTCCTGGAACTCGCTCTGTAGACCAGGCTGGCTTCAAACTCAGAGACCTGGCCTGTCTCTGCCTCCCAAGTGCTGGTATTAAAAGTGTTCTCCATCACCACCAAACAACTGTCTCTTTAAATATAGAAATTGAAAAGTACAGGTGTTTCAAATGATGCTTGTTCTTCAAATTATACAATAAATAGTTTTGATATTAAATATATCTCAAAAGAAACAAAGTTTTGCAGCAATTTGACTTTCTAAATTTTAGTTGCATCGGTAATACTAGCAAGGAGTTGATGCTGTTTGAAAATTTTTAATTAGAAGCTTACAAAATAAATTCACAAGCTCCACACACAAAAAAATTCTGACAGCACCATTACCTCCTTCTTCACTCAACAGTCCCAGTGAATAGACTGCTGAGTGAGGTCTAGCAGCTTTATTACCCTCTTCTTATGAGGTAGCTTTTTAGTTGAGTGAAAAAGCATGACCACATCCATGTAGAAAGTTCTCATAGATTTCGAGCATTTGGAGTTGGAAGAAACAGCACCAGCCACATCACTGTTTTCTGTTTATACTTTGAAGAAAAGTTTGAACTCGCTTCTCGTTATATGACAGCTCAGTCATAGTACAAGCCATGGAACTGGAGTTAGGCAGAGGATTAGCAAACAGCAGACAGGTATTAGCCTTGTGAACCTGACCTTTGTGCCATCCCTTCTAATTGACCTTCATCTGCTGCTTTTTCCATGTGTTTTGTGATTCACTTACAGTGTTTTTAAAGCTGTCTCCTTAGTATCGTGAAACACTGTGACTATTCAATGCACCAGTGTTTCCTTAGATTGCTCATTTTTCTGAATTTTCTTCTGTGGAGTGTCCACATTCCACCGCTGGCCACTAAGGTACCAACATGTCCTCTCAGTACTATATGTGTCTGAAATTTGAATTAACCATACATATCTAATAGAGTTGCAGAAAGGCCCTGGGCTCACTGCCTAGTAGACAAATAAGGAAGTCAATAAAAGTTTAGTAATGGTGATTGGTATTTATTACTGGTAACTCAGAGTAAGTCAGAAATTCTCAATTTGCATATTACACAACTAGGATTTAAAGCCCAGGCATTCTGCTTGGTGCAGTGAGCAGGGTAGAGAAAGAAAAGGCTCTGGGCCAGTTTCACAAGTGTAGGTAGGAACTGTCAAGGGCTGGCTCAGGGTGGAGTGAGAGTTGTTGCAGATGGCGGCTCCTGGGCCCAGAACAGGTTGAGTGACTTTCTGCTGCTGAGTAGCTCTGCTGATCTTTGTCTCTGTACCTCCTTCTGTTGCATATCTTCCCTGTAAAACTCTGCTCTGCCCTTCCTTTGGTTTTCTCTCTTAGTAACACTCCTTTAACAGATACTTGCCAAGTTGTCCTTGGTGTGGCCCTGCTTTAATTGTTCAGATATGGAGGAAGGAAAGAGCTGTTCTTGCTTTACAGGAGTGTGTCCTGGGGAAGGACAAGTGTGATTGAAAGCCCTGTCCCATGTCAGTGTGAGAAGACTGTGTGAATGACAGCAGTTTCTGGGGGGAGCCATTCCTCTTTCGTTATGCTTGTCTTCCCATTGCACTCTTAGAAAATATTTGAGATAAATCCATGTGAACTAGTGAGTTCTCTAGCTGCCTGTTTTTCCTAGGGTTAGAAATTTACATCCCAACAGCATTTGCCCCTCCTGGTCCTTTCCTCCACCTGGGTTCCTCTCCTGCTCCTCCTTCCCAGCCCCTCCCCTCTGCCTTCCCCCACTCCTCCTCCATTTCTATTAAGAAAAGGGCAGGCCTCCCATGGATTACAACAAAACATCACAGAAAAACCCTCAGAATCAACTAACCTAGGCTTGTAGGGCCTCACAGAGACTGAACTGACAACCAAGGAGCCTGCATGGGACTGACCTCTGCTTATATGTTACAATTGTATAGCTTTATCTTCTTGTGAGGACTCTTAACAGTGGGAGCAGGGCTATCTCCGACTTCTTTACTGCTAGGCGGGGTAGTTAGTCTTATGCCTTGGCCCTCTTTAGTGCCATGAATCTTCTCTCTTATGAAGGTACATAATGCTTCATAGCACCTAAGACCCCTCCTCAGTTTTCCAGAATCTTATTCTTAGGAGAAAAGAAAGGATCTTATCTTGTAAAACCTTGTGACTTAGTTCCTGTGGAGGGAAAGGTTATTTCCTGCAATTTCAGTGTTTGCTCCGCCTTCCTTACACACTTACTGTATGCTAGAGTGTCTGCTGAGCTGAGTATAGATCTCATTGTGGAAATGACTAAAAGAAATAAAATCATAGAAAGGGAATTATTTATCATCATATGTCAAAATATAACAATTACTATTTGTTAATTTGAAATGTATTTATTGGGAAATGAAGTATAATTTTTAAAATTTATTTCATAGAAAAACAAGAAGCGTATTTTCTACTTCTGAGAAATACAAGAGACTATATTTGTACATAAACTGGCAGGCCTCTTACATAGGTTCACTCATTAGTAGTAAGTTACTGCTGTTTATTATATATATTTATTCTATATATATTAGGACCTTTGACCATACTGAAATGATTTGACGCAGTGAGATTTCATCAAATCCTTTCAGCAGTTTTGGGTTGCTAGAGTAGTTTTCCTGTGGCCACAGTATAAGTTACCAGAGGCTGAGAAGTTGCAAACAACAGAAGTTTATTGTGTCTCATGTCAAGCAAGAGTCCAGAAATTAGCAATCAGGGCACTGCATTTCCATAGAAAGAGACATTTTTCTTACCCTTTCATCTTCAGGTGGGTGTTGGTACCTCTCCTTCCACTAAGAGAACTTTTAATATTTTGTAGATTGTATAATTTATATAACATGGCATTTTGAGGTGTGGTGAAATGATCAGATCAAGCTGATTGGCATATTTATGACCTCATATTCATTTTTTGTGGTGAAAACATTTAAAATCGACTTTTTGGTTGGGGAGATGTCTCAGTGGGTAAAGTGCTTGTTGTATGAGTTGGAGGGCCAGTTTGGGTCCGCAGCACTGTATAAAAAGGCATGGCAGTGTGCTTCTATAACCCACTGGTAGGGCAGTGGGCCTTAGGGGCTTACTGTCCAGCAAGCTTATTCTTAACCGCATACTCTAGGTTTATTGAGAGACCGTATCAGGGAAACACCTGTGGTGGGCTTCTGTTCTCCACAGGCACATGCACCCGCACATGGAGCGCACTAATGAATAAGAAGGTCTGTTTTTAAAAAGCAGTTCCAAGAATACAGTACATTGTTCTCAACTATAATTACCATGTTATAAAATGTTTTTACTTTTAGTGGTTTTTATGAACATGATACACTGTCATTAGCCATAATTACTATCTTACACAACAGACCTCTTGAACTTATTCTTCTGAAATTTTGTACCCTTTGTTCGTTGCCTCCCGAAAGACTCTCCATCTTCCCTACCCCCTGATAACCATCTTTGTACCTTCTACTGTGAGTTCAGCTTTTTGGACTGTGCCTATATGTCAGAATAGTGATATTTTCTTTTATAGTGTATCTAAAACAATTTTGCATCTCTCAATTAGTACAAATTATATTTTTCTCTCTTTTTTATTTTTAAAAAGAGAGGTTTATATTTAAAGCTTAGTGGTAGAGTATGTGCTTACCAAAATACTTGAAGTCCTGGGGTCAGTTTCTAGCACCAAAATGACGACAACTAAAGTGATGATGAGGATGTCCTTGATGTTTTTGTTCTACTTTTTCTTGATGCTTTCATTCATTGGTTAACAGTTAGGTTAATTAATTCCCTATCTTGGCCATGTAAATAGTGGTGTAATGAACATGGGATACAGATATTGTGTCACTATACTTAGATCATTTCCTTTGGGGATATATACATATCATGTATGCACACACATATATTCATTCACTAGTAAAGGTGTTAGATCAGCTAATAGTTTTATTTTAAAATTTTTGAGAAACCACCTTAAGTATTTCACTAACTTGCTTTACCATTCACAGTGTATATCACATCCCTTTCTTCTGTGTTCTTGCCAATACTTTTAATGCTGGCATTCCTTGTGGTTGTCTCAATCCAGTTTCTGCCTCTCAGGTCTATTTGCCTCTTCCTCTTCAATGTCTGTCTTTTGTCTTTTATAAAGACAGTTGTTCTTGAATTTAGTTAGGGCCTGTGTGGATAATCCAGGATAACCTTATTCAGAAGTTTTAATTTAGTTAGTCTGGAAAGAAAGCTAATACTTGGGTCTGTCATAGGACATATATTCAGTTTAGTAGAGCAGATATTCACTGTGTAAAGTTAGACAGTCATGTCCTCATTTTACAGGAGACATTGAGTGAGAAAATCCTGGCACTGGCCAGACATGAGTAGGAGCTGTCCCACATCATCTCCACAGTGTGATCCTGAGCTCATTGTGCATAGCTGCTCAGCTTTTGTTACTGACTCTGTCGCTTCTGTTTTGGAACGTACATGCCTAAGATTTATTGGTGCATATTTTAATGTAAGGACAAATGTTCCCTTTCCTCCTGGTTTTTGTCTCTGTTCCTCTGATGCTTACTAAAACTAGCTTCAGCTTAGTTACAGTTCATCATCAAGAGAAGTCAAGGCAGCAGCTTAAGGGAGGATCTTTGAGGGAGCAATTACAGCATGAAGAAACATTGCTTTTTCAGCTACCTTTCTTAGACAGTTCATGTCCTCCTGCCTAGGCAAGGCACCACCCACAGTGGGCTGGACCATCCTGTGTCATTTATTAATTAAGAAAATGCTTCACAGATATTCCCGTAGGTCAGCCTGATGGAGGCAATTCTTCATTTGGGGTTCTTTCTTCCCAGGTAACTAGGTTTGTGTCACATTGACAACTGAAGCCAACTGTGACATATGCCATGAATACCTCTCACACTCTCACAAGAGAAAAGGCAATGCCAACAGCAAACTTGTTTTTCTTGTTTAGTGAAACTAATCGGAAACATCAGACTTTAATCCTGCTTCATAACTTCTTGGCCCTGATGAACAGATTTCTCTAGTTTTTAGAATTTGTTTGTTTACTTTTAAATTGGGAAACTCCAGTTAGTAGTACTTTTGGGGTATGGGGCTTGTTTGTAGTACTTTTGGGGTATGGGGCTTGTTTGTAATGATGGAAACTGAACTCAAAGCCCCATACATGATAGACAAACACCCTCTTTTGCAATACTGTTTCCCAGGCCATTAACCTACTTTTAAACTTGATGTTAAGATTCTATTACTGAAGATGCCGATATAGGAACAGAACTGATAAAAATGAAGTATACATATATGTGAATGATTTATTATAGTAGCTTATAAGATGGAGTCTTAGTCCAGCCATGCTGTCTCCTGATAGAAAGGCCAGGAATATTGTAGTGGTTCAGTCATCAGATTGAATGTTTTTAGCAATCCCAATCTGGTGCTGAATTCTCAAGGTATTCCTAGAGACCTTCTGATTTTCAGTCTACATTAGAATCCAGAAGAAGTCGGTTCAAATATCAGTGAAGTAATGCCGCAGCAACAGGGTAGATGAACTTACCAGTGAGAGTGAGTCAAGTAGGCAAAAAAGCAAAAGCTTCATTTTTTTTATCATTTTATGTAGGCTGCCACCAGAAGGTGTGGCCCAGACTTAGGGTAGGTCTTCTGGTCTTATGAGCCAATCAAGAAAATCCCCTATAGGCATTCCCATCCTGAGTTTTAGTTGAATCCAGATATAGTCAAGTTGACAGCAAAGATTATGCATCCCATGTTATACTCAACTGATGATACAGCATGGAGAAATCATGCTGGTACTGACAAATTTCTGATTTTACTTAAAGCTCACTCCACAAGTTAAATCTATAGCTGGTACCCATATTGGGTTCAAGAACCTGTGGCCATAGGCCTAGGGTAGAACCTGCTACTATTCTATTAAACAAACGTATTATTAAATCAACTATTAATGACTTATCTCTGTACCCATAGATTACTGCATTTTTCAGCCCTCATGAGGGAAACTTCTTATAGTAGATTGCAGTTAACACAGACTTAAAACTATGGATAACTCAATCTTAAATAGGACATCAATATTTTCCCTTTCTCCAAGGCTCAGGAATCAATGCATAAAAGGGGCCTAGAACGATCACAAGAGCCTTAGGAAATAAGGAAATAAGTATAAGGAAATGGTGTTATTTAGACATAACAGGGTAGCTAAACATGAATTCACAATGGATATGACGACATGCGTAAGACCTGTGCAAGCTCAAATCAGACAAATTCCAGTATGAAGCAGGGAGGTGGGCATGCAGTCTTACCCCTAGCTGAAGAGGGTAGCTTCTGGGAAAAGGAGGGTCAGTTTTCATTAAGGCTTGTCTCCTAGTAGTTTGAACATGATCCAATGGCCTCACACCCAAGAGTTATATGGGCAGCATAAATTAAACAGGACAGAATTAGGTAGGTAGGGAATGGGGGAGTGGATCTGGGAGGAGTTGGAGGGAGTATGAATATGATGAAAATACATTGTATGAAATTTGCAAAGAATTATTATAAAATTCAAAAAAGACAATCAGAGTGAATCTAGTTTGACAGGAAACAAGTAAAGGCTGGGAGTACTTTGGTGAGTACTTTGCTTGATTGCTTGAAATTTGAATCATATAACTAAGTTTTTAATTTTATGTGTATGGGGTTTCTGCATGTCTGTGTGCTGTGTGTGTGCAGTGCCTATGGAGGCCAGAATTGGGCATCAGATCCTCTGATCTGCCATATGGGTGATGGGAATTGAACCTGGATCTACTGGAAGAGCAGCTGGTGCTCTTTTTACTTTAATATGTGAAGTTGGGCTTATATTTGGGATCATTCAATAACATCAATAAAAATTTACTGATATATACAGTGTATATATGAGTTCAAATATGCTTTGAATCTAAATGACAAGCACTTATTGCCTGCTAGCAATGCCTAAAGACTCTAAGCCTCTTTCATATTATGTGAATATCCCTAATGGATAAGCTTCTAGAAATGAAACTGGTAAATAAGGAATGTCCATAGAAAAGTAAGATACTTTTTTTTTAAGTATAGTGATTTTTTTAGCAAATAGCCAAATACTCTCATATAAAACCTCCTCACTGTTTGTGAGTATGAAGCTTAGAAGTATTATGTTGCCCAGAGTACAAATGAAGACCAATTAAATTCACATAATGTCATAAAATTGACCAAGAGCAAATATGAACATAACTGATACTTTGTACAAATATTAACTTATAGCAATCAAGAATGTAGGAAACTAAGAGGGGTAACCAATAGGAATAAGGATAGTAAGGCTGATACTATGTAGGTACTTAGCAGCTCAGATGCTCTTTTCAGCTCATATACACACTTCCAAGACAGTGGAAAGTTGAGGGTTTACATAGTGAAGAAATGGAAACAAAATAGAGTGCTTGACTGGATGAAGGACATCAAATCACCATGCCTAGGAAACTGCATAGGGAAAGTGGAGAGCGGAGAAGTGCCTGTTTATCTGTAAACTGTGCATGACTTACAGGGAAGTGGGTGTGCCTGCCATGAAGAAGATTAGATGAATTCCTAACATGTTTTTAATGCAGTGGACTCTGAGTCAGTGGTAGAGAATAAACAGAGACTTTTTATTTGATGTCTCTTAGTTCACCTCTTTAAGCATTTCTTTTACCTTCTACTAAGGAAAATGTTATGAAAAAAGTCCATTTTTTTTTGTCTCTTTTTTGAAAATCAGAATGTGTATGAACCATTTTTACTGAAACTGCTAAAATGTAGCCATTACCTCTTCTGTTCTGTATAGTGGCTCTCAGAGTAGTGAGGGAGAGGGAGAGTACTTACTGATTCATTGCTTCTCTGTCTTCCTGCTAGTAAATAAATATACCTCATGTCAAGACCATGCTTCTACTTTCAAAATTCTCTTTATAAAAGTGTTACAGCACGTAGACTTAAAGAAAGCAAAAATATTTTATATATAAAGATTAAGTGGATCAGAAGTGCAGTAAATGCTGGCCACGTGCTTGTAGGCTTTGTTGCCACACATCACACACATATGTAAGGAAACACTATGACTGTCTCTAGACCTTATTACATCTCAGAATAGCTTTGGTGTATTATCACCAGTGCCATGCTAGCTTAATTGATGCAATTCAAAGTATCCCTCTAAGACACCATGGACTGATGAAGCTTTGATGACATGTAGGCCCATAAATAGCTATTTTGGAACTCTAAGAATGTTTTGAATTCTAAAAACTGTAATTGTAAAACGCAAGTGTGTCCAACAGAAATTCTCTGTACCCATGGCGCAAAAGTGAATAGTGAAGGGATTTAACTATTTCTCACTAAAATAATCCATCATATCTTGGTATATTCCATATACAAGATACAAAGAAATTCATGAAATTAATAAGTAACTTTTCTTGGAAAACCATCACCCAGACTGAGACTAAGGTATTTGTTAGAATAAAATTAAATACATGTAGAAAGAACTTTTAAAAGAACAGGAAGTCATTAAGAGAAGAGAAAGTCTGAATTTTACATTTTGATTTAAGGCCTGAGACGAACAAACACAGCCCCAAGAGCAGTTTAGAAATGATGAAGGAGAGGAGAAAGGACGCCTGTCAAAGATCAGAATATAGGCTAAGGGGAGAAGGAAATGTGCGACAGGTGGTCACACATCATCTGTGTTTAGCTAGAAGAGATTTCTGTAGGTTAGGGTAATGTAAAGGGTTTTGTTGTTCTTTTTCAGTGAAGCTATTTAAGTTTTCACATTCTTTGGGTATGTTCACTGTATGCCTTCCTGTCGATGATGTTGGCAAGTGCTGCAGACAGAAAGGCAAGTCTCCTGAAGACTGCTAGATGTACCATTTGTGAAGTCTCAACCGTAACATTCCCATTTAGGTTAACATGCCAAAGCCAGACTGTAAGAATTTACAAATGATCCCCAAATCAATAGACTTTTAGCCTCTCCCGAAATAAGAACCCAAAACTTGATTGAGTTTGTCAAGTTTGAAATCGATGACTAGTATCTATCCCAAAGATAGTGAGTTTTTCTTCTAACTCTGTGTCCCATGTGTTGTGAAATATTAGGATCCTTGAAAAGGCTCACGTCTTAGCTGTTTACCTTTCTCGTGATATAGAAACATTTTGACAAACAGGTTATGGTAAAATCTGCATGAATATGAGAATTTAAACCAGTGCAGTGGCTATGTAATTGGTCACCTGTCCATGTATGAACTGTGATGAAAGACACAGCAAAGATTGAAGTCAGCTCTCAAAGGGAAATAAGTCTTCCTGTGTCCAGAGTCTGAGTTGTTTTCTAGAAAGAAATGCAGAGCTGGAAGAATCTTCTTTTTCCTGCAGCCTTCAAAGAGGCTGAGGAGTAATTTTTTTCCTACATGTGCGTTAATGGCTATTTAGATGTTAAGTAGTCAAAGAGATTGCAAAGTCAAGTTTTAGATAAGAAGGTGTTTTGAAGATTAATCATTGTTCTTAACTGCTACCTAATTCCTGACAAGAGTTTTTGCAGCTGAGATGACCTGTGGACACACACACACACACACACACACACACACACACACACACACACACACACGTTTTTACTACGTTAGTTGTAAAACAGACATTTCAATGACTGTTTTTTTTTTTATGTGTTGCTGTAGTGTTAACGAATCAATCCCACACCAGTTATGTTTTAAGGGGTTATTTATTTGGCGGGGGGGGGGGGGGGGGGGGGGGGTAAAACTTACATACACCATAAACCGTCAGGAAGGGAGCCTAGTCGCTGGAGCAGGAGCCGGGAGCAGCAGCCGAGACCGAGCACTGGAACCAAGAGCCGGAACCAAGAGAGACCTTATCCGGAACTGCTTCTCTTTTTAAAAGAGAAATATACCACGCCCCAGTGGGCTGGTATTTCAGCAGCTATTGGCTGACGGAGCGGAAGTCGCTCCCCGCTGCACTGTGGGCTCCTGCTTCAGTGATTATTGGTTGAGGCAGCGGAAGTTACTCCCACAACACTGTAGTTAGTTATTTTCAGAGTTTGGAGAACTCCTCCTCCAGCATAAGCCATGTATTACATTTGGTGATACTGTTTCTTGATGGTGTAATATAATTCTACAGTCTTCACATTGAATGACTGAGAGATTCGTTCAAAGAACGAATTCAAATCGTTCAAAGAACATTCGTGGCCAATGTTCTTGTGGTCGGAAAAATGGGGGCGGGAGGGAATGAATGTATTGTTTAAAAGCCTTTGTGGTGAAATAGATTATATCTGAGACTTAACATCTTTAAATTAGACTAAATTCCAGCTCTTTTCCTTGTTTTTGTGTTTGAGGAAGTGCCCTGCTAGGTAACCAAGGGTGGTTTGAGTTCTTAATCTTTTTGTCTCAGTTACCCTCCCAAATTCCAGTATTACAGGCATTTGTCACCTCACCCAGCAAAAATATTCTGCCTCACAAATATTATCTACTTAACATTTAAACTCTGAAGAGATAGTGTTGCTTTTGACTTCTGACTATGATTAATATGACTGTAGGGGAACATTTTTTGATCATCTGAAAATACATACAAAATACCTTAATTCGCTGCCTGTTCAAAGTGCAAATATATTAATATGTAGTTCTCATGTAAACATGGAGCAATAATGTGAAATTTTCCTCAAGAAAGAATGCGTAAGCGAGTGAATCATGAAAGAAAGGGCTTTCTATCTTAGATTTTGTTTATAAAATAGTGGTTTTTCAAATTGGCTAAAATCACAGAGATCTAGATATAGTAGCTGTATATGTTATATGTATATGAGCATGTAGGTTTGCACACCTGTGCTCACACATATGAAGCCCAGAATAGGACATTGGGGTTTTCCTCTGATGCTGTCCATGTTATTGTGTTGAAATAGGGTCTTTCATTGAACCAAGCTTGTCGTTTTTGCCTAGGTTCCCAGGTCAGCAAACTATCAGGATGTCCCTGTCATAGTTCCCCAGCACCAGAAGTTCCAGGCTGTCATGAAGGTGCCCTACTTTTGATGAAGATGCTCGGGGACTTGAATTAGGTTCTCATGGTTGCTAAGCAGGTGCTGTTAAAAACTGAGTCATATCCTCAGCCCTTTAAATTTTTTTTGTTTAATTTTCTGCAGTGCATAATTAATTCTATGATAATAACATTTGTTACAGAGGAAACCTAGAAATTAGTAATGACTCTTTTAATAATGGTATTGAACTCTACGTCTTGCTTTGCCCCAAATGCAGTTTATATATTTTTAAATTTTTTTTTATTTAAAAGTTTTTTTAAAATTCATTTTACATACTACCACAGTTAACCCTCCCTCCCACCTTTTCCCAATTCCCCATCCACTCCTCAGAAAGGGTAGTGCTTTCCATGGGGAGTCTAAATCATATGGCATATAAAGTTGAGACAGGACCAATTTCCCTCCCTATATCACAGCTGAGCATGGTATTTTCCCTAGGGAATGGGCTTCACAAAGTCAGGTCATGCCCTGGGGATAAATTCTGGTTTGACTGCCCGTGGCCCCACACACTGCCCAAGCCACAGAACTGTCACCCACATTCAGAGGACCTAGTTTGATGCTATGCAAGTTCCCCATCTACTAGTTCACAGTCAGTGAGCTCCCACTAGCTTGGGTCAGCTGTCTCTGTCCTTGGGTTTCCCCACCAAGTTCTTGACCCCTTTGCTCATATAATCCCGCCCCCTCTCTTTAACTGGACTTGGCCCAGTGCTTAGCTGTGGGTCTCTGCCTCTGCGTCCATTGGTTACTGGATGAAGGTTCTATGATAACAATTATGGTGTTTACATCTGATTACAGGAAAGGCCAGTTCAGTCATCCTCTCCACTATTGCTAGGAGTCTTTTAACTGTGGTCATCCTTGTTGATTCCTGGGAATTTCCCTAGCACCAGCTTTCTCCTTAACCCTCACAATGGCTGGCTCTGTCTATCAAGAAATCTCTTTCCTTGCTCTCCCTCTCTGTCCCTCCCCCAACTCAAGCATCCTGTTCCCTCTTGTTCTGTCTCCTTCACTTCACCCCAGCCTCCCAACCCCCTGCCTCCACCCTCCCTTCCAATTTACTCAGGAGATCTTATCCATTTCCCCTTCCTAGTGGCGTCCTTGCATAGCTCTCTTACTGTCCTTGTTACCTAGCTTCTCAGGAGTTCTTATTTTCTTGATAGTCGTTGTTTGAGAGGGTGAATGAGAAATAATTATTATGTTTGTTTTTGATTTTAGAATAAAGACACCAAAAAAGGTGCTAACATTCAAATACAATATAAAGGGGGAACAAAATAGTCTTTAAGCTATTCTTTCTGAACTTTGATTTTTCTCTCTCTATGTAAGACTCCTTGACATGTCAGACTGTTCTATAGGATCAGAGCACAGAGTTGCCAGGAACTAGGGGAGTTTTCTGCCTTTCCTAGTACATCACCCAGATATGCTCTGATTTTATCTGCTTTTTACAGCATAACTTTAACTATTTCGAGTGCAACCAAGGATTATAATAGTAACCTTTTGTCGAATAAGTTTAAAAAATGGAACTTTTGGGTTTGATTGCTGCTTTCATTTTGTTCTAGATAAGATTATAAAAACATTAATTCTCCCTTTTATTGTTTTCTATAAAATTACCTGATATTTTCTGAGGGATAGAAAAAAAAGTCATTGTAAGTGAATGCTGATCTTGGGTGTTGCTACCAAAACAGCTGTGATTATGTTTTCGTTGTCTAGCACAGTGGTTCTCAACCTTCCTAATGCTATGGCCCTTTTAATACAGTTCTTCATGCTGTGCTCATCTCCAACCATCAATTATTTTTGTTTCTATTTCATAAGTGTAATTTTGCTACTGTTGTAAACAGTAAATATCTGTGTTGAAAACAGAGATGTCTAAGATGGTCTTAAGACAACCCCTGTGAAAGGGTGGTTCAACCCCCAACAGGGGTCGTGACTCACAGGTTGAGAGCCAAGGTATGGAACATTTCAGTTGTAACAGTAATAGTTTGACTTAATTTGCCTGCTGTCTTTGTAGACTAAAGAAAATAATTCATACTATGAAATTATGATTTTAATTTTATTAGTATATTGTGATAGCTTGATACAGGGTTTTACTAATATGAAAAATAAATAAAAATGATTTATCATGACTTGGATGTTTATACTGTGTGAAGGAGGTCTGGATGGCCTGATAGGGTCTTTGTCATTTTTTTTTTTCTTTTTTCGTCTGCTTCTCTAACCATTGCTGAAGAACTTTCTCAGGTTTCAGAAGCTGTCATAGTTGTCTTACTCTCCAACTTTATCAGACATAGACCACAGAAGATATTGATAATGTACTTTTGGGGTGCTTCTGAGAAAATAGGTTCAGAACCAGATCTTCTGCCACTGTTATTTGTCCGTGCTATACCTCTGTAAATGTTTCTTATAAGTAAGTAGTTGCTTTTAGCCACTTTCAAGACTATCCTAATACCGTTAACTACTAGTCTCCTTCAGAACTCACTCAGTTCACCAAGCATGGGGAATCATTCTACATCTTGTTTTCATAGAGACTCAGAATTATAAGCTTATGCCAGTGTTTGCTTTAGGGTAGTTTTCCCTGGAAAAAGATCAGCGAGATGCTGAAGTGCGTGCAATCTTATGTGACAGGCAGCTGAAAACAAGGCCACGGGTGAAAGCAGCCAGACTCTTAGATGTTGTGCATGTCAAAACGGAACAAAGATTATAACGCAAGTTCAGTGTTCTGTAAATATGGATCCCATCATTAATTTAGGTATGTAGCTCACCACAGCATTGGGTGTGGTCTGTGAGCACAGCTGCCTCTTTGATCTCTAATTATTACATTTTATTGCTATGTATGACTGGGCCTTTGGGTTATAACTAGGGATGCAAATGAAAGAGAAGGACATGTTGGGTTTACAGAAACATAGATGTTTTTGGCTTTTGTTGTTTGTATTATTATGCATTTTTTGTTCATAAAAGTTACATAGTTGGAAGCACTTTTGGAGAAAATTTTAACATTGTGGATTTTTCCCCCATGGGAATTAGGAATCATGTGTGTTTTCTCATAAGTCCTGTGGTAACTTTTTTTTATTGTTTCTTTTATTTTGAGACGATAATATAATCATTTGCCATTTCCTTTCCTACCTCCAAACTCTTATATATACCTTTCCTTGTTTGCTTTCAAATTCATGGCCTCTGATTTCATTGATTGTTGCCCCTGCTATATACACACAGAAACTCATTTCTAAATACATGAGTACAGCCCACCTAGTCTGTAGAATGTTACTTGTGTGTATGTTTTCAGGGCTGACCATTTGTTACTGAATAACCAATTGGTGTGCTCTTCCCTGAGGAACAGTTTTTTACCTATATGGACTCCAATTTCAATTGCTGAACTGCTTTTAGAGGCATTCACAGCCCACACTGCACTGAAGCATTGTCTCTGATAGCAAGTGCACATCACTGCATGCTGTGGTGCTCCAAGCATTGTTTAGTGTTAAAGTCTTCTCTCATAAAAGACAAGATTCTAGAATAAAATTATAAGTGCAATTTGTATTCAGTGTTTCAAATCATGGAGGCTGATAAATATTGCTGATAGAGCCGACTTATGTGGCAAGTACTGCTCTAACCCTTCACAGTGATTTTGCATTTAGTTTTCAAAATACCCCTGTAAAATTGATAAACCCTTGTTAGCATTTTCTTCTGATTGAACAGTCGGTAAATGAAAGGCATAGGGTTAGAATCTAGGCAGTCTGCTTTTAAACCAGGTGTTATCCTTGACAGATTAGGGCTCTGACAATGGCTTTTCAAATCAACCAGATAAAGATGGGTAATGAAAAATACCTGCTTATCTTTAGAGGCCAGTATAAGTGTTAGGTTTATTTGGTAGTCTGTTTCAGTTCTTCCTGCCTCTCCTGTATGAGAAGTACATAACTTTAGAAAATACAGCATTTAGGTAATATAAATAGATTGACAGAATAAAAAAGAAAAAAAAAAGAAAAAAATATATGGCCCAGTCTATGTGATAAAGATACTTGTGCTTTCAAGCTGGGCAGCAGGTGGCACACGCCTTAAATCCCAGCACTTGGGAGGCAGAGGCAGGTGGATCTCTGTGAGTTCGAGGCCAGCCTGGTCTACAAGAGCTAGTTCCAGGACAGGCTCTAAAACTGTAGCAAAACCCTGTCTCGAAAAAAATCAAAAACAAAACAAAACAAAAACAAAAACAAAAAAAAAAAAACCAAACCAACCAAACAAGTAAAAGGTACTTGTGCTTTAAGCAGCAATACTGGTGCTGGCTGGCTGGGCATCATTACTTCATGGCCATTTTAGTCACACAGCTCCATTGTGGAGAGTATACATAGAATTATAAACTCATTCTTAGTGTTTGGCAAGAACATTTTAAAATATATCTTTTATGTGCATGGGTGTTTTGTCTGCATGTATGTCTGTGTCTCACATATATGTCTGAGTCCCTAATGAGGCCAGAAGAGGGCTGCTGATCCCCTGGAGCTGGAGTTACAGCTCATTGTTAGTCACTGTTATGCCCAGATAACGGAGTCCTCCAAAAACCAACTAGGAGACCAAGTCCTGTATGTAAAAGCAGAGCCTTTATTCTTGTTCAAGTGTGAACTTGGACTCTCTGTGTGTCCAACTCATTGGCTCAATTGGAGAGCCCCGGGCTCACTTGTGGGTTTTTTATAATAGCAAAGGTTAAGGTGAGAGATTTCTAAGGATCAGGATCCCTGATTGACTGACATTTGTCTAGGCAGTTCCTGGTGAAAAGCAATGGGTGTGTGCTGGCAGGTGATCCTATCTTCACTTCTATGGTTGGAACGTTAGGAATTTCCTTTGGATGGTCTGTTTCTGGGTGGTGCCTGGGTGGTCTTCCTTTGTGGTCTTTCTTGGTACCTGGTATTGCCTGAGGGTAAATTTACTGAGACTGGGGCCTCTAGTTTGTCATGCCTGGGTCCTCCAGTCACCTGGTTCGTGCTGGGGGTAGAGCTTAGGTTCCCCTGGAAGAGCTGTCAGTGATGGTGATCTTAACTTACGAGCCATCTGTCTTGCCCCAACAAGAACATTTTTAAGTGAAAAAAAAAATTAGAAAACAAAACCATTTTGAATAAAGAATGGTTATCATAAGAGAAATAAGGAACTTTGATGCTGAAGTTAAATAAACATGTTGATTTGTTGTAAATGGTTCTTTGGAGATTAGAGGACAGGGTACATTGTGTTTGCTTTGTTCCTCTCTATCCTTTGAGAGCTCAAAGAGAGGAAATGGACCTGATTGGAATCTCCTATTCCCATTCTTTTGCACGTCTTTTCAGAGATTATTGCTGACCCTGTTAGGAAGGGAGTACGGTAGAGGGAATGCTCCTTTTCCATGAAAGAATCTACTACGTAAGTTAGCCATTGTAAAAGTTAGCTTGACTTGTCCACATTTTCAAACAGGAAAGCTCTATTTGTTTAGTCAAGAATTATGAGTCCCTGGTAGAGGACATCACTGTGGGAACAACACATCGAATCTGCAGTCATTGTTTGTATTCTCAGTAGTTATGTCAGAAGCAGATTTGGTAAGGATCAGTTTTAATTAAAGACATGTCCTGTAGAGAATCTTTTGTTGCTAAGGGTGTTGTTACATCTGTTTATTTTGTTCATTTGAGTATATTGCTACATACAGTATTCTTCAGAAGTTAAAACTGGTTTGCTCTTGTTTTACAAGGTTGCTATTTCAGGACAGCTCCGTAAACACTAGTGTGTGAGTACTATCAGCCAGTTTCTGTTTGGTAAATGACTATAGATCTCTCTCAACTCTCTGTCTTTGAATCCAGATTAGTGCTTATCATAGGCTCAAGACCAGTATTTCCATGCACTACTCACTGCCCCTTTTTACATGAAAGTGTGTGTTTTATTGGTTCATACTTTCACTGGGTAGATCATGACACATTAACTATATTTCTGATTATACATTGTGATTAAATGTTGGGAAATAGTTGTTTGCTTGGGCCAGAACTACTCAATTATTTGAGGTCCCTGGAGTAGTAGCACTGTGACCTTTTTGTTGCTCTTCTCGATGAGGTCGATACAGAAGTTGAAATAGTATGTAGACTGTTCATAATAGTTGGACATTGCTAGGGCTTTCAGGTTTGATCAGAGGAATCATCCACTGTACAGGCATAGGCTAGTTTGGGTTCAGAGCTTCCATGCTTATGTTGTAAGCAGTGTCCTGTTGAGCACTGTTCTAGATTGCTTGCTAATAAATAATATAAAGACAATGATGGAGAGAGGCAGTTAATTTGGATGAAGACCTTCTCATTCATTGTATTATGTGTCCTGTGAGGTTAATTAGCTGTTGTCAGATTTTCTCTATATAGTGTGGGAAAGGAGTTAGAGTTGAGAAAGTAATTTATGTTTCATATGGTTGCTCTGTTGAAGACAAAATGTAATACTTTGTTAATATATAAAAGCTTTGGGTTTTGATTTGTTCTAAATTTTACAACAAAATCTTTTTCTTTTTTTTCTTTTCTTTTTTTTTTTTGAGACAGGGTTTCTCCGTAGTTTTTTGGTGCCTGTCCTGGAACTAGCTCTTGTAGCCCAGGCTGGCCTCGAACTCACAGAGGTCCGCCTGCCTCTGCCTCCCAGAGTGCTGGGATTAAAGGCATGCGCCACCACCGCCCGGCAACAAAATCTTTTAAATTACCAGCCAGAAATATAAGTGGTGCTGTGTTCTTTTACAAACAGCCCAGTTTCTATAAACAGAAAGTTTCCTAATAAGTAAAAAGAAAACAGAATAAGTGCATGTTCTTTTCTCTGTGATCATAGAAACATGAATAGATCACAAAGGACTTATAGTAATGTTCAAAAGTATTTGTAAGTTCAACAGACGTTATTTTTCTTTTATTAGATTTAGATAGGATCCCTTGGATTGATTTGAAATTCAGTAATGAGAATGCTGGATAAGATTCTATTTCTTAATCAGTGAGAATTAAGAACTGACCTTGAAACTTAAGCAAGGATAGGCCTGGCCTATCTGTGTCTACAAACAATATATTCAATAATTTTTAAAGGTCCTGATTCTGAGTGCCAAAACATATAGATTAAAAAAAAGAAAACTGAACCCACCCATTATTTTTTGAATGTTAAATCAGTGGAAAAAAACTAAGCTATGAGATGCTAATAAATAAAAAGTTTTCATCTTATATGTTAGTGGAGATGTATGCCTAATAAGGCTGTGCTGAATACTGGAATGCTTATCCCTTTAAATTTTACTGAACTACCTAAAAATACCCTCTTTACAAAAATTTGTAATGAATGTGTTTTGCCTAGACAGAAATAGCAGAGAGGCTGTGTCTGGAGAAAGTGAACCGCAGACAGTCCTGAGCTTAGGGCTGGGCAGGATGCAAAGGCACCCCAGAGAGCTTCCCACTCCTAGATGACTGGCAGGCCTAAAAACAATGTAGAGGACAGGAGCTTTGCTGCTAACTTAGACTTGCATCTCTTGATTTGTTATTGGTCCTGCTTCTCAAAGAATTATTACCCTTGCTCCGGGAGAGTTTAGATGAGAAAGCAATAGTGGTATCCCTTTGGGACTCTTGAGTTTTTTTTTACGGAGAACAAGCTGGTCTTCAGGTTATTCGTTGTGACTGCCTATGTCGCCTATTTTTACCAAGGTTTTCCCGAGTAGTTAACTTTTTCCCTCACTTGAAGTCTGTGAAAATAGTTACGACTATTTCTTACTCATGCTTTCTGTTATTTCATGAACCAGCTCAATCTTGTGAGCATTGTAGCATTATGACAATAGAGAAGAAGAAGGAGAAGTACAAATTAAACTCTTTCTTAGTTACAGACAGATTATTAACTGGGTGGGGGTGCCACATACCTTTAATCCCAGCCCAGTATCTGCAAGTTTGAGACCAAGCTGGTCTACAAAGCAAGAAATTCTGTCTCCAAAAACCAGAAGCTAAACCATCAACAACAAACAAAAAAAAGCACGTTATTTTCATGTAGATCATAGGTACTGTGAAGGCAAAAAAACTTTTTCTCTACCTTAAGACTGGAAGAGAAGATTTCTCTATTTTGTGTTTTTAATAAACTATAAAGGTATTAGCCTGTGGTTGATACAAAGTATAGATTTGGTTGATAAACATGGGAATTACATTGGTCAACTATTTTCACGAAAGAACGCAGTGTTTTCTTTCACTTGTTCTTTTAGAATATTTTAAGACTATTTCCAGTAGTTAAAAGTGCATGGGTGCAGAAGACAGAAGTTTATAGTAGTGCATAAGGAATGAACTGAGGTGCAGGATAGATACAGCACTGTTGACAGTAGGCTTGAACCAGACCTATCCTCTCACTAAACTTTTTGAATCTGTGTCTGGTTGTGTGAATTTTATTTGAAGGCGGTTTGGAAATTTAGATTCATTTGCAAGTAGTGGGAAAGTTTGAGCTAGAGTTGGTAAGAGGATTGAAGTGATTGTATTGTCTGCCAACAGGAGAATAATGGAACTTTCTCATTTCTGGACCTTCTAAAATGATTTTACATTTTGCAGAATGATACTGAACTTAGAAACCCAAATAGCCTTTGTTCTACAGTATTAGCTCTGAGATGGTTTGTTGAAGTCCAAACTGAAGTAAGCCATCTATGGTTGCACATCTTTTTTCCCAGAATTTGAGAGAATGAAAACTGAGGATTAAGGGTTCAAACCCAGCCTGTGAAACCGTCTGCAGAAAAATAAACAAAGCAGATCTAAACAGAAACTGAAAGCTTGCCTTAAAATCCAAGTATAGTTACACTCTACTTGTGTGAATAAAGTTTTGTTGAAATACAACCATCCTTATTGGTCCAGGTTTTATCTGTATCTATCTTTCTACAATGACAAAACTAAATAGTTTGATTAGAAACCACAGAGTCTACAATATTTGCTGCCTTTTCCTTGTCAATAAGTTTTACTATTTTGTAGCAATTCAATTGGACATATATTTTATTCTCTATATAAAACCATTTTTTGAAATGGTACTTTCACTATAATGAAATTTCAAAGTAAGTCTGGATTATTGTGAATTTTAAAATTCCTTCCATTAAACCTTTACCATATCTGTGAACTATCTATCTATCTTACACTCCTTTAGTCATAAAACATTTTGTAAATCACTGTTGAAAAAGTTCAGTTTTCCCTTAAGTTATCCTGAGGTTGATTTTAGTGTGAATAAAAGATACAGTGGAGAGGTAGACTTTCTTCTTCAAAAATATTATTGTTGAAATAACTATAAAGTATAATTTTCCTTCTTTTGAAATAGAGTAGAACATGGTGAAAGTTTGCATGTAACTTAAAAATAGCCGTAAGATACACAGAAATAACCCATTTTTAAAAGAAAGATAAAGCATAGTAAAATTTTTATAAATATATATGACGATAGCTCATTGTTCCATCTTTTTTTTAGAATACTCTAGAATATTTAGTCTTTGGCCAAGCCTATTTTTGTGAAATAGCACCAGATCTATTTGTGGTGTGTCTTGATTAATTAAATTACTTCATATTGAGTAGAATGACATTAGAATGGATTCTTCCTCCACAACACTATTCTCTATAATTTTTGATTCTTTTGTCCTTAGCCATGACATGTACTGAGATTAAAGGCACGTGTTGCTATGTTTAGCTGGCTTGTTGCCTCTTATGTCAAAATCCTGGAACTCTAAACAGTAAACACTTGATAGGTTTGCAAATGAGTGAGAGACATCAAGTGACACATACAAGTTATCAAAGCTAGTTAAATTGATTAGCAAACTGGTTTGAATTTCACAATATAGAGTGAAATGAGCTTCACTTACAAAAAGGAAGAAAGGCTTAGGGGCCGGAGTTTGTTGTGAGATTGATATATCAGAGGGCAGGGAAATGAGAATATTGGAATATTGATGACAAAACTATCACTACTTCAAATTATTTTGATATATTTAGGCTTTCTTTCTGAAAATTTCAGTATTACAGTGTTTCAAAAGTTATGAATTCATTGTTGAGCTCAGAGTAATTCTAACTGATCTTCATGCTTGCATTTAAGTCTTTTAAAATTTAGCTTGATACAGCAATAATCCTGCTTCCCCCCAACCCGCTGTGAAAATGGCATAGCTATTAGGTTGGAGAGATTAGCTGAACTTTTCTTCCTCCCCATCCCTGCCTGTCTCCTTCCCCCTTCCTTTCTCCCTCCCTTCTTCTCCCTCTCTCCTTTCTTTTCTCCCATCCATCCTTCAGCTCTTTAGCTTGATTTATAGTTAGTTGGTCAAAATTTCTTTTCAAGTTTGTATCAACTACTATTGATCAACTCACAAGGAAAGTAACAGCAAAAGCACTCAACGGAAGCAGTTGCCAGGAGATGCCCTCCTGTCCTTGACATCTCCGAGACACACTTGGTTTACAGCCCTGTGCTAGCACAAGGTCAGGGCTCTAGATACGTGGCCAGAGCATTTCCATGCACCTGTTCCATTTTCTTTATCTGTGCTTAGATAGGCCATCCAGATTGTGTTCCATCTAGGTGTGTTTTGTTAGTTCCTGTAGTTAAGAGAAGATGTGAACGGGAGAGAAAACATTCCTGCAGTACATGTAAGGGGAGCTTTTGATGAGCTGAATGTTTTTATGTCTGATACATAACTATTTTAATACTTTTATTTATAGGACATGTTCTTGAGTAATTTGGAAAAGTCCAGGGAATTGTTGTCACAAGTGTTTAAAATGCGCAGGGTCTCTGGACAGTGAAGTACCGAGGATTCTTTAAGAGGCATTCCTCTGCACTCTTGCTGTTTGCTTTCTTTCACATTTGGACTTGCTTTGTTATTATAAATTGACATCGTTGTAATTAAAGTGATTAATGATGTGCTCTAGTGTTTGTGGGTCCTAAGGTCAGGAGGTGAAAGATGGCCATCCTGTGGGAAATTGAGAGCTCACTTCATAAAAGATGAACCAGACCTCTCATTTTTTTCTGCATGGCTATTTATGAGTTAAATGTTAGATTGGACTGAAAAAGTCTCCTGGTTATCAAAAGTAACATAAATTAATTTTTATTCACATAGTTCTGTTTTTCCTGCCTGCTTCGTTAAATAAAAAGTACATGGTTTGGTCATGCAGTATTAGCAGATACACAAACATGGTTTCAGTACAGCTCCAAGTCCTGGGTGTATAGAGTTGCAGTTTTGTCTGATTTTTTTTTTAATATCTAATCCATGATAGAGCTATTGCTAACTTATGGTTGTTCTTTTATGTTCTTCATTCTAACTAGGACATCACAATTCTAGTCTTTGATAGGTTTGTTATAACTGCAAACTCGTTTCAGCTGTTAAGCTGGACGCTCTGAAACTGGTTAAAGCTATATACAGCAATACCAAAAACCAACAAACAAAACAACAACAACAAGCTAACAACTTTGAAAGCTTATTCCAGCCACAGGGACAGCTTTGTTCTTTGAATTCCATATTACGGCGATAGCACTGAGCTAAGGCACTGGTATCTCACCATGCAGGCTTACTCTTGTCAGGGCTTCCCACTAAGGAGAGAGAACAATAAGCCAATTGTTGAGCCATGGCCCTGTGCCATTGCCAGGACCTCAGCAGACTGGAAACTCACCCTGCACAGGAGTGACTCGCCTTCCCTGCTGTCCGATGGGAGAGGCAGTATTTTGTGATTTTTTTTTTTAAAAAATCCTTATGCCATAGTTTTTAAATATTCATTTGTTTAAATGTCTTAAATTTACTCGTTTTCATTTAATATGTGACATTGCTAAAGGAGAAAGTGCTTACTGTTTGTCCAACTTAAAGATAATTATAACAAATTTAATTTGGGCAAATGTTTTTCCATATTCACATATTAGGGCTTTATCCGCAGAGAATGCTGAATACATATATTCATATACACACACACATATACATATATTCATATATATATATATATAAAACAGAAGTGGAATTTTCTTCTTTAAATATGGTCAAATTATGCTTTAGGAAAGTCATTCTGAGTATCTTGTTAAACACAAAATTCAAGAGAGTACCAGAGAGACAAGAAAGATAATTTGTATAAGCAAAAGGTTTTAGATTATGCATTGTAAAGTTTTATGATTATACATTGTAATATTTCTTTCCCTTAATTTTATCTGCTACTCCTGGGAGACTTAAGCAAACATTTCAGACATTGCAAAGATCTGTTCATTCTTTAAATATTTATTTTAAATGATGTTTCCCAAGCCCCACCCTCAACTCTGCTCTTGAGAACTATTCCTGAATAACAAGCTGTCTTTCAAATATGTACAGTCGACAATCCATAGTATTTTCCTTAGTATCCACAGGCTTGTGATTGAGATGATGTGTCGCTTGGACCTTCATGTTTCCCACATAGCTTTCATAGTAGAATGCGTTGTTTAGATTTTTACAAGGTAGTTTACTGTGAAATAAACTTTGAAAAAGTTTTTCTTATTCTGAAAAGTACATATTGATTCTGTAAATCAGGGAAGAGGCACACAAAATAGAAGAAATAAGTATCATTTAGAGAGAAACTTTTCTAAAATGTTTATAATAATGTGGGTGTTTTCTAGTACATCAGTAATATTGTAGGAAGCATTGTATCATACAGTACTAAAATGAAAAAATTTTTTTGAGAAGGATTTTAAAGATTGGCCTAACTTACAAATTTACTTCAAAAAGCAAAGTAAAACATATTAACATAACCAGCTTAACAGAATATTTCAAGCTTTTGCTGAAATTTCGAACTTCAATAAATATTCAGAGATGTCACATGATACTAATGGGATATAAGAAACCTTTTCTTTCAAAATTTAATAATTCTATGGTTCATTTTATGGTTAGTGTTTAAAGCAAGGGAGCTGATTTTTATTGCACTTTGTGGTCCATCAGCTGTTTTGTTTGACATTTAATGATAAGCCAATGTATTTTTCCATGCAGTAGGGTATTTGTATAATGACCCACCCTGGGATTTTGTGGGCGTATTGCCATTCTTTCTGAAATGCTTATCTTATTTCTTGTGAAACCTTGTCAGAAGGCAAATGGGGTGTGTTCAGATTTAATTTTTTTCTGTAAATTCAATTTTTTTTTCAAATACTGTGTTTATAGAGCTTTCAGTTATGTTAACATTCATTCTGAGCAGAATAAGTTGTTGAGACAACAAAACAGTGAAAATACGGTTCTGGGCCTTTGTCGTTGCTAACACTACTTAAGTTAGAGGGAACACTAGAACAAATGAAGTGATTTCTTTTCATACATATAAGATATCTGTATTTATCTTGAATGCAGCAGCCTTGTGACTGTTCGTAGATTTTTGCTTGCTTAATGTGTTGCTGAGGATTGGATCGAGGGCCTTTGTTGCCCATAGTGGGCAAGCTGAACTACACACCAGCTGTATAGTTGACCTTTATTTACAAATTACATTGATAGACATGTTTCATGTATTTTAAGACATCCAGATGAAAAAGGATATTGGCTTCTCAGTCTTGGCAACCTTTCAGTAATGTCTTGGGAGGTTTTAATGACTGGATCCTTTGCGATTAAATTGGATTGTGAAATTTGAATGAAAGGAAGATTCCACTGTTCTGCCCTTAAACTTGCCCTTTGTTATAATAACCCTGTAAGCTAAAGAGAACTTGTTTGAGAACCCATGAAAAGTTATGCAGCGGTACAGGATATGACTTGTACTACAGCAGCTGAGTGTTAGTATCCACTGGGCCTTTCCTTACGCCAGCTGACTAGTCAGTTGGTACTTGTTATAGTTAAATTTGTGTTATTGGAAAATTCAACTGCTGCTAAAATGTTGATCAGAGTTCATTATTAGAATATGTTTATTGAATGAATGATGAAAAAATGAAATTTATGCCCTGGCAATGCTGAAGCATGCATGGGCAGCCCGTAGATGGTGGTTTTGTTGATCTTGTCCATATTGGGTTTCGTGGTCTAAGTTGATGAGGACGACTGTCCAGGTCTCTTCCTCAAGAGGGCACCAGATCTCATTACAGATGGTTGTGAGCCACCATGTGGTTGCTGGGAATTGAACTCAGGACCTTTGGAAGAGCAGGCAATGCTCCTAACCACAGAGCCATCACTCCAGCCCATCTGTTTATTGATAGGCACATTGTTCTAGGTTATTTGTAGTCTGTTAACTATTTAAATAGAACAACCCCCTGTTTTATATAGTAAAATTATCAGTATTTACCTACTATTTTTACATTCTTGGAATTCTACCTTGATGTTTTATCCTTGGGCTGGTGTAATGTGAAAGGATTGCTTCTGGTATATTAAAAAAAATAATTTGCAGTAGGGAGATAGAGGAGGAATTGGAGTGGGGGTTCAGTTTGACCAAAACACATTATATGCATGTAGAAATTTCTCAACAATTATTAATATAGGGAAAAAATCACACTTTCAAATCAAGTAAATGCCCTATAAAATATCAGTAGCTTTCTCAATTGTTAATAAATACAGTTATCATACTATAAAATATAACAGTGTGGGGCTCAGCTCTAATCCTAAGCAATTTACTTGAACTTTGAAGCTCCCGTTTTGAAAGATGAAGATAGTGATACTTTTATTTCCTAAGAGATACTTGCTCCAAACCATTTATTGTCCTTCTTTAGCCCACCATACCAAAAGTCACATGGTGCAAAATAATAACAGGTTAAAATATCAATCCACTTGAAATATAAATAGCTGTCACATGCCTGGAGTTTTGTCAAACTTTCTTTAATATTTTTCTCGCACATTCATTGCTGATGACACCTTACCTTCCAGGTGCTATACTGACATATAGATTAAAGGCAGGACATGGTCATTGCTTCCATTGAATGGAACCTGGTGAATTAATTCAATCCAGTCTTTAATGTTACTCTTCTCACTGTTGTGGCACACTATCCTGGAAAAATTACTTCAAGAAGGGTGTATTTTAGCTCACAGCGTGAAGGTACATGGTTTGTCATAGTGGGAAGGTCTGGTGGCAGGAGCTTGAAACAGCTGGTCACATTGCATCTAAGCAGGAAAAATGGGTGATGATTTTCCTGCACTTGGCTCATTTATTCGGTTTAGGACTTTGGTGCATGGGATGATGCTTCCCATAATTAAGGTGTCACTTCCCACCATCCATTACCCTAAACTAGATAATCACTTACTGACATGCTCCTAGGGGATTCTAGATTCTGTCAAGTTGAAAGTTGATATTAAACATCAATGTTTAGCAAATGCATCAATTTGTTGAAGTGTTTAAAAATATAAATATAGGGGGCTGGAGAGATGGCTTAGTGGTTAAGAGTACTGGCTGCTCTTCCAGAGGTCCTGAGTTCAATTCCCAGCAACCACATAGTGGCTCACAGCCATCTGTAATGAGATCTGATGCCCTCTTATGGCGTGTGGGTGCATACATGGAGGCAGAATGTTGTGTACATAATAAATAAATGAATCTTAAAAAATGTATAAATATAAAGTAAATTGCTTAATAAGGGACTTAGTTCAACCTAAATATAGTTGTTAACCTTTAGAAAGAGACCCAGCAGTGGTAGATATGCTCATGAATGTTAGGAGAAAAGGCAACTACTTCTGGAAATCAAGATTTGGGCTGGATTACTGAAGAACTGCCAAGGATCAGGAGGTCCTGCTACTTTACCTTTTAATGTGGGGATTGCCTTAGCTGAAGAATTGAGAACTTAGATATATTTGCAAGCAGGAGTGTGCCTTTTTGCCTTATTTGTGCTTATAGGGCTAGAAAGATATGAGAATATTGGGTCTTGTGACATTTGACTTCTAATTACATGAACTAATGAGAATACTGTGAATGATGAAACTGAATTATATATATGTATATAATTTAATATCTCAAAATATATAAATAGTAAAATTCTGTTGACAATATTTCTAAAGTACCAGAGGTTCATGGTTCATGGTTTTTTTTTTCCTTTCCCCACCAGAGCATCCGCTGCAGCCAAGCCTGAGCCTGTTGCTGTTCAGAAGGTATGTTTATAGTTGGCCATCACTGGACTCAGTCTATCAAGAACTGCTGTTCTTATCTCGGATCATATTAACGTGGAGTTTAGTCTGAGCTCAGTTTTACTCATTCTCTTACTTAAAAGACAAAGAGGAAAGGAGAACCCAGATCTTACAAAGTTACTGTGTTAGTCAGGATTCTCCAGAGGAACAGCACTTATAGAATAAATCTAAGTGTACATGGACAGAAAGTGGGTTTATTCAAATGGCTTACAGAGTGTAATTCTAGACCAGCTTGTCCAACAATGGCTGTCTACCAGTAGTACGTCTAAGAATCCAGTAGCCGCTCAATCCATGATGCTAGACCTCTCAGCTGGTCTTTGGTGTGCGCTGGAATCTAGAAGAAGTGGCTCTAATGCCAGTGAAGAGATAGACTTTCTAGCCAGGCAAGAGCAAGCAGGCAAAATGAGAAAGCTTTCTTTTTCAATGTTCTTTATACCAACAGCAGGCTTGGCCCACATTAAAGGTAAATCTTTCCACCTCAAAAAATCTGGATTAAAAGTGTTTAGTTCTATTCGAGTTTTAGTTAATCCTAGATGTAGTCTGACAACCAAGAATACCCATCACAGTTACCATTTGTAATAATACTATAAAACATTATTTCTAAGTCCCTACAGTGCCATCAATGCATGTCCAAATTCCTTTCATATTTACTTTTAAGTTTCCTATACTTACACATTTATTTTCTAAAAAGCAATAGTAAATAGTTAACGAAATGCCATTCTAGTGTTGGATTAGATTAGTGGTCTTGAATTAGGTTATTGGCAACTCCTGATGTTCATTATGTAGCTCACATTACCTCAGACCAGTGTTTTTAATCATCTGATTTATTCTCTTTGAAGATTTTCTCCCTTTTTTTGTGAGGGGGAAGTGTATTCAGTTTTTCATTTAATTTACTTGTTTCAGCCCTAACTTATTTTTCTCAATTAATGAAAATTTATAAGATTTATGTTGGCCTCCCCCCCTTGTAATTAAGCATTTGAGCTACCAATATATATTTCTTAAAGATCTGATTTCCTTTGGGATGGTAGAGTGAAAGTTTTTGGGTTTTTTTTCCAGTGTTGTAGAAATTAATCTCATTTTAATGAAGACTTTTAGAATGTGTCCAGATAAAGGTTTACCAACACTGGTAATTTTAGAAGGAACTGCTCTTCTTACTTTGCTTACATTTTCTTACATTGCTCCTAGCAATGAGGAGATATATAATATGTTTTTCTTCATGGGACATAAATATTTTATTTTCAAAAAGAAAAATAATTTTATCCCTGAATAATATCTTAATTCACCGAGAAGGGGAAACAGAAGTAGATCATAGGAGAGATGCAGGATAATTGTTTTTTGTTCACCTGCTTTATGTTTTGTCCCTCCAAATTCTTTAGTGTGTATTACATACTTTGAGTTTGGTGAATTCCTCATTCTTTTTTTTAATTGAAGAGTTTAAAACTTGGTGATTTTCATGACTCAGTAATTATACTGTGGAGAGAAAGAAAAAATGCTAGAAATATGGAGTTATAATTGAGTCTTTGTGTATTTTAATAAGATGTTTCAGTTAGTAGGATTATGTTTATGTGGAATAAAATTATTCCTTTAAAATATATCTAAGTTGACATTTAATGATGGCCTTCAGGTTTTTTTCCCCCCTCCTGGTTTTCCTGCTCTATTTCCTAAATATTTTGAAACTGTCATTTTTATAGATGAAAATGTGTTTAGTGTGTACATTCTCGTTACGCTGTTGAGATCAGTTAGCATGCATGCTGTGCTTTATCAACTGTTTGTTTTTTCTGAAAATGTTTTTGCACTGCTTACATAATTGTGTTTGTCTTTTTAAAAATCAACATGTTTGTTTGTACTCGGTGTGTTTTGCATGTATTTGCTGTGTTTTTGTATATGTTTATGTTTTTTTTGCATAGGGTGAACCTAAAGAAGTAGTTAAACCTGTGCCCATTACATCTCCTGCTGTATCCAAAGTCACTTCCACAACCAACACGGCCTACAATAAAGCTCCTCGGCCCTTTGGTTCTGTGTCTTCACCAAAAGTCACATCCATCCCATCACCATCGTCAGCCTTCACCCCAGCCCATGCCACCACTTCATCACATGCTTCCCCTCCACCTGTGGCTGCTGTCACTCCTCCCCCATTCTCTGCATCCGGACTGCATGTTAATGCCAATCTTAGCGCTGACCAGTGTTCATCTACACTGAACACTGGTAAATCTGCAGTTAATGTCCCACGGCAGCCCACAGTCACCAGCGTGTGTTCCGAGCCTGCTCAAGAGCTAGCAGAGGGACAGAGAAGAGGATCCCAGGGTGACATTAAACAGCAAAATGGGTAGGTGGACAAGGGTAGTTTCTGCTCTTTCAGATAATTTCCAGGAAACCATCTACTTTTCCTTCAGCTGTTCTTTGAAGAAAGATGAAATTATACATGCTACACTAACAGTGTCCTTTGTTTATTTACAAAATACTTGTATAAAGCAGTTAGAAGTTAATCAGAACTTAATTATACATTTTTATGTATTCTGAACCTGCAACATACTCTTCTACTTTTCCCTCCATGTTCCTGCAGTGTTGAGCAGCTGGCACTTACAATGCAAGGCAAATCTAGCCTCAAAATTTCCATCATTTTTCTTGTCTCCACAGGTTTCAGCAGTGTGTTTGTAATTGTTCTCAAAGAGAGAGGACATGAGTTTGTAGCGATCTCTCTCCTCCAGGATGTAGTCTAGAAAGCTGAAAACATGTTGACTTCTGACTCACGTCTCTGCATAAATTGTTAGCCCAGAGCAGATAGTTTGCATTTTTTAGGTATATTTTATCGGGAATTTATTCTTTAAATGCAATCAGTAATTTTAAAAACTGAGTGATATTCAGCACTAAAAGCAATATATAGTTTTTTTTAAAAAGATGAATGCATTTAAACTATAGAGGATGTTAAATAATAGTAGCAATTTTTGAAAATTCAGTTACAATTTTGTGTTTGGGCATTGCAGTTTTAAAAATGTGTTGAACACACTAAAGTATTTGAAGACTCAAGTTTTAAGGTTACACATATGTTTTTGAAGCCTTATATTTAGGAGGCTAATTTAGGTCTTTCAGAATTCAGTGAAGTTATTTGAAGGTAAAGTGATCAACATGCAATTTTGTTAGGATTCGTTGTGATAAAATGTACTTTTTAAGGGAAATACTAAGCACATGTGATAAACTTCACTGATGCAAGTCCCCAGGAAATTTATAATTAAAATAATTGTGTAGATAGGCCTATTCTGAGAGATCTAACCCCTCTGGAATGTTAACTTACTTAATGAAGAGGATGTGCTTTCTGTAGCATTGTTGCCATGGCAGCTCCTGGGCTTTGAAAGAGGAGGTGGCACAGCTCCAGGCTGCTGCTCAGGGAGCAAGGAGAGCTACTGGGTTGTGCATCTTTGGCCCTGTGGTTGAGAGTAGCTTTTTAAAAAAGTATTAATGTAGACATTGAAATAAATTCGTGCCCTTCACAAAATGTTAAGTCTCCTCTTTCGAAAGGCAAAGAGTATGTGTATGTTTGATTTTTTTTTTTCTTGTATGTCTATTTTATGACAATAGTACTGAAGTAATCAGACTAGGTAACCAGAAGAAAATGATTTGCCTATCAAATGCAGAAGCAGAAGTTTACTGTTTCTTCAATTCTCGTGTGTGTAGATAGAAAGCCCACTGGAGATAGTCAGGTCTTAACTATCACTTAACATATCTTAACCTTTTAACACTTCTGGAAATTTTATAATAAAGTCTTTTTGAGGTACAAGGTGAAGTTATGGAAAAGTCCTGAGTTCACAAAGTTTCAATTTGTGTGTAGTAAACATTCCGTTAGTAATTAGGCTTGAAATGATTTAGAGCTTATTTCAGGCCAAAATGACAGCGCTGTTGTTTCAGGGCCTTAGTGACAGCTTCCTAATGAGTCGGCAAGTGTTCACCAAGCACATGCCTTGTGCTCACCACAGTGCAAAATTGAGGATAAAAGGGATTATTACATGTTTTGCATCATTAACAAGCAAGCTACTGCTTTGCATTTGCAAACTGAAAGTGTTTAAAAATAGCAGGATGTCAAATGCTGTCCAGATGTTAGGACAGTAAGAACACAGTTTGGTGCCTGTTAAATTCTAAGGCCAATCTGTAGTACTCTTTCTGTAACACATTCAAACTGGAGGAGTAAAAAGTCACATACTTCAGCCATGGACCTTCCTTGGGGTTAGTGTTTTGTAGCACTGATGTACACTTTCTCCTTGTTAGGTGTCAACCTGTCAGATTTCTGACTGCTTGGCTTCTCAGATTTTTATGATGTCAGTAAAACAAAACTCTCATAAAGTTGAGGGTGATTGCTCTTTATTAATTGCTTTTAAAATAACACCCACCAATGACCAAAGGATTAAAGTTCAAAAGGATACAAAAGTAAATGGCTGAGTTGTCTTTTCCTCCAAACACCAGGACTGTTAGCTTTTCAGTGATTTGAAGTGGTTGGCTAATTAGCCAGTTTTGTAGGTATCCCGTTCAAATTTGTATTGAATCAGTAAACAGGAGACACAAACAAGTGTTTATTGGGTGTCAGTAATAAGATGTAAACTAGCTATTTCCCGTATAGTAGGAAGTTTGGCTAGTGTATTGGTAGTTCTGAAAGTAACTTAACATTATGTAAGTATTCTTTTTTGTGACTTGTAGTGATTAAGGCACCTTTAAGAAATTTCAGTCTCTCTTCTGTATATAAATTATTGTTCTTGGCATGCCGCTCTCTCTGGTACCTCCTTACTCCATGAAGAACAGAGCAAGGCTTTTTATTCCTGACTGGAGACAAACTCTTTTACATGAAATAGATGAACTGATTTGCATTCCACTGTCCACATGCCCTGCATTATAATGTGCCACTGCTCTCAGGAGGTAAGTGTTTCATGTAGCCGATATTTCAGCTTTCTTGGCTGCAACTACTAACAGGGTGTTATGTAGTGTTTGAAGAATCTGGCCTTGAAAGATTAGAAAGTTAATGATATAATCAAGTAATGGTTTAAAATCCTTTTCTCTTCACAGAAGACACACGTGACAAAGTTAGTATCTGCATTACTGGAGAGGAAATATGGCGATTTATATATGAGTAAACAGCATGACTGCTCAGTTTTTGCAAAATTAAATTAAATTTTGCAAAAGACTTGTAACTTAAAAATGTTTTCAATAAGCTTGGTTTGCATTGGTATGTTGTAGTGCTTTATATTAGTAAGTAGTATTAATTAAGTTATATCAAAAGATGTGTGGGGTTTTCTGTGCACTGGCTGAAAGGAAATGCTTGGGGGATTTAATTCTCATTAGTTAAGAGTGTTACAAGACAAAGATGAGAAACCATAAAAACTTGTACCAGTAGTAAAAAATACATACAAAACTGAATTATTTCTAATTGACATTAAAAGTCAGTATTTTCTAAATTAAATTACCTAATACCCATATGATTTCCTGGAGAATTATTTCAGATAATACTACTAGCAGATTTAGATGTCTTTGTGTAGTGTGCTTGTTTCTCTGTGAATATTGAAAAGTCCGTATATTTTAAAATTACTCAACAGATATAGTTACCAATTTATTAAGTGGATCACTTAGTAGACATAGATGTTGAAAACCTAATGTTTTTTTTTATTCATAGCGACATTAAACTTACTAGTAATGATGATCTTAACGACAAGATTAAAAGCTCATTCTAGCAATAATTTAGCAATTTTTCTTATTAATTGAGCTGTGACTATTCTGAACATGTACAGAAGGTTTTTTTGTTTTGTTTTGTTTTTTAGCTGCACACCACAGTGAAGTCTCTTTGGAAAAAGGGAATATCTGCTTCGGACATATTCAAGAGAGTTAGCTGTTGAGTTGTTAGAACACCCTTCTGATTCACTGCAATCTGTTGATTGACCCAAACATATTAGTAAAACATGCAGACAACATAGTTATTGTCTATTTAAAATTAACTTATTGCATATAAAAACTGGCCAGTTAGTAGGTTCTAGTGTAGCACATAACTTGTTTGAAAAAAGGAAAACATGCCCCTTGAAATTAAAAAAAAAAAAACCAAACAGTTGAAACATTTTTATTAAGTAGATAGTTTCAAAGCTCAAAATTCAGATCCATTTAGTTACTGGGTATTTGTGTTTCTAAATGTATGACAGTAACCCAGTTCTCATCCAGCTGAGTGAGCAGCTGTGTATTTTCTTGTCAAGCTTCTGGTATGGGAGCTAAGATTTGATCCTGATCCAAATTTGGATGTGCCTTTCATTATGTCACCTGTTGTCTCTTGGATATCTTCCTATCATTTTTATTTGGTGTCTGTTTATAGAGACTATAGACTCAAAGTTGTGACTCTCCAAGTGATTAATATACATAGGCTGCACTTGGAAAGCACTATTCTTGAGTAGTATGAACTGTTTGACCCTACAAACTCTTATTTGAATAGCTTTCAAATACTTTTACATATAAGCCCTTGTAAGAATTCTAAAGGACAGAAATGAGCAACCCATTTTACCGTTGAAGAATATGAGCCTCTTGGAGATGTACTTTGCCCATGGCATGGGAAATGTACATCTTAGCTAGTACAGGCTATCTGACTGTCAAGGTGACATTGCTACATATGAAGCTTATCTATTTGAGCATTATTTTCTAAAATATATGAAAATATTTTTTGATTATATTCAAATGATTTCCTTAGGTTGAAATCAACTATCTACTTATGCCATTCAACCCAGAACGTTGCCTCCACAATTTCATGTTAACACAAATATTTTCCCTCAATTTTACACTATTGGATTACATCTACAATTGTATATAAGAAATTAAGTTGTAAAGCAATATTCCTGCATAGTGGAATAGAAAATGCTTTATGCCAATGTTTCTCAACCTAGTGGTCTAATAACTCACAGGTCATAGGACCTTTTCCTAAGATCATTGGGAAACACAAATATTTACTTTATGATTCATAAAAGTAGCAAAATTACAGCTATAAAATGGCAACAAAAATAATTTTATTGTGTGGGGTCACCACAACATGAGGCACTGTTTTTAAAGGTCACAGCACTAGGAAGGGTTGAGAACCACTGCTTCTGCTGTGAGGAGAGTCAATACAGATGAACCCCTCATTGTTGTGTCCAGCCTCACTCAGTGGAGCTGAGCCCTCCGTTGTGTTATGTTGATGTCAACGTGTAAAGTACCACAACTCTATTCAGTTTTAACGTTAAAGCTGCTAGGCAGTTTTTCTCACTTTGTTTGTAATGAATTTCTACTCTAGGTTTAATTGCAGAGTCGAAGAACCAACAGCATGTTCTTTTATAAAGCAATATAGCATTTATACTTGGTTCTCTATCTGTAATGGAATACAGATATATTTTTTTTAATAATTCTGCTCATGTTAGGCTGTGTGAATGAATTGTGTCTTGAAGTTCACTTTCTTCAGGTATTACTCAATGAGTTCTTTTTTACCATATCAAATCAGATAGACCTTTCTGAGCAGTAATTATATCCCCAACAATACAGAACTATGTAGTTCCCACATACTGCTTCTAAGGTTCCTGGCCTTATGAGTGACGGTGGTGGTCATGGGCAGAAGGGAGGAATGTGAGCATTCATAGAGAGCTCACTGTTCCCAGTCTGCTGTGCTTTCTACCCTTGCAACAAACACTACATTTTAAGAAGAAAATTCAGTGTAACACTTTCTTATTTAATGAATTATGGGAAGAGATTATATAGTTGCTTTTAATATATTAATATAATATGATAACTGAACAGTTTCTTTTCTGATTTTAAAATACATTCTAAACGATTTCTAAGTGATATATAAGATTCTACTTTATCATGTCCTCTTATAGGGAAATAAGAGTTTGATTCATACTAAAATAATTTTTTAAAAAAAAAACCTAGACATTAAAAGGATACATGGTTCTTTTTTTGGTGTTCAGGAACTTAGGACTAACATTAATATATAAAGTCGTTGTCAGTGTTTTGCGGGATAAACACGGCTGTTAAGCTGCTGGTCTCACATTAGCGATGCAGCAGAGATTTGTCTAACACCCGCCTACTTCTCTGTGTTCCTGGGATTGGTTTGAAGCATGGTGCTCATGTGCCTTCTTGTAAATTGCTTTGGATTCTCTGTTTCTTTCTTTTCGTTTTTAATCCTTCTTCTCCTCCTTTTTTGCTCCCCCTCTCTGCTGTCTCTGTTTTCCATCATTCTGGGAACTTCCATGTCTCCTCTATCATATCTTTCCTGTGTGAATTATTTCTCCTTCAGTAACCCTGGCACTGTGTAAGTACTAAACTAATGGTTTGTCTTGTAATTTCTATCATTCTGTCTCTAACTTTTCAGTTTTCACCCCAGCAAATCTTAGTATTGTTTCACTACAATAATTATCAAATATATTAAGGAACATTTTAAAAACGGGCTTTTTACATTAGAAATCTTCATATGAATAATTAGTGGTATGTTTGGAATGCCCACATCTCTACAGTAGAAAACTTTAGTAAAGCTAACTTTAGGGGCGTGGGTACTGTTACAATCATCATTTACTAGAGTTAGAGATATAATCTAGGTATCCCCTTTTTTAGTATTGTTTTAAAAAATAAGTGTGGGTGAGCTTCATAATTTTGAATGTCTGTATTTTGAAGTACATTACTTACTCTTCTGAGTTAAATTTATTCTATTTTCAAAGATTTTTAAAATCCTTAAAATTCATTGATATTTTTTAACACAGTCATCATATTCAAATTTTCACAATGAGGAAGCACTTCATAAATGTTTGGAAAAATCCTGTTATTTAATCTGAGAATTTGAATCTGTGGTAGCAAATGCCGTAAGGTCTAAGATGTACTATATTTTCTATAAACATGTCATGTGAACTACTCCATAGTGTTGTATTATTATTCTTAGCTTGAAGCCATTGTTTTATGATCTCATAGATGAAACCTCTCAGAGGCTAAACCAAATCAGTGTTCGGTCCCCATCACTGCCTAAGCTGAGTGTGACTGCACACCTTGTAGTTCTAGTAGTGCCGGGGAGATGGAAACGGAGGATCAGACGTTAAAGGCCAGTTTGAGCCACCTACCAGGTTTTCAGATCAGCCTGGACTGCGTGAGAACCTAATAACACTAGTAATTGGTAATAACTTAATAAGCAGTGCTTACTGACTAATTAAAGGGAAGCTTAAAGCGTAATAAGTTTGTTAGCTGCTACAAATTTTTTCAAGTACTTATATAAAATTAAGAGCTGTTTTATATATGCCAAAGGCTATATTTTTATAAATAACTTCTGTTTTTTTTCTAGTTTTTGGAATTTTTGTCTGTTCTTAAAAGGGTTAGATATTGCTCGGTATTCATAAATGTCGATTAGGTAGTTCACTTCCATAATCATGAAATATCACTGTAAATTATGTGTCTTGCTGTTTCGCTGCACACATACTGATTCTTATATATATATGTGTGTGTGTGTGTGTGTGTGTGTGTGTGTGTGTGTGTGTGACATACAGCCTCATGCATTGCAGTTAATTTCCTAGTCTCTGAAAGAGCAGTGTGATGACTTCTGTGAGTCCTGACCTGTGGAAAGCTGTTCGCATACATCATCCCCCTTATTCATTCCTCAGAACCACCTTTAAGACTCAAGTTTTTCAAATGGAGGATCTGAGATGTAGAGCAGTTAGGTTACTTCTGTAAAACACATGAAGTGGGGGACAAGGCCCTTCAGACTGTCCACGTGACTCCAAAGCCAGTGGCACTAAGTAAGAAGAGCTCCGGTGCTGAGTGGTTCTCTGATGGTGTGCCTGCTAGGATGCTGCAGTCCTATGGCACGGTGGTTGTCTGTGCTATGTTAACCTAGCAGGTCTTACATCCACATCTGGCCTCATTTAGAACATTTGCTCTACTCAGATCGCAGGACAGCATTCTGCCAGCTAAGGCCTGAGCTCCTGTTTATTTTCTGAAATATTTCATTTGTCTCATTTCAGGAGAAGTCGAAAGTATTTATCGTGTTCGGTCTATCCTGAAATGATAATGAATATTTTGATTTCCTTAACATTTATGCTATAAAGTATGAATGTTCTTGGCAAACTCATTATTTGGATATCTTAGTATTTCTGTCTTTGGCACATATTATCAACCTTAATTCTCAGAACACTACTTTGTGCTTTCTTTGTTAATGAAAACACTGAGGCTCAGTGAGATTGTCCAAAATCACACTTTTGAAGAATTCTAGAGTCAGGGTCTCAACCTTGGTCTCTTAAAGAAACCACAGATCTTCACTGTGTTCATTTGGAGTACACTTTGTTTAAGAGTAAAAATGCTATAAACACGATTGAGAAAGTTGTTAGGGTCCTTTTCAAAATTTCCAAAACTTTTACAATTTCTACTTAAGATGTAAAAACCAATCCTTTGAAGAATTCTAGGATAAATTCTAGGATCTTTAACCGGCTAAGTCATAGTTCATATTGTCTTATATGGCGCAGTAATTTCAAGTCATTGGATTTTTACTGCTGTAAACTTTCATTGTCTGCTTTCCTTATCCTTCTTCTTTCGTTTTCTTCATGTTGGGAATCTTTCTTCTGCTGCCTCCTTCTGTCACTTAAAAGGAAAATTCCACCAAAACGGTAATCTTGCTGTTCAGTTGTTTATTGTTTATACATTTATCGTTGTTTATACTAACCTATAAAATTATTTTACTACTATGTCTTTTTAGAAGGGTATTTTAATTTAGTATATTTACATAAAAGGAATATTGAGAAGTAAATGTGTAAATTATAAATAGTTCATCAGAGACTATTTTTATTATCAGTGTAGTTTAAATTGTAACTATTATTTTTTCCTTTTTTCTAGCCCGCCAAGAAAACACATTGTGGAGCGCAACACGGAGTTTTATCACATCCCTACCCACAGTGATGCCAGCAAGAAGAGGCTGATTGAGGACACTGAAGACTGGCGCCCGCGGACTGGAACCACCCAGTCTCGTTCCTTCCGGATCCTTGCCCAGATCACTGGGACTGAGCATCGTGAGTGAACTTTGAGAGGTCTTAGGCGAGGAATGTTTTTGGCTCTGATAGGAACATCTAGGCTTATCAGCAGTTGCAGACAAACAGTCCTGGTAAAGATTGCATGTAAGTTATGTTGTATATAGCAAGATTTCAGTTCAGGGAGTTGCATTGAGAAGGGGGAGGGCGTACTAGCCTTGGTATATAGCCAGTGTAAACATGTTATGGATTTATTTTAATTGCTCTGTGTAGTTTCAACATCTGACCTTAATTCACACAGATAGTTATGTGAGTGATTTTAAAGTTAAAAAAAAAACTTAAAAGTTTATTTTGTATTTTATTTACATTGCAGTGAAAGAATCTGAAAATGATAATACAAAGAAGGCAAAGTAAGTTCTCTTTCAATGAATTGAATGCTTTCTTTTCATGAATGGTCTTAATTTGTTGTTTTCAAACTTTCAAGTACAATGTTACAGCTTTGTTGTTTTAGTAAATAGAAACTAAGCATGTAACCCATGGTGCCTTTAGTGTGACCTAAACATGCAACCTACAGATTTCCAAATTAGTTGATACTGTCTGGATTTTTTTGTCTAAAACATATTCTCTTTAATATTGACATAATGAATGGGTACAGCGTATTTGGGGAATGTCTCACTAACAGTACAAATTTCAGTGAATGGGTTTCCTGTGTTGTCTTGAACTCCCTTTATTTGGTGCTTAAAAAAAAATTTTCCAAGAGGACTCTGTAGACTAATTCTGTATTTCCAAAAACTCTATACTTTTGAATGCTGCTATTTTTAACAAAACAGCTGTCTGAAATCCAGCTTTTACAAGGCATGTTTTCTGCATGTTGGAATTAGTATAGACTCTCTTCCTTTCACCTTTTATGACTCTTCTGTCACTCTCTTTTATTTCCACAGGGAAAAGATACCCCTTCACGTTTTTAGTCCCAAATACACAAAATTACGTGACTGGCACCATGAAGTCTCAGCACGTGCTCTTAACGTTCAGTGATTATGAGCCTTGCTTCCCCACCGAGCAGCCAGCCATGCCTTTCACTCACTCGCCTTCTCTTTCTCCAGTTCGTAGCAGAATCTGCTTCACATTTGTCTTGCGAAAACTAGAACGTTTCTATACTATCCTAACAGTTTCCAATTGTGAAAACAAGAAGAACGAACATGTTTTGTCCTAACTGGTAGCTTACACATGCAAAACCAAAGAAAGAAAAGGAAGTGACCAGACCCTTTCAGTATATTTACACTTATTTTCGCTGTTTGGGAAGGAAGTGTGGAGTAGGAAGTCCTTTTGTAAGGTTCATCTGGTTTGTCGATTGAAGCAGAGGTGGATGAACAAACAATGTCCTTGTCTAATTAGGAAAGTGATTCCCTTATGCTGTGATATTTCCCAAGTTTACTTGCAAGTTTATCATTAGGGGATGTTCACAGCTGATTGTAAATTCTAAGAGAGCAAATATGAGGAGGCAGATTGAGCAGAGAAGACTATTAAAGCTCATTGTGGATTTGGGTGTCTTTAAAAGCCTAGTTCACGTGACTACAAAAAAAGATATTTTGCCTTTGCTTGCAGTGGGGAAACATAGTATTGTTTTACTTCAGTTGATTTTAAAGATTCTGTCATCTACTGAGGAAGTGTATGTAAGCTGGTGGTGTTTTCATGGAATATCCAAATTCTAGTTGTCAACAGGAAGACATGTAGAAGATAGCTTTGCTTTTTCTTTATGTTGGAGGAAAATGGCATAAAATAAGTTTCAATTTAAATGTTCCTGATTTGGAAAAATATTTTAGTGTTTTAAACTACTGTGTGTTGCTGCTATTCTTACAAAGCTATATTTTGGGCAGTACAGGGAAATGAAGTATCTGATTATAAATGCTTTTTGCCTTGTAATATAATATATTATATAGTAGGTCTAACTTCAGTGATAAATGCATTTTGAAGTTTGGAAAGAATTGTAATAAAGTTGTCTGTACCTTGCTTCTGTACTTGTTTCTTTGAGGCTAGTGACCTGCTGTCCAGGGCTTGTTAAAATGTTACTTTAGTAGGATGAGTAACTCCCTTGTCTTTTCATTTGGAGAACTTTTCAATTCATCAAGTTACCAAAATGTGAAAGTAACACAGGGCAAAAACCCAGCCTTCTCTTTTGTCCTCCAGAGTTGTTAGTTATTTAAGGCAGCATCTTATGTGAACAATATATAATCCATTTCCCTGTGATAAAGTCAAGAGTCCTTCTTTGTAAAACAGTGATTACTGGGGTTCTGGCCTACATTCAAAGATCAATTTTTACTTTTCCCAGTGTTCCCTACTTCTGTGTCAATATAGACTAGAAGTATTGTGGATAAGTTGAGGAACTAATATAAATTTCAGTTAGGGATTTGTTATTATGCAACAGTTATCCTGTCAGATGCATTTGAAAATAGTTCGAGGATTTAGCTGTGTCTGCCACCGCCCCCATGATATGAAGGATATCCGTTTTTGAAGTATTTCCTTAGATATTCAAAGCCTTGCCTACTTGTTCTCTTTTGATCCTGATGTTAGACCCAGTGTTTACTACATCTCTGTCCTATGGAAGAAACTCTTTCTTTTACCGGGTTTTTCTGTACCTAGCAATTATTCATTATTTGAAAAGACAGTATCCGAAAGAAGACTGAGTTAGAGTCACTGAAAAATGAAGTATCAGAGTAAAGATGGTATATTCCCACCAAAAATCCAGTTTTCTTGAGTAACTATAGAGTTCAAAGAACCCTTAGAATAATTTTAGATAAATAAAACATTTTTCCTAATACAAAGAATATGTGTAGTACTTTTTTTTTTTAAATTTGAAATAGATGGTGTTGAAAAAAAGTGTTGAGTGCCTTGTCTAATGCCAATAGTGTGTATCTAATATATCATCACAAGTTCAGATGACCGAAGTCGTCTGCATGGGAGTGGGAATCGGCCAGCATCGGGAAGATGTTCATTTCGTCCTGCCAGAACTGCAGTTCCTGAGCCCAGTGACTCTTCTGGGACAGCGTGTATGCCTAGCACAAAAATCTAGCCAGATACTATAAAAGTTTTACACAATGTATTTTGTAAGGATACCTGATTTATTTATGCCTTGTTTGTGTCTTTTTTTACGTACTTTATCACAGGCTTGTTTTAAATATGAAATTGAGAAGTTCCTCTCCAGTAATTCTCAACATATTTTTTCCATGGTGTTTTACTAGTCAGAGTATGGGTGTGTCTTACCCAGTCATCTTCTTTCGTTACCTCTCACATATATTACTCTTGTGATAGGGTCATGCTCATTTCATTGTCCTCGCACCCGTATAGAAAGCTCAGATATATAGATGCAGAAGAGCTAGTCCAGTTTTTCATTCCAAAGTATAGAATTGGATTCATAAAAATAATTTATTAATTTTTCAGAGAAACCCTATCTCTAAAAACCAAAAAAGATATAATTTATTAAGTTTTACTTCATGTTCATTGCTCTTTTGCCTGCATATATTTCTCTGTGAGGGTGTCAGATCTTGAAATTACAGACAGCTGCGTGCTGCCAAATGGAAGCTGGGAACTGAACCTGGGTCCTCTGGAAGAGCAGTCAGAGCTCTTAACCACCGAGCTGTCTCTTCAGCCCTCGAACTGGATTTATCCAGATAAATAATTTTACATTTGCTTTATTTTTGATATGATTTATGACCACTCATTGATTCATTCATTCTGTGTTTCATCCTTTCATATGAATAATTATTTGACTGTCAGTCACCAATCTGTGTGCAGTGGATACCATAGGAAATAATGGGCAAACATATAAACAAGATGATCCAAGGTCATTTTGTTAACAGATAATAAAGTAGGTTAATATAAAACAGATTTGCCTTAGGCAGGTCAGGATTGCTGTCGACTGTGTGGCTCTCTGTGAATTCAGCTTTAGTGCTGACTTTCTGTGGAGAATAAGAACTGAGCTGGGTGATGATCTCAGGCAGTGTTCAAGGTGAAGGAGACTGGTGGAAAACAGTGTGGCAAGTCTCTGGATCAGAGAACACAGTGTAGCGGAGATGAGTAGGAGAAACAGATAGAAAAGTAATTCTTAAGCATGTGAGCAAACAGTTTTTATTCTGTATTTAACCACTTGAGTAAATTTTAAAATGAAGAATCAGAGCATTGGAGAGGGGGTTTGCCAGCTTGTTAAATAAAGTACATACCTAGTAGTCCAGCCCTGACCACTGTCAATTTATTATTTTTTTTCTATTACGATTCAATGAAGATGTAGAGGGGGAAAAAGACTTCCTTCCATATACTGTCTTTGTGGTATGGAAGGAGCAGAATATGCTATGGAACACAGATAAGACAGCAAAGTTGGAATGTCTAAAACTTGGACTGTAATAGAGAACTCATAATTTAGTTGGTAGGTTTAACGATTCTGGCTTCTCTGTAAAAAACTGGCTTGATTTATCCCATTTATTAAAATTTCATGATGCAATTAAGTATTTCCTGGGTGATTCTTTGCAAAATAGGTATCATAGCTTAAATTGCTATTGGAAACAGCGAGAAAGAGAACAATCAATACACTCAGATTTGTAGTTGACTGAGTTTCCACTTCAGCAGAGGACCTGATAGCTGCGTGTGTGATGTGTGTAAGCTAGGCAGCCGTACTCTGATTCACCTCAGCACTCACATTCAGCAAGCTGTTGATATGGGGAAGAGGAGATCGAAGTCTGATCATGTTGGCATACCAGAGACAGCTTCTAATGGCTGTTGTGTCTCCAGGACTGCTGTGGCAGATTGGCTGGGGCTGCCCTCCTCCACAACAGCAGCTCACCTCTGCTGAGTCCTGCTACCTGGCCCCTCTCTCTCCCAGCTCTTGATTTAAGAAGCGTTTCCTAATAAGCACCTTCCATGCTAAACCCTGAAAGCTGGTCACCAGACTTGGTTACACAGGTCCTACAGCGTGGTTCTTTTACTAATTTTCTCATCGCTTTTTTCTTCAGTCTACTTTCCTTCCTCCTTGATCTTTGACAACAGACCACAGCCACAAGATTAAAGACGTCTTTGAAGTAAAAGATTAGTAACAGTGCATGGAAGTTAAAAGGAAGATTCATCTACTTTTTTTTTTCCTTGAATGAAAAGTGTTTCTTTGTTGATTACATTATAGGCCATCTAGACTTAATGACTGGGTATTGTAGGTAGAGCTGTGTCAGTGATGCGGTGGAGGAAGAACTCTTAAAAGGAAAATGATTGAGTACGTGTAACGCATGTCTAAAGGATTGCTGTTTGAATGTTGTAAATGGAAGTGTGCAGCATTTTAGAATCCTGTGTATTTGTCTTTTGATGAGCCCTTTAATAAATTTTCTCTGGGTACATTTCTTCTCTGTACATTGTTAATTCTACTTCCTGGTCTCTCCATATCTATTGGTAATGAGTCGTGGGCAGGTACACACAGCTAGGAGATGCTGCTAGGAAGTTACTGAAGACGTGTCCAGCCCTCAGTGCCGGTGGTGTGATACTGAGAACAGCTGGCTGGAATGCTTCTGTCCTCTACGGAGTTTTCTTATTCCATCTCACAACTTGACTTATATATTCTCTATAATTCACATTCTCCACATCCACCCCACAGTGGAAGTAACGCACTTCTAACTTAATTTACTATACAGAATTTAACTTTTTTGATACCTCTTTTTATGGTATTTATCTACATATCCTGACTTTCTACCTTGTTCCTGGAAGACAAGAGTCTTCATATAACAATACAGATTGGAAGAAAAGGCATTCTCATAGGTACAGTATTTCCTGCCGAATGCATTCAGCAGTGAGTATATATGTAAAGGAAAAAGTCTTTGGAAAGATTCACCTTGAAGATGGATTAGAATCTACGATTCCTCTCCGTCTACCTCTTAATCAGAAAGATACTGTATTAGGCAGTCCTGGCACAAGAAGCACACATGAAGTGGATTAAGCAATTGGATTAATGCCTAGATCACCATAACAGCAGTCTTGGTTTTCAGTGAAGCCTGTCTTCTTTGCTGGCAGATCGCCACCTCTTCAGTGTTTTCATACAGCCTTTTCTCTGTTCAAGCTCACAGGATAGCGTAGTATTAAACACGGCAGGTCAGAAGAGTTAGCATTTTACTTTTCCCTTCCTCTTATAGGTCGCTAGTTATATTGAACTTGGGCCCTATTTACCCTTAATTCCAAATGTGAAGAACTTATGACTAAATTGAGTCACACTCAGTTTAATATATGAATCAGGATGGTAAAACAGCCCAGTCCGTAACTATACCATGGCCTTTCCACTCATTTGACAGATATGCATTCACTCAAAATATGAGTCTGAATATCCTCCTTAGGGCTGCCTGTGACACTAAGTAATATCCATAGAACTCCTGGCTTATAACCATCAGAATGGATTTTCTTCTGGAAGAATGGTGGTTTTTTTTTTTAATTTCTTCACAAGTGAATAAATACATCCATACATACATAAAAGGTGGGAAAAAACTTTCTGGCCAATATCATGTCTTCATTATTCTATTTCAGAAACGTTGGTCTCTTGTTAAATATTAAGATATTTAGACACATGCAGGGGCTAGGGCGATGGTTCCATCAGTAAAGTATTACTTTGCAAACACGAGGACATGAGTTTAATCCCCCAAACACAGGTAAAAAATTCGTTGTGGTGTGTGCTAGTGAGATGGAGACAAAGGTGTGGGGTTACTGACCGGCTAGTCTTGATCAATTGCTGTGCTCCGGGTTCGTGGAGAGGCTGTCTAAAGTTAAGGTGGAAAGTGATAGAGCAAGACACCACATGCTGACTTCTGGCTACCACATGCACAAGTGCACACACACACACACACACCTGTATACACATACGTGTGAGTATAAACACACTAGGCCACATGCTAGTTAAACATATTTGTTACCCCAAACTACTATTCTGTAGAGGAAGTGAGAATTGTTTCCCATCAGATATTTGCATACATTTTTATGAGATCAGTTAACAATCACATTTAAACCCAAAGGACAGAATGTCAACACCTCCACATCGATCTAATTTTAGAAACCGATTCTGAAAATACCTAGCTAGAATTCCTCAGCTGCTACTGTCTCAAACATCCCTACACAGTATGTATGACAATCTGGAAAAGAACCAGAGGTCAAAACTGGGCACATGAACAAGTTGTCTTTGTGGGCTGAAAATACAGAGTATTTGTATTTGATCTGCCTTCATGGTCTGTTGGTAAATTATTCTGTGGTATAGCAACAGCGGGTTAGTGACTGTAATGCAGATGTCGCCATCTGCTGAGCCTACATGGTCATTACACTTGAGTTGCTTCTGAGAGAAGTCCTTTAGAAATATTTGAGATGAGACAGTTTCTAAGTACTCTGTATTTTCATGTACATATTGCTTTCTGTATAGTTCTAAAAACTGTTAGGACTTTGCAAAAATATTAGTAACTCTTTGCCTTTTATAAAGCTCTTATTAATAAAAATAAGTATTTGTGATATGTAGAATTGACGCGTCTAGAGTCCAGAAAAATGGCAAGCACCCTGCCTTAGAACATGGACAGGCTTACAGAGCAGTAACCCGTATGTTATGATAGTGCTTGGGTTAAGTTTTTCCTTCCCTCTTCAAAGAGGCAAACACAATGTTGTTAGTATCTGTTCAAAACTGCAATATCAAGTACAGCTCCTCCAGTCTTTCTAACATGCTCCACAACTTAGAAGCATTGGTAATAGACAGTTTCACCTTCAATTGACCCCTTTTTCTTTTAGTTAATTTCACATATTTCAACCACACCGACATTTCAGAGTACTTAGTTATTCTGCTTTTACCTTTATATGATTTAGTTATTTTTGGTAGTATGATTTTTTTATAAAAGAAATTAAGCTAGTACATTACATAGTAAAAGTGATGGGGAAGGATATTTAAGCAACTTAATTTTCCTTTCCTTAAAGAACTTGGTTTTCTTTCTTTTTTTAAAAAAAGATTTATTTCTCATGCATACAGTGTTCTGCCTGCTTGTACACCAGAAGAAGGCACCAGACCTCATTATTGATGGTTGTGAGCCACCATGTGACTGCTGGGAATTGAACTCAGGACTTTCTGGAAGAACAACCAGTGCTCCTAACCTCTTAGCCATCTCTCCAGCCTTAACTTGATTTTCAAATTAAAGCCAGTGTTGCTTGTCCCTTCTCTTGCATTTCTCAGCTTTAGTACATATTGAAAAGCTGTCTGTTAAGCTACCCCACTTAGTGGCAGGTGCTCATCTCACAGACGCACTTAATTGTTCTTTGGGAGTCTGAATTCACTTCCTTGCACAGAACATGCCAAGGGTGGATAACCATGGGGAACTTTTGAGGTAACTTCGTCTTTTTATGCACTTTATGATGGTTATGATGGTAATCTACAAATTTATAAAAAGGAGACTGAGAATGAACTGGAAGATTTTTATAACTTCAGATGCTTCTACATCTTGATTAGACAGTGGGTAATTTGAAACTTTATACAGAAAAGGAACATGTTTAGACAGCTGTGATAAAATCGAGGGTATCAAAGGAATCAAATATAAAAGAAATTCGAAGCATATCACATGATATTAAGAAAATGTACCATGTTCTAGTTTGCCTTCTGTTGCTGTGCTAGATACCATGTTCAAATAAAACTTGGGGAGGAAAAGGTTTATTTGACTTGTGCTTCCCAGGGCACAGCCAATCCCTGAGGGAACTATGGTAGGAAGTCAAGGCAGCAGTTGAAGCAGACACCACAGAGGAACCCTGCTTCCTGGCTGTGCACTGGTTCATGCTCAGCCAGCGTTCTTACACAGCCCAGACCTACCTGCCCAGGGGTGATGCAGCAGACACAGGGATGGGCTCTCTCACAGCAGTCTCAATCAAGACAGATCATCACAGACATGAGTTCTTTAATCCAGGCTCCCTCTTCCCAGGTTGTTTGTGGTTGTGTCAGGTTGTGATAAACGCTAACAGGCACATGCTTCTGCCCAAATCAACAAAGTGAAGCTGCCAACTGACACCAATTTGGGGCATTACGTAAAGGAAGAAGCGGAAACAGAAGTGATGCTTTCAATATTTCAATGTGATTGTGAAATTTGTGTTAATGGAAGAGATAAAGGAGCAAAAATAACCCACACTCAGAAGCACATAGTGAAAAGGTTTTGATTTACTTACCTCTGGAAGGAAGTGGTGCCGATGAATATGCTGACTGGAAGTAGTTCTCCCTGGCCACAGTTTTCTCAATGATTTGCAGAAGATTGCTAAGGAGTGTTGTCTCCTTTTTTTTTTCCAAAGCTGAAAAATGGGAAAGAAAATAGAATAAGAGACATATTCTTTCTCAAAAGGGAAAGGTTAACTTCTTACCCATAAACTAGTTTAAATTTGGCCTCACTTGGCAGAAAAAAGAAGTCCAGCAAACGCTTAGGTAGTACTTTCGTGCCCCTCACTCAGTTTATTTGTCTCTCCCTTTCATCACTAAACTTCACTGTCTTCTTTAAATTCCTAGAGATCCTAACTGATCTGTCTCATCACTAGGTCCCCTAGCTCTGGCTTTAGTGACTGACTCAATGCTGTCCTCTCTACCTTACTCTAGTCTTCCTATAGTGACCTCAGTGATACTATGTTGAACCCCTGAAGCGCGCTGGGTTACTAAATTCTTTGCCTTATTTCCTTTCTGGGATATGCTTTACCAAAACTAAGCCCTAGTCTTAGGATATGACACTCAAGCACTCCAAATTTCCCTGTAATATGCCCCAAATCTGGATTTTTAAGCACTCTTCCCATCCTTGCTCTTTTACCTCCTTATTCTGCCAGCCTTCACTGAGCTAAATTGCATTGTTCTTAAATGCACATCATTTCCAACTCTCCTTTCCCACAGTATTTCTACAGTCCAACCGCTCTTCTAAAATAAAAAGCTAACTCCACAGCTGAAGGTCGGAGGGTCAAGAACGTCACGTCCTGCCTGGTCATAGAGTAAGCTCAAGGCCAACCAGGAAACCAACAAGAGTGTCTTAAAAACATCAAGTTTGATGTTCAGTACTGAGTGGTGCAAACAACAGTGGCAAAGGTATAGAGATTAGAACAGAATGGTTTGGCGTTTGTGAGGTCTTGTGTGATTGGAGTTAGGAAGATTAGGAACGACGCAAAGGAGTGAAGAATAAGCAAGATGAGAAACACGGGGAACTCGAATTTCAGGCCTACTGGAGGAAAGAGGCTCTAGTGGGTGACCTTTTCAGGAGAGTACACTCCACCTAGATTAGAATGCATGAGGATAGGCATTGATAGTCATATTATGAGGTGAGAATACATGTAATACTGTTGTTGTAGTTGCTGTTGAATGAATGGGTGGATGCAGAGAATGTTGACTAGGAAAGCTTAGGACAGGTGTTCTGTAATCTTGCCTGTTGTAGATGTGGAAGGACACTGTTACTGGAACTCAACATGCTGTGGTAGCTTTCTCAAAATTACAGTTTTGTTTACTGTTGTGTGACAGAACTTTTTCTGGTGAGACGAAACATTCTTCTACTCATCCCAGATAGGGAACCCACGACGGAACAAAGTATGGACACCTCCAAAGTCCAACTTGGCGAACCAGTGAGTTTTATTGGGGTTTCTCACAGGATTACAGATGAGGGTTTACTTACAGGAGCAGAAATGACTCAAAGACAGCTGTCACCACAGCTCACCCCAGCATGGGTGACAACTCACAAAAGCTAAAAACCTGGAGCACACAGCACAGCTTGGAGGCAGCTCACCAGGACGGAGAGCGTCCTTTTCAGGTGCCACAGTTGGTGTAGATTTCTTCCAGGCACTTGGTCTGTTCTCAGAGTCTTTGCAGCTCTTCTCCTGTGAGAGGCCTCTGTGCAGCTCGGCTTGTCTGAGTCTTGGCAGGTCAAGTCCAGGAGGGACTCTCAGCTTTTATTGCTTACTGTGGCAAGGAGGGGCCTAGTGAATCTGGTCAGTTTCAGGGCATTCTTGAAGCTGTATTTTATTTGTTTACCTTCCTGCTTCTAGACTATTTCGATCCCAGAGGAAAATATTATGCAACAGTTACCACTAAGGTATGTGTGCCACTACTATACTCTTAGGGCTGTCCAGCCATGCTGGTCATTGTTATGATTCATAGACATCATAGCTGAATAGAACAGTTGGTTGCTTCTCCCCTTTGATAGCTTACATGGGACCTTCTGGTGACATGAAAGCTTGTCTTCAGGCAAGAAGTGTTCAGGCCAATTTCCAGTTCAGTGGTCTCTTGACCCTGTTTCTGAAGTGCATAATGTCATCAGCAGTAGGAACTTACCTTCTACCTCTCTGGGGCAGTGAAGGCCCAAAGCAATAGTCTGTAATGGTTTGGGAGTGTCTTGAACAAACATCTCTGACCAACAACTCAAAAGAAGGCTTCTTGTGCCCGATGTTTGAGTTTTTGTTAGATGGTCTTTGATGCTTGGAGGGAGCATTGTCAGCTCAGATGAGAAATTTCATTTTGATTTTGTATGTTTATTGATACAGCAACCTCATGTACTATAGGTACTTTTAGGAACAGTGAGTTTGCTGTACGATTGTGGTTTTTAGGAATGTCAGAAGCTACAACCAGAAGTTTTACCAACATGACTTAATAAGCATGAATTGAACAAGGACAAAAACAATAGATATGCAAACAAGTATGGGGGAAATCCCAGGAGACCTCAACTGCACACTACAGAGTCTACAGACCCCTAGATAAGAACTACAGGCAACTAAGGAATACTGACAGCAGGAGAAATAGTCTTCCCCAAGGGCGAGCACACTAATGGTCACTCCTTAGAACATACTACACATATGTAACATATGTTCTTTTCCGAATATATATATATATATATATGAATATACATATGTCCATGTAAAAACAGTTTATGAAAGGAGAGGCCATGAGTTTGCAAAAGAGCAAGGAGGGTCACATGGAAGAGCTTGGGAGGAGGAAGTGAAAATGATGTGGTTATAATCTCAAGAAAAGAAAAGTTTGCTTTTGTGGGGAATTCATTCTTGCATAATTTGCATAGAATTTCTTAAAGTCTGAATGTGTGAAATTAGCGTGTTACTAATGGAGCTCTTTAGCATCCTGTAGTTTACTTTCTTTCCTCCATCCACTACAACTAGTGGAATGATTTTATTATAATTAATTTAGTAACTATACTAAATGAATAAGTGTAGAAAATTTCCAAAAATAATTTTAGGACTTATATTGTACATTTACTGGAAGGATTATGCAACTTCTACATATGAAATAATGAGGAAAACATGTTCTTGCCTTACTAAAATCTTAATAGTCTTTTGAAATGAAATTCATATTTCAAGTAAATAAGACTATGAATTATGGAAAAAATACTTCCAGAACATTAAATGCTGTGGTGTGAATGGAGTATAACAAATAAAGGAAAAGGTAGTTTACAAAGATACTTGAGAGAGATCCCCAAGTTCTCTTGGGTAATTGTAGAGCCTGCAGAGGCTTTTGGATATTGTCCTAAGTACAGCAAGTGTCCACTGAAGTTTTTAATACCAAGAATGTTATGAAAAGAAATTTAAGGCAGTTTCACTAAACCAAGACAAGACTAGATTGAGCAGAATTTGGTAAGAGTAAAGTAAGAAAGAAATTAGATAATTGTTCCACTACTGATAAAAGTGCCTAGTCTATATGGGGAAAGGATGATGGCTATGCTGTGGAGGATGGATTCAAGATGCAATTTCGAGGTAGAATAATAGGGACATGGTAATAGAACTTGAGGTCATGGTGAATTACATAGGACTTGGGGAAATTCCTAAGAGTTTATTTTGGAAAAAGTTAATTTAAGTTTGATACCAGGTACATGATTTAAAAGTGAACTCACAACATAGACTGCTGATGACAGATCACTAGAAGAGAGACGCTGTTGTATTGCTGTTTAAAAATATGAAAGGGTATAATATCATTCTCCATATTATACCGCTGTTACCGTGACCTCAGGAGTAAGAGTAGTCAGTGAAATACTGAAATATGGCAAATAATGGGTTGTGGCACTGCAAGCCAAAAGAGATGAACTGATTGGTTAGGCCAGATACCAAGGCTAGGTAAATAGATGATTCCCCTGTGTAAGGTAAAAGCAGTGCCAAACTCATGCAAACAAATTAGAATTATAGAGGGGGTTAGCATTGCAGACTTCCGAAATGAAAACATTTTGAGGTCGTTTCATAAATGTTATTTAAGAGTAGTGAACTATACATTAAAATGATGATAGCACACATATGTTTTGTAGTTTTTAATTACAATAAAAACATAATAAATACACTTTTTTGTTGATTTGTTTTCCCAAGACTGTCTCTCTATGTAGTCCGAGCTGTCCTGGGACTTGCTCTGTAGGCGAGGATGGCCTTGAATGAGGTTTACCTACCTCTGCCTCCCGAGTGCTGGGAAAGGTGTACGCCACTACCAGCCAGCCTGGTAAATACTACTTGTTAATCCAGTTCAGCCATAATGAAGTCCTTAGTGGCCCTGGCAAGAACATGGTTTTATTGGGGCAGAAATGTGACAAGTGGTGAGTAGACAGTTATTTCGCTTGACTGTAAAGGGGCATGGAAAATAGGAGATAAAGGTAGTTTGTTGTTGATGATGATTTCTTTCAAAGACCCCATGGCGTTTTGCCATGTGTGATGCCTGGTGTAGGAGGAGAGTTCAGGGACTGTGCTTGAGAGAAAGGAAGGAGCTGGAGAGCACAGCCTGAGGTTACTAGACAGCTGTGCAGGCTGGAGGCTGGAAAGCTTTCTTCTCCTTTGGTCTCCAGAATGGTAAAGGTGGTCATGACCAATTTGCCTCATAGAGTATTAGCATGGCTGCTAATGGAGACACTTAAGCCTGCTTGCAAAGAAACACACAGTCTGCAAGTAATTGAGAAAAGCGGCCTAAGACTGCAAGCTTGTTCCTGCAGATGTGTCTTGGGGCAGGAGCACCAGTCCCCTGGTGGGAACCAGTACTCATTTAAGCAGCAGATAAGGCAGAAAGCTAGACCGCTCTAAGTCTGCTATAAATCAGAAGTTTCAACTCTAAGAGGAATGAATTTTAGGGAATGTCAGAGAGAGAATACATGCTCATGTCTACTCCATATTAAGTGCAGTAATTTAAAAATCCCCACGAGTCTTGTATGGAGGCTGGCTAAATAATAGATAGGAAACTTCCCAAGTACATTGTTCATAACCTCAGAAATCTGGCTTTTAAAAGTATCATATATATTTTATAAATTTTAATCCTCAAATATTTCATCAGCATAGCTCCTAGAAGCAGGAGAAGAATTCTTCAACCCACTCTTCAAAAAGTAAACTCTTTTTGTTAGTTGGCATATAAATAATGAGAGTTAGTTATAGGTCTCCTAAAATTGAAGGGCTTATTATAGTATAGAATACATTCTATGTGCATGGTTTTCAAATCCTAGTCATTTCTTTGATCATGTATCCTTCCCTGGGCAGTAACATTTGACTAGCTCTGGACTGTAACATGTTGTTAGAGGACCAAGGAGGTCACGGCCCACAGGTTAAGAACCACTGAGCTGGAGTATCCCAGATATGAATTACTGACATTTAAATAACGATAGACATGGTGAACATGGTCTCAACTTTTTGTTAATCTTTCCTTTGCCTTGTCCTTTTTCACTTCTGAAAACCTAGGTTTGACAGTTCTCTGGAAGACCTACTTAAGAGCGAACCTCACCCACCTGCAACTCCCCAGGTGTTAAATATTCGTAATCAAATAGCCACACTTTCTAAAGTAACAGCCACTTACTCTAGGTAGAGTTTTTTTCTTCTCAGTTGTCTCCATTTCAATGCTGGCGATAAACCTAAATAGTAAACTCACTGAAAATGAGCGCATGATATGGATTAAGGAGCCGATGTCATTATGGATAGACATATTCAGCCTCAAAACACTGCTTTACACTACTTTGACATTCTTTGTGTGCTTTGGTTTGGTTTTTAACTTCTAATATAGAATGAGAAAATCTGTGTCTTGTTTATTCACTTTGTCATTTGCTAAATGAACTGAGTTTGGCTTAAGTTTGTTCTTAAATTCAATTGTGCACCTCTGAAAGAAGAGAGACATGTTTCAAACATCCCAGACATGTTCTCAGAGTATAGAGGTGAAAGATGCTACCTGTAAGACGTTGATAATTCTTTCATATTATTCCTTTTATCATTGGATAGAGGAACTTCATTAGTTTCCTCTTCTCCCAACTACGGGATGGGTTAGCTGATGTATTTTTAGCTGACTATTTTATACCATGTTCCTATTTATTACTCACCATCACTTTTCCCCAGTGGCAACTGCTGACTCTAAGAAAGAGTGATTCAGAAACCCAAACAAACATTAAATCAGTAGGTAACTGTTCATCTTAGCACGCTTTCTCATTCTGCATAAAAAGCATCTTTATTTTCTCTCTCCTGGCCCCATTCTTCTTTTTCTAACTATTCAAAGAAGTTGTTCAAACTTAGCCACACAGTTCCATTTCATGGATTACTTACAAATGTGTACATCACATTTCTATGTTATATGTTAAACTAACTTCTTGTAGTTTATTCACTTTTTTTGCAGTGATTTATAAAGTTATGTCTGTGGAGTTGGGTGCTTACCAAACTCTTTAGAAGACATTGTAGATTCAGGCCCTCCCTCACAGTTTCCTACAACTGTAACCTGTGTTGAATTTGGCTCATGATGTGTTGGAGGTGGCCATCGTGTCACAAACTTGTAAAACAAAAGTAGTTATAGTGTCCCAGTGATGTTATTAGTAACTTACACCCAAAGAGGAAGATAAGAGGGAAATCCCACATCATGTTTTTTTAGACTATCTTGTTTAGTTTAAAATGAAAAAAAACTTAATTAAAATTTGATAACCAATTTTAGGAGTACATTCCAATTGCTGGAATGTAAATACCTGACCATATATTTTATTGTTTGAAAAAAAATAAATACTTTAAGTCATAAGGATTCTTCTGAATATGAAATTTTATCTCATTTAAAAATGTTACAGCGCTAACTCAAAGTAGAAATGGAGAACCTTGCAAAGAAGGTGATGTTTTGTTATTTACTTTCTTGTAATTTATATTATTTGTATTATTGTATAATGTTATTTATAGTCTTGTAATTACTGTTTATTTTTGAAAAGATTCTTACCATCCAGAATAATTCAACTTAGATTATTTTAAAGTTATATCTTGTTCATGTTAATAAATGTTGCTGCTTCTGAATATGTAGGCATCTCATTAAAATGCCATGTCCTTGATGCCCATCTACTCCGAGACAACACTTCTCATGTAAAGCCTGTTTAGGAAAATCTCCTTATCCCTGCTTGTGGAAACCCTGTCTTTGTTTTCAGATTCACTTTCTATGTTGTTGTATATGTGTCACTCTTCCCATATGTGTGATATAATATCGATGCACTTGTCATAGGAGGGAGCATAGCTGACATTTTAGAGTGCTTGGTGAAAAATAGTCTGTCTTCAGTAGGCTCACACACTTAGTTTAAATGTCTGGAATTGGGGACACAATGAGTAAGTGCCTGAACACCCGTCACACCTTTAAATGAATGGCTCACCTTTATGTCTAATACTAATCTAGAGTGGATGCTGACTTGTGTTTATTCTGCTGCCTTTTCTTACTTTCATTTCCTCTTCCTCTGTCTTTCTTTCCTTATCAGTGTAAGCAGCTCTACAAGGACTCTAGAAGGTTCTGGAACCTTTTCTGCCTTCTCCCCTCCTGCTAGATACAGTGCTGCAGTTGTCAGTGGTGCGGCTGCCACTGTGTCTGCTGCTCTTGCTGCAAAAACCAGGTAGAATTGTGAGTGTTGTGTCTGTCTGTGGTCCCAGCAACCTCCAGTGTCTGGCAGGAGAGAACAGACCTGACCCATCCAGATGTAGGATCCTGTAATGAGCTCCCCCTTGGGTGGTGAGCATTTCATACAGGTTGTGGGTAAATCCATGGGACTGGAGAATGTTCTTTAGTTGCTCCCTGTCTCTCTTTGCACAGCTACCACTTACGTGTATCTTTCAGGTGTGCCCACGCTATGGAAAGTCTTACAGACTTTAGAGTTGTATAGCTTTCAGTTGTGGTTGAGGCGGACTCAGAAAGAAATCAAGTATCTGTTGAGGCTATCTTAGTCCACAGCACTGGTAAACTGAAGCCTAATTGCTCTCCGAAACAGCCCTTCTGTAACCTTTGTTTCTATGTACTCCTATCACATTTATTGTTTTAAGTGCTTTTAAAAGTCAGCCTTGCGTGACTGTAATGAAAATTTCAACATTTTTTTTTTTAAGACAAGATCTCTCTTTATAGTCCTAGCCATCCTGAAACTCAACTATGTCTACCAGATGGCCTCAAACTCACAGAGATCCATTTGACTCTACCTCTTAAGTACTGGGATTAAAGGTGTGAGCCACCACCATGCCAGCCAAATTTCATCAATTTTGTATCAACGAGTGAAATAATATAATGAATTCATAATGTTTCTATTCATCCTTCTCCACTGCTTTGCATTTTCTTTCTCTCCTCTTCCTCCTCCCCATCTTTCTCTCACATAATCTTAAAGGAAATATTTCAGGTCATAAAGTGAAAAACCACTTTCTTCTGCGGATACTGCCTGTTTTCTCTGAAGTCCTTCTCTGAATGCTTGCCAGGCTCTCCGACCCTGAGAACTCCCAGTCCCTAATGAATGCACTTTGCATCAGCACTGTTCCCAAGCCTCTAGCTTTTTCCTGTCTTCAGTCCTCCAAAACGTCAAGTGGCTCTATCCATGTTAAGAAAAGCAGGTACTATGGGAAGGAACATGGCGCATGGCGTGTGGAGGTTTGCTTCCTCTAATAACCTATTAGCTATGGTAACAGGCCGTATGAGAAAATCGTGGAACTGTTTATCCAATTTGAGTTAGCTGCAATTTCAGTGTAACACATTTTAATGTACATGCATGCTATTTTGTTTGTTTATCAACTCACCTTTGTGATATCTTTTACCAACACATTTGATGTTTGGTGTGAAGTTATGAATGTTTGAACTGTAGTAGAATCCTGACTTTTATCACATGACTGTAGTTGTAGTACTTCTTCTAGAAGTTTGATTGGTTAAATATAAAATACTATATTATAGCCACTTGCCATAGAGCCCAGTGCTAGGTGGATATTATTCCTTCTGTTAACTAGATGTAGAATTTGGGTGCTTGCTAAAGAAGGTGGAGAGGGGTACCTATTGTACAAATCTGGCTGGGGAAGAAGTAAATGTAGTACAGAGAATAAGACTATCCAGAGTCCATAGTTTCTGTAACACAGCAGCAGGAGGGCTGATGTAGGCATATAAATTATAGCTGAGTCTTACAGACTTTGACCAACATGCTGAATTGTAACTCAGCTCTCCACTCTGTTAATGACCATGCCCACTTCAGTGTTTCCATCATCTGCTAGGCTAGGCAGTCACATATCTCTCATGCTAAAAGTTAACTGAGGTTCAAGAGGCTTTAGGGAAGTAGGTACTCTCAATCATGTGATAATGGAGTGAGCAGTGAATCTGAAATGTAACTGAAGTAATCATACATTGTGTAATGTATTTTACTGAAGTCATTTATAAAGAATCTTATTTTTGGTAATCTCTTCCTCTAGCTGTTTATTTCAGTTATTGAAAAAATTAAATGTCTGTACATAGTATTATTTAAGCTGTCTGTCTTAAAACGTATAATGTATAAAAATAGTCATGTATAAGAAAATAGGAAGTTTATTATTATTTTTATTGCTATTATTATATGCCACAGTCTAGAAAAATAACCACTTTGATGTTACTGTGTGATTCTAAAGCTTGGATTTTATAGTTTTGGGCTCTTTAAATTATTACTCTGAATATACATGTATGATTATAAATATCAAATGGTTTGGTAATAAAAGCTACATGATCCTCTGAACTAAGGTGTTGATAGGAATAGAGGGGAATCTACTACTGCAAGGATTGCTTATATAATTTTCAGTAGTACAATTTCTTGTTGTATACTTGTTAAAAATTTCCAACATTTAGAACAAATGTTACCTGCTTCTTTTCCTTCTTGACAAGGAAATTATTTTTGTGTTAGTTGCATATAAAGTACCAGGATTCCTTGTCATATTTTCATTTAGCCGCAGCTTTTGTCGGTTTCCCTCTCTGCTCTTTTCTGTTTCCCCACTGACACTTCCCACTGCCAGTGTTCCCTCTCCACTTTATCATCACGTGTGTTCCATTCACTTTCAGGGTGAATTTTCTCTTTTTTAAAAATGAAAACCCATCTGTATTTTGTTTTTCTTAAAGCTCTAGTAAATCTGGAAAAAAAAAAAAGAGTCGTTGCTAAATTAGATTGTTGCCCCTCACCACAGCTGTGTCCTTCCCTTCCCTACAGTAGCACTCCGGAGCCTTCTCAGCAGTCAGCGGCACCTGGAGCTTCACCTCTGAGCAAGTCTGGGAGCCTAGAGAGCCCAGGTTCAAGCAGGCCGGGCGTGGCTGGCCTCAAGACGGCGGCTGCCTTCAAGCCTGTAGGATCCACCAGCGCTGTCAAGTCACCAAGCTGGCAGCGTTCAAACCAAGCAGGTATTCAAAAAAAAAAAAAAACAAAAAAAGTCTTACTTATGGCTTTTCTTTGAAATTATGAAAATGTGGTCTAGCATGTACAATACACTTTCCTAGTGAAAACCATTCTCAACCAGGCAAGGTTTAGAAGAACTATAAAGAAAGTCATTGGTTGCTTTGCTCTTCAGAGTGCCTCGCTGTCATACTCTGTGCCTCCTACAGTTGCCCTTTGCTTGTTCTGGAGAAGTATAGAGAGCACAAAGACAAAACACTAAAAATGGGGCAATTACATACTTAGCACCCAGCACCTTAGACTCAGTGAGGAAAGCTCAGTTCTCAGTCAGAATTCTGAAATCGCCCACCTCTCTGACCCTTGGTCTTCTCATACATAAAATGCAGGAAGTCTAAACCACTTACTGTTTCTCCAACATAAGCAGCCTTTATGGTTATATCGCAGAAGTAGCTCTATTAGGAGTAAGGAGGTAACTTACTCAGGTCCTTACCGCATCCGCCTGAAGACCTGATCCAGAACTCATGTAGACAAAACTTGCATAGTTGTGTGTGCTTGTAATGCCAGGATCAGGGAACTGAAACAGGAAGGTCCCTGACACCTGCCAGTCTGCCCACCTGGCCTCCTCAGCAAGTCTCTCTCTCTCTCTCTCTCTCCTTCTGTTAAATGAAGGGTGAAACTACACAGAAACGTTGCCAGCCCCAATTCAGCTTCACACCTTCTTGGTTTTTCCCTTCTCCTGGATAATGGTGTCACATAAGTTCTTTTTACTACCTGGCCATTATTTACAATCTTCATCTGATGATCTCCAGGATCCTAAGACCATTGACATGTTTGCTGTGCTATGATAACATTTCAAATGCAGTGTGTCTGAAGGTGTGATGTCCTACCTTGGGGAATGGCACATCCATTCAATCAGCAGCGGCATATTGTGAACTTTGGCTCCCACTCCTAACTCTCACAGTAACTAATAGGAGCTGGCTGTCCGTTCTACTATTTTTTCTAGCAAGCATTTTTTCTCTTTTGCCATGAGAGCTGTTGCTATGTCTCAGACCCTCACCATTGTGTTACCACTTATGTACTTTGTAACATGCTGCTGATTCTGTGGAGAAGATACAAACATTTGCATTCCCTGATGGCCAAAGATGTTGAACACCCTGTTAGCCATTTGTATTTCTTCTGGCAAAGAACTCTTTTCAGTTCGAATGCCAATTTGGAGGATGGGTTACTTCTTTAATTGATGTTTAGTTTTTTTTAGTTTTTTGTCTGCTCAAGATATCGGCCTTCTATTAGATTTATCCCCCTGAAAGTGTCTTCTTGTTCTGTAGGGGCCCCTTTACTTGATTGACCATTTCCTTTAATGTAAAAAAGCCTTTTAATTTCACAGAATTCCATTTGTCAATTGTTGGCCTTAGTTTCTAAGCAGCCAGAGTCCTATTCCGAAACTCCTTACCTGTTCCAGATCTTTAATGTCTTCCCTGCTTTTCCCATTAATCAAGAGTAGTTTCAGAGTTACATGCACAAGACTGACACGAGATTGGGCCCCTCCCTATTCTGGACTGGTGGAAGGAGGCTCATGAGGCCCCACCTACCCCTTCCTGGGAAGCTGGTCACACTTAGTGAGTTGCTGTGGATGGGCACACTATCCATAGTTGTTAGTGGTGTAGCCACTAATTAAGTTGGCCGTAGTGCAGTAAGCAGTCCTCCACCATGTTCATGCTTTCATCCTTTGAAACTCAGTGAGCCCCCAAAGTGTACATATATCCTTCTGCTTTGGACTGGTCCTCGGTTACCTACTCTACTTAATGTAGTGTGAGTAATGCGTTAACACTGCCGCACTGTATTGTTTAGAAAATATGGTGTAGTTGGTTAGTACATGCTTCTTTTTCTCCACAGACATTTTCTATCCATTGTTGGCTGAACTTGCCAATATAGGAACTTCAGGACGGAGAGCTGGCTGTATCTGGGTTGTGATGGAAAGAGGATAGGCGCTTGCATGTGATACAGACTTCTTTAAAAGAAGTTAGACTGCTGTATTGTTTCTAAAAACAAAATGCTCAGGCTAATGCTGGCTGCTGATACTTGTGGGCCATGGAGATGGCAGAACCTGTTCCTTTGGGAGGAAAATGTGATAAAGCAGAGCCATACTGTGCTATTTCCATTTATTTCAGACCTTGTCTGATGACAGGGACTCACTGTAGCTACTATATATGTGCATTTAATGTCAAAAGCAATTTTAAGAAAGACATGACTTTGATCTAATTGGAAGGTGACAGGACGTTGCCTTATAAAAGAAAAAGCACTAAATTCCTGAGGTCGAAACTGAAGTGCAGATAGAAAACATAGACAATGGTTATGGTAGTTCAAGTAAGAATCTCTGGAGGAAACAGTACATGAAAATGACCACAAGAGGGCGATAGAATCCTTCTCCATGAGTCTTATTAGCGCATAATCAAATCAGGCAACAACAAGCAACTGTAATCATGACGCGTATGCTTAGTATTTAAAACTTAATATTTTTGTAAAAACCATAGGTAATTTAATATGAGAAATATTGTAACCTGGTAAGTATCATATAACATAAAACAGTATTACCAAATATTTTTCTGTTGTGAAATTGTAATTGAATTACATCAGACCCTTAGCTCAAATTAGAAAATACTTTTGAGATAATTCTGTTACCTTAGTCCAAGGACCTAAAAATAAGCACTTAGTATTTTTTTTTTACTGATGAATGCTAATTAGTTTACATTATGTTGTAGAGTTAAAAAAAATCTAATTCCCAGGCTCTTACGTTTTTAATATATTGTACCTGAAAGTACGTCATTGAAAAAAAAAACACAAAAAGAAACTGCTTTAGAATCTACTGTATTTGACAGTTGTAAGAGATTCCTAATGAAGATTTGAAAGTCCTTTGGAATTAGGATGTGGCTAGTGGTTCTTTACTTCACCTGTGAAAGCACCAATGCAGGTCAAAGAGCTGCAGAACCTGACTGTGCAGGTCACTGGGCCGTGTGGTGCACAGCATTAAAGCCGGTGACGTGGCTGCCACCACACTAAGAGCTTCATGCCTGTTCTTCTAGTTCAGTCATAGCTTTGCTCTAGTTTCTAGCGAGGAAAGAAAAACAGATTTGTTCTTATCCTGCTACCAAGTGAATTATTTTAAAATAATCCAACAGTTGTCTCGGAGAGAGGATCAAAGTCACTGAGTTCCAGTCGGGTCAGCTCAGTTGATTCGAAAATCAGTTTAATATTTCAGAGATAGCATTTACTTTGGCTTTATGTTTGTTGGGACATATTTGTACATGTTTATGGGGTACATTCTGATAATTTGGCACATGTATACAGTGTTTGATGATCAAATCACTAATAAGCACTTCCATTTCTTAAAAAATCCATCATTTTATTGTTTTGGAATTTTGTACTCTTGTGTTGTAGCCAGCATGTCCCCAAAATGAAATGGAATGGTGCAGAAGATACCAGAGTATTTTGATGTGCTATTAAAATACTATGAGTAATTGCCATTTTACAAGCGTGCTCTTGATACACACATACCTATGTAAGAAAATGGGTATATATTCACAGGCTAGCACAAACAGATACATTTTGTGTTAAATGGTGAGGAAGTGTTCCTTAACTTTGCATTACAGTTTTAAAAAGTAGTTTGAAAAACTCTGATTTTTTTAAAAAAAAATGTATCTCAGTTGTGCCTTTTTATTGAATTGATCATGTACTTTTAAATGAAAAGGTTAAAAAAATCAAATCCAAAGAAGGACTTCATTACAAAGATTCATGGAAATATTGAGACCTTCTGATGAATTCTGAACTTTTGCTTTGCTCCTCTAAGTCTCCTGAAGTTCTGTCTTTAAATCTCATATGCTTTTCGTGTGGTGGTGGTGGTTTGTAGTCAGACCCCTGTCAGAGCCACAGTAACACTAGGCCAGCACAGTGTGCGAGCGGCAGCATTGTAGTGTAAGTCGGGTTGTTCGTATAGTGTAATGTACATCCCATCATCATTGCTGCCTCATTTCATCATTAAACTGTAAAGCCAGTCACAAAGAGCTAAGTATTTTAGGATGCAAAGTGTTTAAAAGTTTATAGTCTAGATGAAAATATTAAGAAACAAAAGAAGTAAGAATCCAAGTCGAGTTCTGCGTTAAGTCAGCAGCATTACTACCATCTGCCTGCTCATCTCTGTGAAATGACTTTCATGAATAACATGGAATGATCTTTTTAGAAATGGTGACGACTCTAGAGAAGTGCTTTAAAATGTGATTTTTTTTTTCTTGTTGATTGTCAGAATTGAGATTTCTGGGTTTTTTTTTTTTGCTTTTAACAAAATTAAACATCTTTTATCTATATATTTCTGACAAACATTGATGATCCTATACATTTAACTAAATCTAACAACAATGGTAAAAATGGAACATAAAAGATAATTTCAAATTTTAATTACATTGATATACTTTTTCACTAACTGGTGGACAGGACCAGTGAATACCCTATATAAAGTTATAGGCTATATATAGATTCACTTTTAAGACTGAAACCAACACAGCTATTAAAACAACAACGAATTTGAAATGTTTCACATTACATGTGCAAGAAAATGCATGCAGGGCTATCACATCTACTCTTTAACCTTAAAGCCATTTTGAAAGTAAACTGGAGTAAGCGTTTTAATATTATATATGTACATCAAGGCAATTCATTTTTGTGCTTTAGGAATGATTTACATATGATCTGTTTATATCTTAATTTTATACTTTAAAAAAGCTTCTAATACCTAAAAGCTTAATTTTAAAACCTACAGCTAGAATGATAGTTTTCTAGAGATAATTATGGCCATCTCCCATAGTTATTTTCAAATCTTAATCTGACAATTAAGAAAGGTAAAAAATTTAAAAAAAAATCAAACACATGAATGACTATAATTTAGTTTTGAGGTAACTTTTCAAAATTCTTTCAGCAATTTGATAGCACCATAATCAATTTTTTAATGCAACATAGTATAATGAGGGAGGCATCAAGCATTTTCAACATTCTGAAATCTTATACTATAGCATACGTATTATGACTGTAGATGTAGTTTTTTAAAAACTTATATTGAATTCACTTTTATTTGTTTGCAGATCCCAGGTTATACCCAGGGTCTTGCACGTGCTAGGCATCTGCTATACCACTGAACTATATCCTTCAGTATTTATATATCTATTAAGTTTTTATTCATGAATGCTTCATATTGCATATAAATAAATGGTTAGATGAATATTTTTAAACCTTTGTAGATTTAATAGTAAGAGTTTAAAAATATATTTCTGTGTTTTTGTAGGTGACCTAATTTGCTATGTAATGCTTTTTCTAGATTCCTAGTAAGTTATGATTACCAGATTAGGTAGACTTAACTCACTAGATGCAAATACATGTATAAAAATATTACTGTCTTACCAAATATAGTAAAACATATTTTCAAGAAGGCACAAAGGGCCATTTTGTGTTAGCATACATTAATTAGCTTCATCAAACAGAGAATGAATTTACTAGAATACAAGCAGTACCTTACTAGGCCAGGCTCCATTGTTCATTGAACTCAGTTTTGTGGCGATTTTGGCTCTGGTGTGTATGATGTGTGTCCATGGCACATGAGTTTTAGAAGTCTAGCTTTTTCAGTTTTATGTTTCTGGTTTTCAAGCAGGGTCTCATTGTATGGAGATTCCTCTACCGACACTTCCATAGCAGTTATGATTATAGGTTTGTACCACTGTGCCTGGCTCTGAGCCTAACACTTTAGAGTCTACAATTTCTTTGTTAAAATAAGGATCTTAAAGTACCTTTGTAGCACTGTTTGAACAGATGATCTGATGTATTGACATGCTTGGTGTGTAAAAGACAGGGCAAGAAGGGTTTGGATTCCACCCTTTGATCCTTTCTTAACAGTACCCATTATTTACACTGTTATAAGCCAGCAAAACAGATGCCACATAACTTCCGTATCTGCAGATGTCTTTGAGCTTCTTGCTGCAGACAGTGTGACTTTTTGTGGGCCCTTCAGTCAGTTCCCTACTCGCCTCCACTGTCTTCTGCAGCCTCATTTTGTAAGGTTGTTTCATGTAGCTCCATCCTGCTAAGGTTCCTAACATTCTTTATTCATAAACCCCCATGCCTTATACAGGCTACTCTTGTGTGAAAGACTTCGCCTGGCCCCCTACTCTCGAGCTCTTCTGTTCAAAACAATTTGTACAATGCCATTGAGCCCTCTGTCTGGGCACTTAGTCTTTCTCCTATACAGCTTTGGTAATGTCTTTATCATTGAATTTGTCACACTCATTTTAATTGTTTGTGCGTGTCTTCTACCACTGTTTATATAGCCCTTGAAGGGCCAGGCCAAGGCTTACCACTCCTTGCTTTAGAGCACCTTCCCAATGCGTGGCAGTTCCTTTGGTAAATGTCAGTGAGTGAGTGCACAGACAAAATTGTCTTATTTATTTTGGGGATAGAGCATTCATTTTTGGTGATATTGTTCAGTCTTCCTTTTGGGCTTGGAATTCTTTTAAGGGTTACTGAACAAAGACAAAAGCAGTATCTGACCAAGAAACAATTTAAAAACACCAAAGAACTAAGAACAAGAGCATGCTAGTCTCATGAAGCATTAAATTAAAGCTGTAATTGGTGCTGTCTTCTATGTCCAATAATTCAAAATATTAGCAATTCTGTAACCATGACCAGATTTCCTATAGCAGACTTTCTTGTTCGATTACCTTTGAACCACTAGCCTGAAAATAATGGCCTAGAGACTTATATATAATGAAAGTTTGGTCTTAGCTTAGGGTTTTCCCCCAATTAGCTCTTGTAGCTTAATTAGCATATATATGTATATTTATATATGTATATACATATAAAATCTACTTCTGCCACATGTCTTGCTTATCTCTTCTTAGTATGACAAATCCTATATCCTATTTGGTTCAAGTCTGCTGGTAAAGTCATCACCTAGGTTTTTCCTCCCGGTTTCTTTCTCCGTCTGTGTTCAGAAATCTCACCTATTGCTCCTGCCTGGCTATTGGCCGTTCAGGTTTTTATTACACCAATTACAGCAATACATCTTCACACAGGGTACAAATACCCCACAACAATTTTCTTTCTCTTAAAAAAGTAAGGAATTCATTGTATCCAAGGAGCCCAGCAATGGAATGCAATGGAAATATTAAGGATGTGGGCTCACCTTACTTTGAACAGTAAATTTGGATGCAAAGCACCACTATATTGCATAGAAATGGGCAACATATATACACAGAAAAGTTAAGTCTGATTATAGGGCCTGGGTCAGAAGACACAGAAGTCTGTGTGAAAGGGAGTAGAAATGACTTGAATAAAGAATACAGTTTGGAGTTGAACAATACATTCGCTTATGGTGAAATTTTATTTTACTCAGGAATATCGTGCATACACACACAAAACAAAAGCAAAAAACTCAAGAGTTTGATTTCTTAAAGGAAGTGCAAGTTGTTCAGCGTGTTTTAGTGGCAAGAGAGAAAGTAGGGTTAATGGATTAATGGGGGACCTGGCCAGAAAGTACTTGGAGATATCAGTGTGGGCTTGCTTCTGGAAGGAAGCTTTTACAAGATCTGTAATCTGTATTAGTGGAGTCAGATTTGCTCTATTGACAGATCAGTATAGCTTTAATGTGCTTACAGACCACACTGATTTCTCTGTAGTGACTAAGAATGGAGTCCAGAACCCTGGGTTAGAAGTTATTTAGGTGCTCCAGCACAGATAGAGGTTTGATGATGGATATCAGTCACCCTAGGCACCGGCAATAGGAATGGAAAGAGTTCCAGGGTGCACAGACCTGCGACCTTAGCATCTTTACCTGACTCTGATGCAGCCTTAACCCTGTTTTCCCAGGGAAAATACTGTGACACAGTGCTTATGCATCATATCCTGAAACACTGGCAGAGTGAGCATGTGTAGCTTAGAGAAACAAGACGTTCAGCTTATCCCCATCTCACTCCTGTATCCAGGAATCAGGAAGAAAAATGTATCTGAACTGAAAATATCATTCCCTTAACAGTACAGCAGAACAACTATTTGCATGGCATTTGCAGCATCTCTAAGGATCTGAGATAGTTTAAAGTACAATGCCTGTTATATGAGGAGCTCGTGTGTCTGAAGATTTGAGTATCTACGGGGGTTCTAAAACAGATCTCCCGTGGTCCATTGCTGTGAAAAGACACCATGACCATGGCAACTCTTATGAAGAAAACAGCTAATTGGGGTGCTTGTTTAGTTTTTGAGGTTCAGTTTATTATCATCATGGCAGGGAGCATGATAGGGTGGAGGCAGATGTGGGCTGGAGCAGTAGCTGAGAGTCCTACATCTTGTAGGCAACCGAAATCGACTGAGACACTGGATGGTATCCAGTGCATAGGAAACCTCAGCTCCCGGCCCCACAGTGACACACTTCCTCCAAGAAAGGCATCCCCACTCCATCAAAACCACACCTCCTGATAGTGCCACCCCCTATGAGACTCCGGGAATACTTTGATTGTATTCAAACTACCACAGACACTAACTGGTTACGATTGGTTCTTAGCAACTGAGACCATGGCATAGACAATTGGCTGACTATGTATTTGGGTTTTAATGTAATGTACCAGGTTACAACATATAAATCTGGATTGGCTGCATGTTGTACTTCAGTCAAAATAAACTGGTTTACTTTTAAGACGGCCTGATTTATGCAGCTTTATCTTTTGCATTTGCATTTATTTCTCCTGATATATTTCCTTCTTCCTCGTTTTCAGAATCTTTGATGGGATCTGTAGGGGATACTCAGTAAGTTTATTAGCATTATATATCCTTGATAAATTCGTTAGAATTCCTTCCCCCAAATCATTGAACTATATATGTATTAATACTCAATTAAGATTTTTTGTTTGTAATTTTTTTTTAGATAAAAGAGTCATTGAACATGAAATATTTTGTTATTTTCCAGACCGATGTTTTTGTTGCTGCATAAAACACTATGACTAAAGCAACTTGGGGTGGGGAAACGGCTTATTTGGTTTACACTTCCAAAGCAGTTCATCACTGAAGGAAGTCAGGACAGGAACTCAAACAGGGCAGGATCCTGGAGGCAGGAACTAATGTAGAGACTATGCTGCTTACTGGCTTGCTCAACATGGCTTGCTGAGCCTGCTTTCTGAAAGAAGCCAGGACCACCAACCTAGGAATGGCACCTCCCACAATGGGCTGGGCCCTTCCCATCAGTTACTAATGAAGAAAATGTCCTACAGGCTTGCCTACAGTCCTGTCTTATGGAGGCATTTTCTTATTTGAAGTTCCCTCCTCTCAGATGATTTTAGCTTGTGCCAAGTTGACATAAAACAGTCCAACACATTTTCTCTCACAGTAATGTTGGCTTTTCTGAAACTTTTCAGTTTTCTGTTTTCATTAGCAGTTCTTACATGTTAGGACAGCATCACCTGCATGCTTTTTTAATTGTGTGTACACACAACTCCGAGTTGAGCCTTGTTTACTTTCATGTCTGCTGACTGTGGCAAGAAATGAATGGATGCCTTTTTTTTAAAAAAAAAAGCTTTTATTATTAAATGCATCTATGCAGGTATAGCTATTCAGAAAAAAACAAAGGCATCTAGCTCAAACATGGTGGCCATGTGTTGTTTACTGTTCAGCATTCCTAACTTCTGATAGTGCATATTGAAGAAACATCAATGTCCATGATGTTTTAAGTAGAGACTTGCTCTGTAGACTTGGCCTCAAATTTGGCCTCAAATTAACCTTATTCCTGTCCTCCCAGGTGCTGAGATTACAGACAGGGGCCTGGACATCCAGCTTTCCCAACCTTCCTTTTAAGTGATTATTCTCTTTATATCAATCTGGTGACACAGTTTTAATTAATCGTTTGCTTTGTTTTCTTTTTTTTTTAATGCGTGAGTATATGTGGAACATGAGTGTGTAAGCACTTGTGTGGGTTGGCTTGTCTATCATGCCCCTGTGGAGGACAGAGGTTGGCGTTCAGTGTCTTCTTCCTATTCTCTATTTTATGTGTTTGTGACAGGGTCTCTTACTGAACCTGAAACCACAATTTTAACTAGATTGTGATTGTGTCCTCACTTCTCCCCATTGCTGGGGTTACAGAAGCATTCAACTTGTCTGGTTTTTTTTTGTTTTTTTTTAAAGTAATTTTATTAAATTATAAAAGTTTCCATTTACGCCCCTCTTCCCAACACCCTTCCCCTCTCCCCCCTCCTCCTCCCTCTTTGTCCCTAAGGGCAGTCAGGGTTTCCAGCCCTGTGGGAAGTTCAAGTTCGTCCCCCCTCCCTCCAGGTCCAGGAAGGTGAGTATCCAAACAGACTGGATCCCAAAAATCCAGTATATGCAGAGGAAACTAGTCCCAGTGTCATTGTCAATGGCTTCTCAGAAAGACTCCGGGCCAGCCACATTCAGAGAATCTGGTTGGATCCCGTGCTCGTTCAGTCGCAGTCCAACTGCCCTTGGTAAACTCTCATTAGATCCGACCCCTTGTATCAGTGGGTGATAGCATCCCTCGCAGTCCTTCGTCATTTTCTTCGTCCTTCTGCTCCTCATTTGGACCTTGGGGGGCTCAGTCCGGTGCTCCAATGTGGGTCTCCGTCTGTATGCCATCCATCGCCAGATGAAGGATCTATGGTGATAAGCAAAATATTCATCAGTATGGTTATGGGCCAAGGCCGGTTCATGCACCCTCTCCTCTGTCCAGAGAACAATCTGGGGATCTCTCCTTGGACCTGGGATCCCATATATAATCAAGTTTCCTAAAAACCCTAAAATGACTCCCTAAGTTGAAATATATTCTTCCCTGATCCCATATTCATCCTTCCTCCCTTCCCCCCATCCCGGTCAACCGAGCTTTCTCCATTCCTCCCCTACTCCCTTCTCTCTAACCCTCTCCCCTTCCAACAACCCTCCCCCCCCCATGCACCCAAGGTTACCTGGGACTCTTGACTATTTCCTACCTCCTGGCGGATAGCTAAATAATCTTCATCAGGTTCGTCTTCTTATTTTGCTTCTCTAGGATCACGAATAATAGGCTCAAAGACCTTTAAATTATGGTTAGAATCCACTTATGAGTGAATACATACCGTGTTCCTCTTTTTGGGTCTGGCTTACCTCACTCAGTAAAGTGTTTTCTATGTCCATCCATTTGCATGCAAAATTCAAGATGTCATTATTTTTTACCGCTGAGTAAAACTCTAATGTGTATATGTTCCACACCTTTTTTAACCATTCTTCTATTGAGGGGCACCTAGGCTGTTTCCAGGTTCTGGCTATTACAAATAGTGCTGCTATGAACATAGTTGAACAAATGCTCTTGTAGTATGCTAGGGAATCTTTAGGGTATATTCCCAAGAGTGGAATTGCTGGGTCCTGAGGGAGGTTGACTCCCAGTTTCCTGAGAAACCGCCACACTGATTTCCACAGTGGCTGCACAAGTTTCCATTCCCACCAACAATGGATGAGTGTTCCCCTCACCCCACATCCTCTCCAGCATAGGCTATCATTGGTGTTTTTGACTTTAGCTATTCTGACAGGTGTAAGATGGTATCTCAAAGTGGTTTTGATTTGCATTTCCCTGATCGCTAAGGAGGTTGAGCATGACCTTAAGTGTCTTCTGGCCATTCGAAGTTCATCTGTTGTGAATTCTCTGTTCAGTTCAGTACCCCATTTTTTAATTGGGTTAATTAGAGTTTTAGTGCCTAGTTTCTTGAGTTCTTTGTATATTTTGGAGATCAGACCTTTGTCTGATGAGGGGTTGGTGAAGATCTTCTCCCAGTCAGAAGGCAGCCTTTTTGTCTTACTGACAGTGTCCTTTGCTTTACAGAAGCTTCTCAGTTTCAGTAGATCCCATTTATTCATTGTTTCTCTTATTGTCTGTGCTGCTGGGGTCCTGCTTAGGAAGAGGCCTCCTGTGCCTATATCTTGTAGACTATTTCCCACTTTCTCTTCTATCAGGTTCAAAGTGGACGGATTAATGTTGATGTCTTTAATCCATTTGGACCTGAGTTTTGTGCATGGTGATAGGTATGGATCTACTTTCATCCTTCTACAGGTTGACATCCAGTTATGCCAGCACCATTTGTTAAAGATGCTTTCCTTCTTCCATTGTATACCTTTAGCTCCCTTTTCAAAAATTAGGTGCTCATAGGTTTGTGGGTTAATATCCGGGTCTTCTATTCGATTCCAAAGGTCGACTTCTCTGTTCTTATGCCAATACCAAGCTGTTTTCAATACTGTAGCTCTGTAATAGAGTTTGAAGTCAGGGATGGTAATGCCTCCAGAAGTTCCTTTATTGTATAATATTGTTTTGGCTATCCTGGGTTTTTTGTTTTGCCATATAAACTTGATTATTGTTTTCTCAAGGTCTGTGAAGAAGTTTGATGGGATTTTGATGGGGATGGCATTGAATCTATAGATTGCTTTTGGTAGAATTGCCATTTTTACTATGTTGATCCTCCCAATCCAAGAACAAGGGAGATCTTTCCATTTTCTGGTATCCTCCTCAATTTCTTTCTTCAAAGACTTAAAGTTCTTGTCAAATAGATCTTTCACTTCCTTGGTTAGAGTAACCCCAAGATATTTTATGCTATTTGTGGCTATCGTGAAAGGTGATGTTTCTCTGATTTCCCTCTCTGCTTCTTTATCCTTTGTGTATAGGAGGGCCACTGATTTTTTGGAGTTGATCTTGTATCCTGCCACGTTACTAAAGGTGTTTATCAGCTGTAGGAGTTCTTTGGTAGAGTTTTTGGGGTCACTTATGTACACTATCATATCGTCAGCAAATAATGAAAGTTTAACTTCATCCTTTCCAATTCGAATCCCCTTGATCTCCTTATGTTGTCTTATTGCTATTGCTAGAACTTCAAGCACTATATTGAAGAGGTATGGAGAGAGTGGACAGCCTTGTCGTGTTCCTGATTTTAGTGGAAAGGCTTTGAGTTTCTCTCCATTCAATTTGATGTTAGCTGTCGGCTTGATGTATATTGCTTTTATTATATTTAGGTATGATCCTTGTATCCCCAGTCTCTCCAACACCTTTATCATAAATGGGTGTTGAATTTTGTCAAATACTTTTTCAGCATCCAATGAAATGATCATATGGTTTTTTTCTTTCAGCTTATTTATATGATTGATTACATTGATAGATTTGCATATGTTGAACCAGCCCTGCATCTCTGGGATGAAGCCTACTTGATCATAATGGATAATTTTTCTAATGTGTTCCTGGATTCGGTTTGCCAGTATTTTATTGAGAATTTTCGCGTCGATGTTCATGAGTGAGATTGGCCTGTAATTCTCTTTCTTGGTTGTGTCTTTATGTGGTTTTGGTATTAAGGTAACTGTAGCTTCATAAAAGGAGTTAGGCAATGACTCTTCTGTTTCTATATTATGGAATACATTAAGGAGTATAGGAATTAGCTCTTCCTGGAAGTTCTCGTAGAATTCTGCATTGAAACCATCTGGTCCTGGGCTTTTTTTGGCAGGGAGATTTCTGATAACAGCTTCTAATTCTTCACGACTAACAAGTCTATTTAGATTGTTCACCTGTTCTTGGTTCAACTTTGGTATATGGTACTTATCTAAAAAAATGTCCATTTCTTTTACATTTTCCAACTTTGTGGCATATAAACTTTCGTAGTAAGATCTAATGATTCTCTGAATTTCCTCTGTGTCTGTGGTTATATCCCCCTTTTCATTTCTGATCCTATTAATTTGCATGTGCTCTCTCTGCCGTTTGATTAGTTTGGATAGGGGTTTGTCAATCTTGTTGATTTTCTCCAAGAACCAGCTTTTTGATTCATTGATTCTTTGGATTGTTTTCTCTGTTTCTATTTTGTTGATTTCAGCCCTCAGTTTGATTATTTCCAGTCTTCTACTCCTCCTGGGTGAATCAGCTTCTTTTTTTTCTAGAGCTTTCAAGTGTGCTGTTAGGTCTCCAATGTGTGCTTTCTCCGTTTTCTTTAGTTGGGCACCTATTGCTATGAACTTTCCTCTTAGCACTGCTTTCATAGTGTCCCATAGGTTTGAGTATGTTGTGTCTTTGTTTTCATTAAATTCAAGGAAGACTTTAATTTCTTTCTTAATTTCGTCCTTGACCCAGGGGTGATTTAGTAGTTGACTGTTCAACTTCCATGAGTTTGTTGACTTCCTGGGGGTAGCATTGTTGTTGAATTCTAATTTTAATCCATGGTGGTCTGACAAGACACAGGTGGTTACTAATATTTTTTTGTATCTGTGGGAGTTTGCTTTGTTACCGAGTATGTGGTCAATCTTCGAGAAGGTTCCATGAACTGCAGAGAAGAAGGTATATTCTTTCCTATTTGGGTGGAGTGTTCTATAGATGTCTGTTAAGTCCATTTGATTCAATACCTCCAATAAATCTCTTAATTCTCTGTTTGGTTTCTGTCTGATTGACCTGTCCATTGGTGAGAGAGGAGTGTTGAAGTCTCCTACTATTAGCGTGTGTGGTTTGATGACTGCCTTGAGTTCTAGAAGAGTTTCTTTTACATATGTGTGTGCCTTTACATTAGGGGCATAGATATTCAGGATTGAGACTTCTTCCTGATGAGTTGTTCCTGTTATGAGTATGAAATGTCCATCTCCATCTCTTCTGATTGATTTTAGTTTGAAGTCGATTTTGTTAGATATTAGAATGGCCACACCCGCTTGTTTCTTAGGTCCATTTGCTTGGAAAACCTTTTCCCAACCCTTTACTCTGAGTAGGTGTCTGTCTTTGTGGTTGAGGTGTGTTTCTTGTAAACAGCAGAATGTTGGATCCTGTTTTCGTATCCAATCTCTAAGTCTGTGCCTCTTTATAGGTGAATTGAGTCCATTGATATTAAGAGATATTAATGACCATTGGTTGTTGACTCCAGTCATTTTTTGGGGGGGGTAATAGAGTGTATGTGTTTTCCTTCTTTGAATTGTGCTAGTGAAGGGTCGCTAGATGTCTGAATTATTGTAGTCAGTTTTGGCAATGTTGGATTCCTTGGGATGTAATTTTCCTTCTAGTATTCTCTGTAAGGCTGGATTAGTAGTTACGTATTGTTTAAATTTGTTTTTATCCTGGAATATTTTGTTTTCTCCGTTGATAGTGAACGAAAGCTTGGCTGGGTAAAGTAGTCTGGGCTTGCATCCATGGTCCCTTAATTTCTGCAGTACCTCTATCCAGGACCTTCTGGCTTTCATGGTTTCTATAGTGAAGTCTGGTGTAAGTCTGATAGGTTTACCTTTATAAGTTACTTGACCTTTTTCCTTTGCAGCTCTTAATATCCTTTCTTTAATCTGGCTGCTTTGTGTTTTGATTATTATATGGCGAGGGGATGTTTTTTTCTGATCCAGTCTATTCGGTGTTCTGTATGCTTCTTGCACCTTCATAGGAATATCCCTCTTTAGGATGGGAAAGTTTTCTTCTATAATTTTGTTGAATATATTTTCTGGACCTTTGATCTGCAATTCTTCTCCTTCTTCTACTCCTATTATTCTTAGATTTGGTTTTTTTATTATGTCCCATATTTCCTGAATGTTTTGTGATGAGAATTTGTTGGATTTGCTGTTTTCTTTGGTCAGGGCATTTATTTTCTCTATGGTGTCTTCATAATCTGAGATTCGTTCTTCTATCTCTTGTATTCTATTGGTTAAGCTTGATTCTGTAGTCTCCGTTTGTTTACCTAGATTTTCCATATCCAGCCGGCCCTCGGTTTGTGTTTTCTTCACTGCCTCCATTTCAGTTTTCAATTCTTGAACTGATTCCATTACCTGTTTAATTGCTTTTTCTTGGTTTCCCAGGGTATCATTTACGAATTTACTCATTTCTTCAAACTTTTTGTTATATTTGTCTTCCATTTCTTTACTCATTTCTTCCATCTTTTTGTTATATTTGTCTTCTATTTCTTTAAGTGAGTTATTCATATCCTGTTTAAGAGACTCTATTGCTTTCATAATGACACTGTTTTCCACTTCTTCCGGAATAGCGCGTTCAAGTCCTTCTGTTGTAAGATCACTGGGATCTGGTGTTTTCATGTTGTTTTTCAGATTGTTGGAGGAATTCTTGCCTTGGCGCCTGCCCATCTCTTCCTTCAGATGCTCTCCAATGGCTCTTCCCTCCGCTGGGTCTTCTTCTACTGGATTAGTGCCCCTTGCTATCCAGGAATCACTTTGCCTGCAGGCTATCAGAACAAAGGGACTTCCTTCCCTTTGCACTCACCACCTGTCCTGACCCGCGGTGCCCACCCCGGCTGAGATGGAAGAATTTAAGCCCCGAAAAAGGGAGAGAGGAGGGGAGGGGTTCGAGGCCGAAAGCTGGGATGGCGTAGCAGGAGAGAGGGATTAGCTGGGGGAAGCTGCCCCTTTGGAGTAGCCAGGGAGATAAGGATGGCGGGAATATTGTGTGTTCCCTAACCGGACTTGTATGGTGGTCAACACACTTACCCCTCCACAGGATCAGAGCCCCTTGCTTGTCAGAAGACTCCCTGCCTGCGGTCTTAGCTTGCTGCAGGCCGGCTATCAGAACAAAGGGACTCCCGTCCCTTTGCACTCACCGCCTGCCCCTGCCCGCGGTGCCCACCCCGGCTGAGATGGAGGAATTTAAGCCCCGAAAAAGGGAGAGAGGAGGGGAGGGGTTCGAGGCCGAAAGCTGGGATGGCGTAGCAGGAGAGAGGGATTAGCTGGGGAAAGCTGCCCCTTTGGAGTAGCCAGGGAGACAGGATGGCGGGAATATTGTGTGTTCCCTAACCGGACTTGTATGGCGGTCAACACACTTACCCCTCCACAGGATCAGAGCCCCTTGCTGGTCAGAAGACTCCCTGCCTGTGGTCTTAGCTTGCTGCAGGCCGGCTATCAGAACAAAGGGACTCCCGTCCCTTTGCACTCACCGCCTGCCCCAGCCCGCGGTCCACTTGTCTGTTTTTCGTTACATTTGTGCCGAGCTCTTGCTTGCTGCTTGCACAGGGAACACTTTACTACGTTATCTCCCCAGCCATTGGCTTGCTTTTCTTGTTATAATACCAAAAGGCTTTTATATGCAGTAAAAGCAAGGGATCTTAAATGATGGTGGTTGTATTGTGAAAGTATAAAAATCAGTGCTTTCTAAAGAATATAAGTTGTAGTTTTGGCAAACAAAGAAGCTGGTTTATATTATGTAATATAAGAGTGTTATCACTTAGAAATATTTTAGGAAATAGTATATTTGGTACAGTCAGATGTCAAAGGAAAATGAAAAAAACGTTCCTCTCACTTTGCTGAAGGAGAACTCATTGTCCTACTTGAATGCAGTGGCAGCCTAAAATAAACAAACTGCATCAGCTAACAGTAAAATGGTAGCTATCCTTGATCGTTAGCGATAATCATTTTAACAGTATTTTCCATTTCAAAAATTATCTATCAAGACTACACTTGAAGTCATTACATTTACATAATTAACAGGCTCAGAAAAATAAAAGGAACTATCCAATTTATAATATGACAAACTCTTACTTTGACCCTAGATAGCACATTTCTTGTGTCAGGAGAACATCGGTGATTACTTAAGAAGGACTAGATCCTGCAGAGCTAGCATAGAAGGAATTCTTTTTAGGACAGATAGAATTAACTATGTGCCTGGCAACTGCGGAAATTCACTTTGAGGAGCATATTCTTTGTATCTAAACTTCATGTTTTAAATTCAGATGATTTAGCTATGATTCTAGTTAGTTCACCCCCATTTCCATATGATGCTTGTGCTATGGGGTACATTTTAGAAATAAAATACAGCTTTTTACTTTATTATGGGTAGATAGAGCTTGGATTTGATTTGATATGTTATTTTTCTCTCCAAGAAAGACTCATTTATTTGTGAGATTTGATTAGATCAAAGACTGAATAATGTTCATCTCAGCTGTAAGTGGATATAAATTCTATCTTCATTTGAAAGCTAAAGTAGATATGGGTGAGAAAGGAAGTTACTGCTGCTACAACCACCCCAAATTTCATTTTAGGCTTTGTGCTACACTAATAAATCGAGATAACCAGATTTGCTTAGCTAAGATGGATAGATTTATTGGTTCTATTTTTAAATTTTGTATGAGTAAGTAAGCTGCTATCAGTTGCATGAATTTCATCTCTTCTAATAATGTTTTATTGCTCTCTACATTTCTGCGTCATTAAATAGTTCACTTGTCACAAAGGCCTGAGTGAAGTTGTCCACTTCTGTCAGAATTAGGACGTTATGCAGAGAATGTGCTGGCTATCCTTGTATAGCCCTCCTTTCTTCCCATTTTTATTTCATGATAGCATATTAATCTGTTTTAAGACAAAATACCTAGATTCAGTTATAAAAGTTTTCCTAAAGAGTTGCTACTCTTATTATTTCACGTATGTTATTCAAGTTTCCTTGATCACATCTAGCTCACCTGCCGTCTATTTTTGTAAACAAAGTTTTATTAAAGAAAAGCCATGCTCACTTCTTTACATACCATCCATGGCTCTTTTCAGGCTTCAGTGGCATAGTCGAATATTTACTGTCTCAGTTGGGTTTTATTTCTGTCAAGAGACACCATAACTATGGCAACTCTTATAAAAGAAAACGTTTAATTGGGGCTAGCTTATGTTTTAGAGGGTTAGTTCATTATCACAGCAGGAAACATGGTGGCAAGCAGGCAGACATGGTGGTGGATAGGTTGCTGAGAGTTCTACATCCATATCAGCAGGCACTGGTAAGAGTGACACTGGCCCTGACTTGAGCATCTGAAACCTCAAAGCCCAGCCCCAGTAATATACTTATTCCAAGTGCCACTAACAGTGCCTCTTCCTGTGAGCCTATGGGGGCCATTTTTATTCACACCATCACATTTGCAAAAGAGTCAATAGTCACACAAAATCTGAACTAGTAACTTGATGGTTCTTTATAGAAAAGCCCCAACTCTGGATTCAAACCATCTGTATGAGGAAAATGCTATGCTTCTTAATTCTGCTCAGTGGATCCAAACTTTCCAGGGAGCTGGAAGCACCTTTTACAGCACTAGCTCTATTTCACATGTGATTATAAGTAAGGATCAACCTCCAGAAGATGTTCGGAGGCAGGTGCTTATCGCTGGTTATCTCTTTCTAGTAGAGTTCTTGGTATAGATACTGGGTCTGGCCTCCTGGTAGTGGTTGAATGAATGGCTGAGTTAACTCTGAAGTCCCTTGTCAGAGTTTCTGTGCACATTCTGTAATGTGGTCAATGCTTTGTTCACAAGGCTTCACTTTATTTTTTCACATTTTGTGGTAGTTAATCTCTTCCAGATTGGGAAACTGAGCTCAGGTGATGGCTTTTCTGATGCTTCATCCTAGAAAACAGTATCATTTAACATGATAAAATCTTGTATTTTCTTCTTTTTTTTTCATCAATCCTTTTGTCTACCTAATGAGGACACTGTGTATAATGGTAACATGAGTCCTACTTCTCTTCTTTCCTTTTCTTTCAGATTAGGCTGTTTTGTTTTGTTGAGAAAATGGTAAAATTATTTTTATAGCATCTTTGGAAATAATGAAATTGTCTTAATGTATATACTTACATGTGTTCTTATCCAAATATGAGACAAATTATACAATTATTTTTTATAGTCATTTGAAACCAAGTCTTATGTTGTCTGGTCTGTCTCAAACTCACTGTGTAGCTAAAGTTAACCTTGAACTCATGATCCTTCTGCCTCAAATTCCCAATGGTAAGCTTGCAGGAAAGAACCACCATACCCAGTTAGAAATTTAATATCCATTTGTATGTGTACATGTGTGCACACATGTTTGTATGTATTGAGGATGGAGGTCAATGCCATGTTTTCCTCAGTAGCTGCCCATTTTGTTTTTTAAAATGGGGTGTATTAGGGTTCTCTACATAAACAGAACTTATAACTTATAGAATATGTGTGTGTGCTTATATATATATGGGGAATTTCTTCAAATGGCTTACAGGTTGTAGTTCAACTAGTCCAACAATGACTGTCTACAAGCAGATGGTCCAAGAATCCTGTAGTTGTTCCTTCCACTAGGCTGAATGTCTCAACTGTTCTTCAGTATACTCCAGAATCTCAAAGAAATAGGCTCTAAAAGCAATGAACGAATAGATTTGCCAGCAAGAGTGAGTAGAAGTAGGGAGGGAGGGAGAGGAAGAAGGAGGGAGGGAAGGAGAGAGAGAGACAGAGACAGAGAGAGAGAGAGAGAGAGACAGAGACAGAGAGACAGAGACAGAGAGAGAGAGAGCTTCCTTCTTTCATGTCCATTATATAGGCTGCTACCAGAAGGTGTGGCCCCGATTAAAGGTGGATCTTCCCACTTCAAATGATTTAATCGGGCTAATCAACCCAGCTACCCCTCAGGCCCAGAACTGGGGCTGAGTTGGTCCACTCCAACATTCACCCCATTTCTGAACTGCTGGAGCACATGAAGGTGCCAGTCCTGCGGATCCAAAGCTAAAGGCTATCTGTGACACAGGACAACAACAGGGTATCCAAGAGGAGTCCCAGTGAGGGCCCAGTAGAGATAGTGTGGTAGAATCCGGAAGAACCAGACCAATGACTCTCTGCAGTGAACACTTGCAAGTAAAGATATATGGACTAAAGGATAAACTCCCTGACGCACCGTGTCACTCTACAGCTTCCACGATGATATTTTTCTTTTCCTTTTCTTTCAGATTTTATTTTATCTTTTAGGGGAGGTTAAAGTGCAGATAGTGAATGTGAAAGGATGAGGGGATGAGCATAATTGAGATATCAAGATATATGATGTGAGATACACAAAGAATCGGTAAAAGTTAAATTAGGAAAAAAGAAAAGAAAAAAGATCCCTCTGGGTATACCCAGCCATGTGGATTTTAGTTCATTCCAATAGTCAAGTTGGCAGCCAAGAATAGCTGTCACACAGGGTCTCCACACTGGCTATCTAGACTGGCTAGCCAGCAAGCCCTAGGAATATCTTTGCTTCCCCAGGGCTAGGATTGGAGGCATTTGTCGCCCTGCCTGGCTTTTATGTGGGTGCAGGGCATCCAAACTTGAATCCTCATGCTTGTATGGCAAGTGCTTTAGGAACTGAGCTGTGTCCCCAGCCATCAGATAAGTTTAGCAATCCTTTTTAATATTCTTGAGGCTGTAGGTTACACTTTGGTTTTGCTTTTTAAGGTAATGTTTATGCTGGTAAGATTGCTAAGCAGTTAATGGTGCTGCCATCAACCCAGCGGAGCTTCCTTTGTTACCTAGGAACCCACATGGTGGAACAAGAGAACTGACTCCTGCGGCTTTAATCTTACCTCCTCATGCATGCCGTGGCGCACACACACATACAGACACACGCTAAATAAGTTTTCTTGATTTAAAAAAATGAATATTTTATCTGGGTTCTTTTTTGGTTCTTTTCTTTGCTCTTATTTATCATTTTTTTATGAATAGCACTGGCTCCTCACAGTTAAAGCATGAACTTGTCTTCCCACCATGTGTCACACAGCAATGATAATTAAATTATTCAGAAAATGCTGTGCATATTATGATAAATGAGTTATTTGTTGACTTTAGCTAATGGTACTAAAACCCTCTGCGTTTATGGCTTATGTTTTTAACTGCTATGTAATTGTAACTGACTCAAATAAAACTTTTTTGTAAACTCAATAGAGAAAAACAGTCATCTATGTACTGACTGATATTTGGTTACATGCAAAATAAAAAAAATTAAAAGAGAGTGGTACCTAATCCAAGTCTCTATATTCACTTTAATTATGACTTTCTAGATCCAGTTTAATCTGGGTTCTTAGAGTTGAAAGGGTGGTGCTAATGGAAGAACCTGTCCTCATGGAGCTGCGGACACTTGATACTTAGCCTTTTGTGCACCTGTTTCAATTCTTCATGGCATACATGCCAGCATTCTCTCCTGCTGAGATAGATGATAATAGTGTAATCTGTCCAATTTAGCTTCTAATCATTGAATTAAGCAAGTCCTCTATTCCATTTAATAAAAATTACACAAACCTCAGAATGTCCTCTGATCTTAGATCTTTAGCTTAACGTTTTGCATTTTTGCTGGATATGATTTCATGCCTGGATTATGAAAAGTAGACTGCTATTTATGCTTTCAACATAAGGAGCTTGATAGAAAAAAAATGCACAGACCCTGTGCATTTTCCCTTGGCCACCATCTGTTTAAGATGTTGGAGAAGGGGCAGAGGAGTGAGACTCGCTGTCCACAATTACATGCACGTTGTTCCCATAGTGCGACTCAATTTCTATGTGTAAAGTTTCTAGCATATCTTTGAGAACATACTCCACTGTTGAATTACAAGTCTTTCTCTCCCCAGGAGTGGAAGAGTGTCACTTCAGTAAGGACCAGTTATTTATATGAGCCCTGATTAGCCTCCGCATTCCTAGTAAGAATAGCCCTTGTCGTTCAAACAATTGTTTTTCACATCATAACTCATATATGTTTTGTTGGAGCAGTGGATACCTGTCTTTTTTCCTATCTGGAAACATTCATATTCATTAATATTTTCAATATCAGCCTCATTCTTCTGACAGTGAAAATAAAATATTACACAATTTTTATAAGGAACTACAGTTTTTATGGTTATTTATAGGTTAATTATCATAAATTTATTTTGCTTATTTATTCATAAATATACAAACACAAATACATAATCCCTTTAAATTTTTTTAACATAAGGTACCCAGCCTTACATACATATGCTTTATTTAAAGAATTTTGCATCTGTTAGCTTTAATGACTTAAAGAATATGTAGTCATGTTTACAGAAAGAAAAAACTATCATTGTGGAATATAAGATAGCCTATTACAGAATATGCTAATGTCTTAATAAATATAATCATCTAAGTATCTAAATATTATCTTAATCTAAATATAACCTAAACTGTTAGAGGCACTAGCACAAGTTTGTTGTATTTTGAATAATGGTTTTATAAGCAAAAGGGGGAAAATAATGCTTTCATACATTATTCCCCAAGTATGCTCATTTTCTAGTTTCATCTCTGTTGCCGTGATAAAGCACTCTGAACAGAAGCGATTTGAGGAGGGAAGGGTTTATGTGGTTTAGACTTCCAGATCACAGTCCATCATTGAGAGAGGTAGGGCAGGAACTGAGACAGAAAACATGGCAAAGGCTGCTTGCTGACTTGTTCTCCCGCTTTCTCTCAGGCTGTCTTACCCTTATTTTCTCAGGGCCACCTGACTAGGTATGGTGCCACCCACAGTGGGCTGGTCCCGTTCACCTCAGTCATCAATGAAGACTCCCTCACAGATATGGCCACAGGTCAGTCTGATCTGGGCAGTTCCTTGGTTGAGAGTCCCTCAATTGAGATGCCTTCAGATGACCCTAAACTCTGTCTGGTGGACAACTGAAGCTAACTAGGACAGTCCCATAAGGAAAGTAAAATTTAAAAGAGTGGAAATTAATCAACTTGATTATGATTAGTCCTTCCTAAACTTATCACTCACTGAGTTAGTACTTCCAGATTTCTGCCATGCCTGAGCATCACATTTGTCAGTGAATCAAAGCATTCACTGTGATGAAGTCTCATTGTGACAGGAGCATGTGGCAGAAGAAGGCCAATCACCTAACAGCCATTATCAAGAGACCATGCTCCTACCAAACTCCTACTAGGCGCCATCTATTAAAGGGTCTACCACCATCTCATAGTACCTTGAATGGGGACACAAAGCCACATCACCTGTGTCTTTGAGAAACATTTCCTGTCTACACTGCTTCCTGCTGTTAACAAAATCAGTTATTTACTGATCCATGGCCACCTTTAAACTTCATGAAGGCAGAAGTAGTTCTTGTTCATACTGGTAAGCCCAGTAGAATGCTCAATGCTGAGTAGTTCGTGGACCAGTCGCTTAATTCCATGTCCTTGAGCAATCACTATCCTTTCTGTTTGTGCATTCTTGATCGGTTAAGTGACACTGTGATGATGGAACAGTCCTGTTCTTCTCTGTTCCCTTTAACTTTTCAACATAAACAAAAGTCCATATATGTGTGGATGGTGTGTGTGTGTGTGTGTATACGTGTGTGTGTATACGTGTGTGTACAAGAGTGTTTATGGTAAGAAATGGGGAGATTTAAGAAGTCACAGATTAAAAGAGATACATCATGACAAATATTTTTAAAACTATCAATTCAATTACTTTTCATTCTGTGTATTTTGTCTAATTTAACAAACCCTTTTGTATATTCTGAGAGCCATCCAGTATACTGATACATTATCTAGTACCTGTCTAACTCATTTGGTGTTAGTCTCTGTAGACCCCAAGTCCTGTAAAGCAGAAAGGAAGATCAAATATGGATTTGCATCATTTATAACCCTTAAAAACCTCAGGTCGCAATTTTAGTTCATGAAAGGGACATTCTCAGTGATTAGCTGAGAGTTTTGCTGAAATATGTTTATTATAAAAGGAAAATATTTCAAACAAAGTTCTAGTCAGATAGAGATCTTCCAAAAAGAATCCAAATTTAATGAAAATTGTTCAGGATTAACATCGAAGGAGAAATCTAATCTAGAGTAGAGCTCATTTCCCAGTGTTCTGGTTGTGGCATTGTGCTGACTTGTGGCTGATATTTCCACACTGTGAAATGGATCTGATTCCCTGTTCTTATGTGCTGGTCTTACTATAAAGTACAAGGAAAGAAAAAAAGTTATAGATAAGTAAATTATCATCAAAATAACTCATTTTTCCGGTGGGTTCATTACATTTGAACCATGGTCTCCATGGAAGACTGTTTTTCTGAGATGGTGCAGGAATTACCACGGGAGTAAGACTCACTTTTTACAGTCTCCGTCATCCAGTGCCTCATGCTCTTACACCTCATCCTGCTAAGTGACTCGAACCATAGGATGGCTCGTCCTTGCTCAGATGTCAGCTGCTCCTGTCCTAGAGAGTGTGAGACTCAGTCTGGAGAAACAGTATTTTGTACATATTGTAAGCAAGTCTGCCTTGGAACTTCTCAGGGCTTGGTTATTAGCAGAGACTACATAGCCAGCCAGTGTGCTAGCACACAGCAGCCAACCGGTGTGAGAATTTCCTGCACACCAAGGTGGTGTACATGAGACTAACAGAAAGCAGTAGGACTTGGAGCCTTCTTATTTGTATTTAAGATACAGCCACATGGTTTGTGACTAAAAATGCTTCTCATATAAATACGTTAGTGCCTTCTTGAGGCCTGTGCCAGGTGGATTATGTCCCATTCTACAGTGGCTGTTTGAGAATTTTTGTACTCATTTATTGCTTTAAAGTGTTCAGATGACTCAGTACTTTAGGGCTTATGCATAGATAATGTGATACAGTAGATGAAAGGGTTTCATTCTCTTTGAGGTCTGATTTCCAGATTTTCCAATTAGTAACTTCCCCATTTGAAACCCTAACCCTAACCCACACTGGAGAAATAGCTTTCTGTATAGTTTAAGGGCAGAAACAACAAAGTGAGCTGTGACCTTCTCTCTTCTATTTAATTGTCTTTTCACTTTCTATCCTTGAGGCAATTTTCTATTGTCAAAAAAAAAAAGAACATATATTTTGTACCCATTTTAAGAACTAATTGTCTCGGAGAAGAGAAGATAGTAACAGGAGTCTGACAAATAGTTTGTGAATTCTCCAGGCTGGGTGTGGTAGATGTTAAAGAGAACGAGAGTACTTCTCCTACAGTGGTCAGTGGGGACTTTGGAGAAGAGAGCAAATGTGTAACTGGACATTTCATTGGCTGAAGGTTACAGAAGTGGGGTCCAATATGGTTTTCTGAAAGGAACCTGAACTCTGTGTGTGTGTGTGTGTGTGTGTGTGTGTGTGTGTGTGTGTGTGTGTGAGACTGAGCATGTGTCACAAGAATTGGGGAAATGGAAGAAGTCACAGATTGCCACTGGTGACAAAGCTTGATTAGACTTAAGGAATTCAAAACCAAAATTCAAATGTTAGGGTGCAGTTTCAATAAGGGGGGCAGATGGATTGGCTCGAAAACAGTTACTGTGAAACAGTCCCTAGAGTCTGAGCATGACACATTAGGAGCACGGGAGGCAAAATGCCTGCCCTCTGTGCCTGCCTACGTGGGAGATTTTAAAAATGGAGGTTCTCAGGAAAAGCTGTAACGTGCCCAAGAGGAGACCCATTTACATGCTTTAAATGTAAAAACTTTCAGGTTGAGCATGGAAAACGCTTCCTAGAGTTTCGAGTGATAACAAACCTGCACACAGAAACTGAGGAGCCATAGAGGCGAGGTAGCAGTGTACTGTGAGAGTAATTGAAGTACCAAGGAAGAAGATATGTGAATGCATATGACAGGAATGTCCCATTTTTTAAGAGAGTATGTAAGCCAAAGAGTGGAAACTCATTCCCAACCCTGTCAAGCTCCCTCGTGTTGAAAGCTCTGTTTCATAGAGCAAGCAATGCACACAGTACCGTCGAAGTGCAGGGCTTCTGCGTCTGTAATTGCAAATCCCTGCAAACAGCTTTTATTCCGGCAAAGGAAAAGCATCCTTATAGCTGTCTTACTTAACTTTACACAGTTCTAGTCACACCTTTAATAGGTATTGTCTACTTGTGTGGGCATAGATGAATATATATATCACAATATTGGTTTTGTATTATATGCACATGCTTTTCGTTTAAGTTGTTCCCTTTAAACCATAGTTAAATGTGTGTGTTTTTTAGTCCATTAGACTTTAATTGCTTGTAGGTGAAGAGAAGGCCTCTCCATTGGTTTCAGACCTATTTGGGCTAACTCATTCATGCATTGATTGATTTATTCATTCATTTCAGAGATTGTATTTGTGGAGAATAGGATTAAGAGTTCTTGGGAATGTGCTATGTTGAAGAAGATACACAGACGTTTTAGTAGAATAATTAAGGCATTCATGGAAAATTATGGGATCCTAGGAGACAAACATTTGATCTGTTATGTGGAAGGAACCATGGTAGATGTGGACCAGTAAGAGGGTCTGAAGTAGTTCACCAAGGAGTTGAGCCTTAAATCATATATGGTAGTTGCAATGCAAACAAGGAGAAGGATAGAAAATAATGGCATTCCTGGAAGCAAAGACAGCCTGTGCATAGATGATCATATGTGAAAGAAAAAGCGAAGCAGCTTAGTATTGCTGTAGCACTTGGTGAAGGCAGAGTGGTGAAAAATGACATTGAGGAGGATGTCACAGGGAAGGACTTGTATACAGTACAGGGAGACATGAGCTACATTCACTGGTCAGAGAGCAGGGAGACTCCTGCAGCCCTTTACATAGTTGTGGTTTCCAGCATTACGATCTTCAGTGGTCATTGGGAAAATGAATATAAGGGAGATGAGTCATTTTGGCAGCTGCTCCAGAAAAAAAAAACAACAAAAAACATTTGGGACCTCAACAGGAAGCACTGTAGGAACAGAGAAGGGGAGGCAAAGTTAATGAAATCTGCAACTGTTCTTACCAGAACTGCTCAGGAAGGCTGGGGATGATCCTGGGTGACTAGCTGACATGCCTGCTAACGGATGATGTGACCTTCTTGGGAAATACACACTGGAAGAGAGTAGAGTGAGCTCTCTATCTTCAACACACTAAAGTTTCTTATATGCCTGTGATATATTTTGAAGTAAGCTTAATTACTTCAGGTGAGCAGAGATAACTAAGTGGAAAGAAATTTGTCACCTATGATTGTCACCTAACCATATCTCCTGTGAAAGTAAGAAAGAAGTAGAATCCCATCATGGCTGTCACTCATATTGTGTGCTAACCCTTGCCTTTATATTCTCTGTTCACCTGGTTAACTACGACGTCAGTGGATAGCCAGTAATTTTGTTATTATGGAAAAGTTCATACTTGGCTTGTTCACATTCTGGTTTTCTTGCGTTTAACTTCTAGCACCTTCTACAGCAAGAATTACAAACAGTGTGACTTCTTCAAGTACCGGGGTACCTGCGAATTCAGCTGCAGGGCCGCCCCAGCCAAGTGACCAAGACACACTGGTGCAGCGAGCCGAGCACATTCCAGCAGGGAAGCGAACTCCCATGTGTGCCCACTGCAATCAAGTCATCAGGTCAGTCAGTTTTGAAGTTTTCTTCAAAATACTTAATACCAAATACTTGTTTTTAATGATCCTTAATGTGTATAATTTTATTAGTAAAAAATGTTTGCTAAAACTCTGATAGGATTAAAGTGTATAACCATATCAATTTTAATGAAAAGTAACCCCAGGCTCCCTAAAAATAAAACTAAAATATTGATTGTGTCAGTTATTCATTTCTACCTGGTCTAGAACAATAGTCATTAATATAATAGCCTTTCAGAAATATTAAAATTGTAAGGCTTGAAGGGACTCTGAGATTGTTTATCTCAACCTTATTATTCTACAAATTATACAAATGAAGACTTTCATTGACTTGGAAAATGACTTGTAACACGAAAGAAAGAACTTTGAGACCTGAAGAAGAATTGCTGATTGTAGACCTTTGTATCTCTTCACAGGCACCATAAGTATTAGAATGGGTTAGTAACTCCATCTTTCAAGTACTTCCTTCCAAATCTATTTTATTGTCTCTTAAATTCCAAAAAGAGGGAAATGCCCAGAGATCTTTTAATCATATTGTACCGGAGCTTATTAAATCTCAGCATTCTTATGAGTGGCTTTTAAAATGTTATGAGGTGTGGATGTGAATGCCGGTGCAGACATCTCACCAGAAAGACCCTGTTACCTCTTTGTGAGTTGCCTTGTTGGCAGTAAAAGTAGATGCTTGAAATTATTGCTTACATTCTCTTCTTTTTAAACTGTCCTGTTCTGAAACAGTTGAAACAGTGGGGCCTATAAAGGCAAAGGAGCTTAAGACTGACATTTTCCCATTTCCTGTTACGTTAATATTGTCTAGCATTATATTTCTAGGTCACTTTTAATATGGAAGGTAGGATGCTCCAGTGATTTAAACACAAAGTATAAATAAATATTCCTCTTACCCTTTCAGTAATTGGATACCATGTCAAGAACTCAGTACATAACTCAAGGTTAAAATAGATTCATACTTCTATTTTAAAGATGTTCATGTGTGACAATTTAAAAATTACAAAAAACAGGAAGGAAAAGCCCAAAAGTAAACCCAAGATAACCACTACTAGTCTTCTAGCTTATAGATTCCTGGGGAAAGGCAAGGAGCAGTTCTAGCACAGGGCTTCACCCCAGCCCAGAGCTTATCATGTCCTCTAAACTCAGACTCTGACGAGGTACGATTCTACTTGTGAACCACCTTGCCCAGCCTAGTTTAAACTTTTAAAACATGCGCGCGCGCACACACACACACACACACAAAACAAGTCTTACAGAAATGGAATAGATTTTTAATTGTTTTTCATGTAAACTATAATTATATCTTCTTCATACAAATATGACTACTAAACAACATTTGAACAATAACAACACCAGCAGACACGCTAACATGGAAGAGGAAAATTTCACAAGCTCCAGTCCTAGACAGAGAATTGTAGCTAAGTCATGATGGCTGAAAGAAGGGGAATTAGTTCTTAAGTTCGTAGAGATGACCCCCTAATTGGTTATCCAATACCAAATGGTCAACCCCTGAAATCATATACATATAAGCAACACTAAACAGACTCTCTGTGTGTGTGTGTGTGTGTGTGTGTGTGTGTGTGTGTGTGTGTAAAAAGAGGTCATGAATTTGTGAGAAGATGAGAGGAATAGCACATAGGAGAGGGAAGAGGGAGGAAAGGAAAGGGAATAAATAATGTAATTAATAGTATTTTAATTAGTTTTTTTGTAAAGCGAATTATCAAATAGCCACAGTGGTAGTAATAATAAATCTGAAGAAAAGGTCCAGAGCAGTGGAGGTCTCCAGTCTAGGGCAGCATACACTGAGCAGAAGGCATTGAGTAAGTTAAGTATTTAATGAACTGGGACATGACTCAGAATTCAGTCAACTTGGTTTTAATTGGTTAGTCATTTTTCTGCAAGTTTCTTTGGAGTTTCTATTTTACAGAAAGAATCTATATAAAATCTAGTGTAACACTGCTTTATTCTAATTAGTAAAACAGTGATTTTAATTACCACTTGCACTTATTTAAATTTTTAGATTTAATGTTAATAAATACAAACGCTGACATGAAGCGTGGTTCTGCAAGTTACCTTACTGTGGTTACCCATACTGGCACTAAATGATGTGGTATTCTGAATTATAACATCCTTTGTGGAAGTCAAAATCGCTGTTTTTTGTGTGCTGCTGTAAGCTGCTGCGTAATAAACTAGAGTGTCAAAGCTTGGCAGTTGCTAATTTGTGTCTGATTATCAACTTCAGTCCTCTCCTATAACCCAACTTTTAGTGTCTCTTTTTAACATGGCAAAAATAGGACACTCAAAGCAGAAGCGCCAGGCACCATTCCTCCTTGCTTTAGTTCCAGATTTAGTGGTAGACCGAGATGCTTTGATGTACAGACATTCTGTTCTATGAAATAAATATGTATTCAGCCAATGAGATGAATGGCCATCACTAACCGTTCCCTCATCTGCTCAATTTTACATTGTTCTATATTATTTAGCTCTTGTTATCATTTAAGCATTGGAGCTTCAATTACTAAGGAAGTGAACAGGGATGGGGATTAGCTCATGCCAAGATCATGTAACAATAATTAACATAGCACATTTGCCTGGGGCTCAAGTGCTACAGCAGCCTGCATACCCTGCAGTCGGCTCAGAGGCCTTGGTCAAAGCATAAATCCAGTTCTTGCCCTCGGTGTCAGTATTACTTACCAAAGCAAGAAGGTGTTGGATCAAGTGACATTATCTGGGACACCTGTTCTTAAAATGAGCTGCAGTTGTAGGCATACTACTTTCCACAGAAAATTATACCCTGGCAAACTGGGAAGTGTAAAGCTGAGTTTATGTTGTTTGTTTTCCATTAGATATTTTTTACAAGAGTTAGCTGCTTTCAGAAAATGTAAAAGATCTGACGTTAGCAACTGAAGTGATTGTCTTCGTAACGCATACTTACCAATTCTTGATTTTTCATTTTGCTTTAATATTTAAGTTTTTTGTGTTTATTTGAATCTTGAGAAGTTTATGGGTGTTACCTCTAACTCATATTTAAAGGCATATACTTTGACTAATTACAAATGCATAAGATATTATATTTAGAAAGTTTTCTGAAGCTTTCATTTTGTGATAGAACATTTCAAATTCAACTAGGATGGAACTAACAGTTTTTCACCTCTCATGCTTGTGAATATATTGACTGAGTACAATAGCAACACATACAGAAGGTGACTAGTGTAGGCCAGGCCAGGATCTGTTTCCTGTTGGAGCAAAAGGCGTATGAAGGACCCAGCTTACTTCCTGAATGTAACTATTGCATCATTAAAATAAGTTGCTGTTTGTACTGCACAGGGTTAACGGAGCTGCTCATGTTTAGTGTCTTAACAAACTTTTTGAAAGACACAGAAATACGTGATGCTGGGAGTTTGTCCTATACCAGGTAGAGAGTGTTAGTATTGAATGGTAGTTGTGTTACTGTTATTCCATCTTTCCTGCACCACAGCATCAGAACCACATTCAAGCAACTCCTTGTTTATTCTGTAGAGAAAAGGAATTTTTGTTCGACTGAGATGTTTTACACAGTAATTTTCAAGCACGTTCATACAGAGAGCTTTTTGTCTGCTGCACCATCCATTTTAATCTCTGAACTCTTTTCAACTCCTTTATTTATAGGTCTTTTTTATTGTTCCTTCTGGTTCAGATTTTATTTGAAAATAAAAGGTTTCCTGGCTTAATGTATCAGCTGCTAAATTTAAGAAAACAATTGAAAACATTGACCAAGATTTATAGACAAGATATAAACCAAGATTTTATTGTTCACTATATAGAAGAAAAATGAAAAGAAAGGAAGAGTCTAGCATCTATATTTGCAATACAATGTCACCATTAAGATCCTGTTTGGATGGCAGTGCTTAGTGAGTTCTTAAATATTCCAGAGGTTGTGCAAAGTATTTTACCTGAATGTTCGTTACCAGCTAGTGATTACATTTTCTACTGATACTGTGTATCCCACGTGAGGAGACTGAAGCACAGACAACTCACACATTTGTCAAAATTGCTTAGATTGTAATAATATTGTCCAAGTTTTAGTTCATATTTACCTAACTCCATTTTCTTCATGTCTGTAACAACCACTGTCTAGGAAAATGCTTACACACGCAACAAAAGTTTAGAACTATAAAATAAGGATCAAACAAAGTTAGGCAAGGTAATAATAAAGTCAGGTGTGGGATGATATTTTGTTTGTGCTGTAACAAACAAAGCTTGTCTGAAGATCAGAGAAGCAGAGTGGTCAGCCACTAGGGTTCTTACCTCTACGAAATACTCAGACCAAAATGGCCAAGAAAGATCCAGTCTCCACAAATCCTCAAGCAAAATGAGCGAGCCTGTCTCTAGGAATCCTCAGACTGAATGCCTTGAGCTCCTGTCTTTTCCTGTTTTATTCGCTCTCTGGCCAGCCATATCTCTTCCTGTCTCTACCTCTCTGGTACTGGGACTAAAGGTTTGTTAACTCCCCAGTACTAGGATTAAACGTCTGAGCTACCACCACCAGGAACTGTTTCTCTTTTAGATTGGCTCAATCTCATATAGCCCAGGGTAACCTTCAACTCTCAGAGAACTGTCTGCCTCTGTCTCCCAGGTACTGGGATTCAAGGTGTGTGCCACCACTACCTGGCCTCTATGACTGACTAGTGGCTGAGCTCTGCATTCTGATTTTCAGGCACACTTTATTTGTTAGATTACAAATAAAATATCGCCATACAGCTGTTTATTGAATGTTGATACTGCTCAAGAGCTATTGGTCTTACTCTACTGTGTCTTCAGAGTTGCCCCATGAAATGTATCTTTAGACTTTTTAGAGAAGGAAACTGGGACTAAGATTAATATAGAAAAACTCACAAAGTTGATTAAGTGTTAGTGCCAGAACTAGACTCCATATCTGTTTAGTTATGAAATACATTGATTGATTGATTGATTGATTGATTAAATTAACTACTGCTTTTATTTTCTGAAAATAGCATAGTAATAGGACATATTACAGATCACCTTACCAGAAAACCAAAAGGCACCATACCCAAAGTTTACAGTTATAATTCCTAAATCATTTGAGCCAGTGTGATGTTTAGGTTCTTCTGTACAACATTCTGAAAATTTTAATCTATTACACATGTATGTTCTAAATAGATAAACATTGAATTTTGTATCTTACTTATCATCAGGAGATAAATCGCTTAAGGAAATGACTTACCCTGATAGGAATAGTAGTATATTTCATCCGTACATTGAACATAGAGATAAATAATAAAGGAGTAGATAGCAACTATGTTGAGTAGTGAAACATTCTTAACCACCCCTCTAAAAAGACTTTGTGTAGTCTGCATGCATTCCTAAATTCAAAAGTGATCCAGAGTCTCATTTTCCATGTTCTTATCTAACGTTGGACTGTGTTTATTCTGTAAGGAAACATCCAATTTCAGACACCACTGACATAAGAATGGGTGACATACTCCCTTCCCCAAAGAAGATAACTTTACTGTTATGAACTGTGTTCCACAAAATACACATATTGAAGTAGTAACTCTCAGTCTCCTTAGAGTGTGACTATCATTGGAGCACCAGTCTTTAAGGAGGTAAAGTCAGTTATTAGACCGGGCTTAATTCAGTATGACTATGGTCATTCTCTGAGAAGAGGAAAATACCAACACGATTGGATATGACGATACAAATATGAGCATTTACATACCGGGGCCTTATTAGGAACCAACTCTCCTCCCTGCTGAGCTTGGGACTGTAGCCTGAAAACAGAAGAAAACTACTTTGGTAATATGTTAAGGCAATACTAGTGAACTAAGTTACACTGTAGTAAACACACATACACACACACACACACACACACACACACACACACACACACACACATGCAGGCCAGCTAGCAAATAAAAAAAAATCAAATAAATGTGTTAATTCCAAGGAGAGATCATCTAGTATTGTATTAGAGCAGAGATAAGTAAAGATTATCTAATTTCAACAGATTAATATATTTTATTTGGTTAAAAAGGGAAAGCACTAAAGTTCAATTTGGTGATTGTATCAAATCAGTATTTTTATGTAAAAATAAACATTGTTAAGTGTTTATGTGAATTTTTAATATTTAAAGAGTTCAAATTGACTGGCATATAACTTTCCATCCTGAGTTATTAGAAAAAGTGAATACTAAACAGAAGACTAAGCAGAAGAAAAGAGAAACAAGGATTGAAGCAGAAATTAATGAAGGGTTGGAGATGGTTCAGGGGTTAAGAGCACTTGTTACTCTTGCAGAGGACCTGGGTTTGATTTCCAGCAGTCATAAGGTAGCTCACAATTGTCCATTAGTCCAGTTTCTAGGTATCTGATACCGTTTTCTAACCTCCATGGGTACCATTCATGCACTTAGTTTACATACATACGTGCAGGCAAAACATTCATACCCATAAAATAAAAAAAAAATTAAAAAAGAAAGTAACGGAAAGAGAATTAAAACAGAAAAAAAACCAGTGAAACAAAAAATTGATTCATTAATAAATAAAAAAGCCTTTTAACTTAATAATTTTTCTTTTCAGTTCAAGATTGTTTTATGAGAAATAATAGAATTCAGAATTTTGAGAGCAACCCACATGTTTCTACAGTTTCTGTGAGTTGGGAGGAGTGGTAGATATGGTTCAGCTGAGTCTCTGGTGAGAATTCATTAAGGTTCAGTTACCTGGTGATCTGGCTCTTCTTCCAAGCTCCTTTGGAGTGTGACTACTGCAAAATTCAGTATCTAAAGCTGAAGGGCTGAGTTGCTCACCCCCTAGAAGCTGCTGTCACCCTAGGCAGCTGATGTGACTATTCCCCTCTTCCTTAGCACCAGCGTCTCAGCATCTGCTGCCCTTCTTTACTTTCCTACAGAGCTCCCTGATTAGGTCAGGCCATTCTAGGATCATATATTTTTTGATTTGCTCAGTGTCGACAAGTAAAGGAATCCTTTGTCCAGATTATATAATCTAATGATAGTAGCAGTGTCTTATTTAACATCTAATGGGAGCATTTATTCCAGGCATGTATACATATGTCAGGCTTCTCCAGCTTGGTTAGTAATATCCCTGCTCACCGTTGCTCAGACTTCATGTGATCTGTCTGCATGTCTGTTTGGTACAGATATATGTACCGTGTATGTGAGTGTGTGTGTGCATGTGTGTCCAGTCTGAATTATTCTCCTTGTTCACTTCTCACTGTTCCTACTGCAGTCCTAATCCAAGACAATATCATTTCTCACCCAGGGTAACAGAGTAAATTTAGCCATTCCTCTCAGCCAGTGTAGATGCCTTGACTCTTCCCTTCCTTTCTTTTGTCAGCCACTGTGTCTTTAGTAAGGGCTGAGGGCGGAGTACTTTAAGGGGAGATGAATATTTAATTCCACCTTGCAGTTATCCAAGCTTGTCATTCCAGTTCACAGGTGGAAACCTAATCGCATCTGGAGCAAGAACTTCTTTAGTGTTAATCCGCTGTTAATGAATTTGTTAAATTGGTGTTTGCTGACACACAGAAGGAAGTGTTTCCTTCTACATAAGAGGGCCTGCTGTTTAATCTACACAGAACCCCGTGGGCAGTGGAGGGAAGCGGTCTTTCACTGGAGCAAGGAGGATCCAGTTAGACTGGCTTTTCCCCTCTTGTTCTGGCTTAGAGGAAAGAGCTCTGATAAAAGCAAGACCCACTGTCTGCTCATATTTTAAAGGTACAGAGTCATGTCCTCTCCTGCTGAGTGTTTTCTTTACTGCTCATGTTTGAAAAAAAAATGAGACATTTAAAAGTTCTTCTTTCAATAGACTAGACTATATTTTTGATTGTTAAGCTCTGTGCCAAAAAGGTATTTTTTTACATAACTTTTTAAGAATATATGCAATGGCTGGGTGGTGGTGGCGGTGGTGGCAGTGGTGCATTCCTTTAATCCCAGTACTTGGGAGGCAGAGGCAGGTAGATCTCTGTGAGTTCAGGTCTTGTAGACCAGCTTGGTCTACAAAGAGCTAGTCCAGGACTGCTGCGGGAGTACCTTCCATTCCTTCAGCCAATAGTCGCTGAAGTACGAGCCCACGGTGCCCCAGGAGCACTGAAGGAGCTGAATACACTCCCGCAACACCGTGGGCTCGTACTTCGGCGACTATTGGTTGAAGGAGCAGAAGGTACTCCTGCAGCACCTCCCCCTTTTGTTTAAGTAAGAGAGTTCTAAGCCTACTACGAAATTATATACAGTAAGCACAAACCTACAAAATTATATACAATAAGTACAGTGCACCAAAGCTACAGAAAAACCTTGTCTTGAAAAGCCCATGCATATATATGCAGTGTGGTGAGGAAGAGATGGCTTGATGGATAAAGCAGTTGGTGCAAAACCATGATGACCTGAGTTAAGATCCCCAACCACAGAAAAGCGCAGGATCCCCAGGGCAAACTAACTACTAAATTCAGGGCCCAGAACCAGGATAATGCTGGGATCCCCAGGGCAGGCTAACTACTAAATTCAGGACTCAGAACCAGGAAAAAGCCGGGATCCCCAGGGCAAGCTAACCAGCGAGGCTAGCTGGGATTGGCATTCTTGGAATTCAGAAAGAGATGAGCAGTGAGGATAGTGCTCAAAAAAGAAAGCTGACGCCAGACTTATGCTTCTGAACACACATGCATGCATATGTATAGTATGCATATACTGCACATAGCTGCATCAAAACACACGAGAACACAGAGCACCAAAAAGGAGGACATGAAATGTTATCTGAATTGCAAAGGGGTACAGACAGGAGTGAAATCACGGGTAGGGCCATTCAGAGTGAAACACGTGTTTAGATAGACACGGTTACCATAAACACCCACAGACTTACCTGTAATCAGCCTACCCATTTGATTTCTCTTTGGTTTGGTTTGGTTTCGTTTCGTTTTTTGCAACCTGCTGCTTAATGTGATTAAAAAATAAAATGATTACTCAAGGGAGTCCAAACTGCTTGTTGAAGAAATCTGGTAGGAAATTTTTTTTACGGAGCTCATGTGAACCTCGTGTGCTCTAAGAGGACCCTCTCATTAGCTTCCAGAAGAACAGGGATGAACATTATGAGGCCGTTTCCTATAGCAATAGTTTATACCAGCTAATGTATCACACCAAACATTGCTCATAAAAGAATGATTCTCTGAGGGCTAGATCTGGTCAAGTGCTGTGATTCATAGATCCAATTCTCTTGGGTTCTGATTTGGTCATAACACATACTTAAGAAAATCTAGGAAACAGATAGTATGTTCCTTACCCAGTTTTTATATGTCTGTGTCCCATCCGCCTGCCCCCCACCCCCACCCCAGGGAAGCCTCCTCAGCTATTTGGGATTAGTAGATGTGCTCCAGTGTCAAAGCTTTCATTTTTAATCCAAGCCCACATCAGTATTTACATTTCGGAAGAATGCACAGTCTGAGGTTGAACTGACTTCTTTTAAAAACTGAGTAACCAATAAGGATCCAGGCCTTAAGGCCGTTGAGCCTGAGATGAGGTGAAGATGTTTCCTAATGAAAAACTCAGGCTAACATTTTTAAATATTTGAATGTGTTTTAATATCCATACAGAATGTGACATAAACCGCAAAGTCCTACTTTACCCTACATTATAGTCACAATAAGTTTATCCTGGAAGTTTCTTTGATCTACACAGCCCAGATACCTAACTCTTGGGAAACCTTAGAGCACTTAGAAAATTTTATTCACCTTTGAGAATGTGACTTCTTGATTGAGTTTGTGGAGTGACAGTATTTATAAAGCAGTCACAAATGGAGGGATAGCTTACTGGGGGTCACATATTTGTTTGCAATAGATGACACACAGCCATTTCTTTTCTTTTAGAAATAATGAACAGATGCCTTCCTTACTAGTCATGCAAAACCATAGTACCTGAAGTACTGAAGGGGACCTGAAGTACTCCCCTGGTCACCCTGAAGTTTTAATAATAGTAAACTAATTACTTCAACTATTGCCAGCCCGTGTACAAAAGAGTATCACATTCCTAATAAGCAGGCTAAGAAAAAAATTAAACTAGAGAACACTTTCTTATGTTTCACAGAAAAAAATAAGTTGAATTTACAGCAATACTGCCTGACTCTTGTAGAACTGAGGGCTGGATCTGAGTTAACACTAGTGATTTTGTGAAGAAAATTAGTATGTGGAATTGGATATGTTGGTACCAGACTTGGTGATAGGGAGCAATTACCAATTACCAAATGGTTGTTTTTTTTTTCTTTTTATTGGGGTGCATGCATGCATGCGTGTGTGTATGTGCATAGAGTGTACATGAGTATGTGGGTGCATGTACTCATGTATGGGTATGCAGAAGCCAGAGAAAGACACTGGATGTGCTCTGCCATTCACTGAGGCAAGGTCTCTCTCACTGAACCAGAACCTCACCTTCCTGACAAGGACAGGCAGCCATGGAGCGCTCAGATTCCTCCTGTTCGCTATCCCAAATCTGTAGTTACAGGCTCATGAAGCCATACCCTATGAGATAGCCATTAAATGCAGATTTGTGTTTTCACAGAGTAGAAGCTGATCTGCATGATGTTCATTGTCATAGCATCCTGCTAGTACTCTGCCTAGACGTCCAGTGCTCCATGCTTGCTAACAATTGTAATTGCCTGCGGTTGACCTGTGATACCGGTTGACAGTAGTGAGATAGAAAGCAGAGTCTCGGTGGACTCGAGTAATACACTGGGAAGTAGAAGCGTCAGCCCTTAGCTTTGGCTCAGTCAGTAATGTTATTATGTTTGGCATATCTTTTGAATACTCTTAGGCCTTGCCACTCCATCTGTTGAACTGAGTTCATAATAATGCCCTGGTCTATCTCACAAGAATGTTGTATGAACAAATTAAATAAGTGTAAAAGTGCCTTGGAGGTAAAGCCATTCCATAAAAAGTCAGTGTGGTGTAGCTACCGAAAAGTGTGTTACAGAGGCTAATCTGCTTCATCTCCGAAGGCTTCTACCCAGATAAGGCTTCGTAATGGGTTCCTGTTAGTGAACCCAGCACATCTTACCAGTTTCTGACTATAGTATTTAAGGGGAAAGATCGCTATATAAATGTTTGTTACCTTCGTAAAAATACACATTAAAATCAGTCTTAACTGGCCATGGTGTAGTTCATATCTATAATCCTAAGTGCTTGGGAGGCTGAGGCAGGAGGATCATGAATTTGAAGCTACCCAAGGTTACCTATTCAGTTTTAGGCCAGTTTAGGCTACAAAGTAAGATCTTGACCCTCCCCCACTCCCAGCTCTGTCATATTTAGAGAAGGGGAAGGAGGGATTGGTAAATGTTGGATTTAAAACTTCAATCATGCAAGATGAATGACCTCTAGAGGTTACTGTAGAACATCAGCCGATGTTTGGTAGCATTATCATACATAGCTAAATACATTTTGAGGGTAGATCTCATATTAAATGCTCTTAATGCAAATAAAATTTTAATTAGTCATATTTGAATGAAATAAAAGCTTTCCAACTAGCTGCAAACAACTGATAAGGCACAACTCAGATTCTGTGATTAATTTAGAAGCTGAATTTGAAACATTTACTAAAGTTGAGAAATAAGCATGACATTATATGTAGGGAAGAAAGTCTGAAGCCTCTCAGGAAATCATTATTCTTAAGGATAAACATCACCAAGTTGAGATTTTTTTTCAGCTTTGCTCCTGTTGTTCTGATGCAGCTTCTCCATCTCAGCATTCTCATTCTCAGTCACAATGATGTATACAAAATGACTCGCTGTAGCGCAGTCAGAGGTGCCCCAAATCCCAAGCAAATGGGAAAGAGGAGGAGGTAACTTCGCTAGGAGGATCTGCCGAGCACTCCTGTTTCTCTTCCCCTTTGTCATCACACACAGTCTCTGTGCAGGTTGTCAGTTCTGCCATGCTCAGTGCTGAAGAAGGGAATCAAGCAGACAGTTAACTAGACATATGTAAGAAGAGATTCTCCCCAGGCCATCATCAAAAGCTTTCATCTTTGGGTCAAGTTGATCTCTTTCCTTGGCAGGGGTCCTTTCCTTGTGGCTCTGGGGAAGTCTTGGCACCCAGAAGAATTTAACTGTGCTCACTGCAAAAACACGATGGCCTACATTGGGTTTGTTGAGGAGAAGGGAGCACTGTATTGCGAGCTTTGTTACGAGAAGTTCTTTGCTCCTGAATGTGGCCGGTGCCAGAGGAAGATCCTCGGGGTGAGTGCTTGAAACTGCTCTGTTTTGCTGTATCCCAAAGCTATGCCGATTCTTATAATAAATCTTTTCATTATTTTTACTTTTTATTTTCTTCTTGTTTTATCAACCCTTTCTGCTTTCTTTAGTTGTGTTTATTATAAAACAAAACTAAACAGACCTCTAAGGAAGTATATCAGACTCCTGGGGTTAGTTGTCTTTGGTTTTCCCTTACTGAGGTCTGGCTTGTCTGGTGAAAGTCTAGCCACCATGGGAAAAATAATTTACTGTGGGTGTGCTACCTCAGCAGGACCCTGTTTGCTCAGGATGAAGAGGCCGTCCAGGACCACACACAGGAGCTTTCAGGACTGACACCTTCGCTGGTGTAAATTAAATTCCATAGCTTTTATAAGAGCAGCCTTTCCCTACTTGTCAGAGTTCAAGCATAGGACACTGATCTCATAAAATATATAAAATTTGTAAAATATGAAGCTTATAATATTTTTATTTGAATAACTATAATGTTTAAAACTGTGATTTCAGTTATAGAAGTGCACATATGATAGGAAAAACATTTCAAGCTATACTGTTTTGGCAAAAGAAAGAAATAATGATGAGTAGATGCACTTCATGTCATATAACATCCAATTTTAGTAAGAGTCCAGTGTCTACTATAGGTGACCAGTAGTGGGGGGAATTTGATTTTAGAAGAAACCAGTGTTCATGGCTTTAACATATACAAGTTGGAATGGCTTTGCTGAATTCTGCCTACTACTCTTAATCTCAAAATACAATAATGAAACTATAGAAAATTTGAATTATGGAGAACATGCTTAAGTAGCTTTAAAAATAGTTATAGTTATAAATATGCCACCTGATCGATTTCTATGCTATTAATTTGTCCAATGTGTTGGTAATAAAGGAATATAATGGCTAGCCTGTTCCTCGTAAGTGCTGACAGATAATCAGTTAGTAAGCTGTATATTAAAGTACTATTTAGTGAGTAAACGTATTCTGTGGATTAGAGCATAATTAATAAAATTAATTATGTAAGAATTGTAAAAGCTGTTAGACTATAGGAAGTGAAAGAATTTCCATGTTATTAAATATTCTTCAGAAATTGTTTTTCAATTGCTTTACATCTTCTCAATCAAATCCGTTGAAATAATTCTTGAAAAACTAGCAACCCAAACCTTTTACTGATTAAAATCTCTTCCTAGCCTTGCGCCTTGGAGTATTTAACCAGGAGGACATTGTGAGCTAGGATCCTTGCTTTTATGGTTCACACTTTACTCGATGGAGTAAGTGCACAGTGCAGCCACAGCTGATTCCAAAAAGCTAAACACTCAATGAGCTAATTGGATTATACTGATTACATTATTGCTTCCATAATGCACTGGAGTTTAGGTTTGTTTTAGTTTTTAAATGCTTTCCCTTCCTTCATGACATTTTCAAGATAATGCCATGAAAGTTTTTCAGGTTAATGCATCCAGGCCAACCCTTTGAAAGAAAGCAGAATGTGTTGTAGCGAGCATTTATGTGATCCTTCCCTTAGTCACTGCATGTGAAGGCTTAGTAATAGTGATTATTTTGTTTATGGATTTGTATTTATGGAAAGCAGACACATTAAATAGTTTTCAGTGATGTGTGAATCTATCACTAAGTTTCTCATTTCTTTGATGAAAAGTTCAAGACAAAGATGAAATACTATGCCTACGTTAAGCTAGCGTAGTACAACAGTAAGTGTAGGTATTGGTGTGTTTATTGTCATCTTTTTTAAAAATCCATCTGCCTTTCTATAACAGGAAGTCATCAATGCTTTGAAACAAACCTGGCACGTGTCCTGTTTTGTGTGTGTGGCCTGTGGAAAACCCATTCGAAACAATGTTTTCCACTTGGAAGATGGAGAGCCATACTGTGAGACTGGTGAGATAATAAACCTTTAGAGCCTTAATTAAGTATAAAGCTAAATCACTTATATTTCTGTAAAACTGAAAGAGAAGTGTAGGCCAATGACGTTTCCTTATTATTTTTGAGGCATTACACATTACATATTACTCAATAGATAGCAAAACAAAATAATAAAAACTATTCATGACCTTGTCAACATAAACATTTCCAACTTCATCATTAACATCATGAACATTAAGAACACTAACATTACTTAGTAGGAAAAATATGTTCGAATCTCCAATCATTATAGATATAAATTCTACCCAAAATGTAGCTTAAAGCTACTTGTTGTGGTAATGAATACCTCGTGGTTATAAATAAACATGAGAAATGTTTAACATTCGGGAAAAAAAAAGTGAAGTCATTTGCTACCTTTACTGAATAGGAACGTAATCTTGGCTAAGATTGCTCTCTAGTAAAGATATTCTTAATGATTTAGCTTCTACCTGAACCCCCAGCACTTCCTTTTCCTTTGCCACATTTGCAAGAGAACGTTCTTACCATTTACTCCTCATTCAGATATTGCTTGCACAATGCATATTTCAAAATATGAAGCATGCTTTCCTTTATTTTGCCTCTACTAACTACCAGTAACTGAATTCCCACTGTTGAGTTTTAATCTTATTTTAGATTGAAATTCAAAATGTGGTCCTAGAAGAAGGGATTATTGCCCAGTGGTGCAGTTAAAGAGACTATCGGCCTTTGTCTGCAGCTGGTTCAGCATCACTTAACTCTTTGCTCAGTACTCTGGTTTTCACGTTGCCCTTAGCCCCTTAGTTAGGAAGAGTTTGGCTCTGTTCCAGATTGCTCACCAGGAAGCCCCGGAACCTCCAATAAAATACCCCATGTGTTGTTAGCAGTATAAGTTGACTGGAAAGTTCCTACCGTCTTCAGAGTATCTCGTGTTCTACAGCTTATTTTTTCTGAAGAGAGACTTGGGTTTTGTTTGGTTGATTGGCTGGTCTGTGAATTTTAGCAACTTTGTAAGACATTATGATTAACTGAAAAGCATAAACATCTATCTAGGCTAGGATGCTTAATGTCTTCTAGGAAATCATGACGTAAAACTAATGCATTGCTAGCAGAGGGGAATCATGGTCTAAATTTTATTCTTTTCCCTTAATCTTCAACTAGTTCTTAGTAGTGTTCCCATCTCAGTAGATGGCTGCATTGTCCACTGTCTCAACACCTAGGATTCCTCTCTCTGTTCTTCCAAAACAGAATCTACCAAGTAATTCTGGCAATTCCACATCCAGTGCACGTTAGATAAGCATCTCCTTCCCTCTCCAGTGTGCCCAGCTTGCTCTCACTCTTTGCCTGGACTTCCCAAAAGCAGGTGCAGAGTAATTGGGGCAATGACAACAATAGCAGATTGTGCTTGTATCCTGTAAATGGCATCTACTAGAATGAGAACCGTCCTCCTTGCTGCTTTGCCAGATTTATCTTCTGCCTCTTTACATTCTGACACTAGATTTAACCCATATCTTATCCCTTTATTATTTCTGAACATGACTAAGATTTTATTTCTGGCTCCTCCAGGGCCTTCATACTTAACAGCTTCTTCTAACTAGAATATTTTCAGTGTGATTCCTCCTTGTTCTTTGAGTCTCATCATGACTGCTATGTACCAGAGAAGGTTTTTCTCACTCTCCTATAATGTAGTATGTACCTGTGCCCCTACCTGTTCTGTATCATAGCACTGGGTTTGGCTTCATTGTACTTATCACAATCTTAACCGAAGCCTCATGTGACGAGCATCCACGCCTGTCCTTTTTACCTCTGTGGTGCCAGGAGCACTGCCTCATGGAGTGTATGGAGGTGTAGTCCGCATGTGGTGCTACAGAATATTTGTCTCAAGCTGCATGTTACATGATCTCTCCCCTCCAATGTCAGGTGGATTGACATTATTAAAGGCCAAAAGTTGGTCATAGGTCAGCAAAGTAGTGAAGTTGAGTATAGGAGAATAACAATGTGACAGCACTCCTATTTAACAATAGAAAAGGGACAAGGCCACTTTCATCAGAAGGGAATCCTGTTAGTATTTTAGAACTAATCCGTCAAGTTATTTGTGTTCTCTGACTAAAGATTTCCTGTATGGAGTCATAAAACTGGCAGGAAGATATAATGAAAGAAAGTATGGCTGGTTTTATTGGCATAGTCCAGCTAGGAATTCATTTGGGAAAGTGTCCTGAAGCCTGTACTTGAATGTTAACCAGTAGGGTTTGCCATGTTTGCTCTCGTATATTAACTAGGCTCATTGTTGCAACTGATTGAGAGTCCTTTACTGTTCCTCGGCATGTCCAAGTGCACTGAAAACTGCACAGGACAGCGATCTCCTGTTCATGCATCTGACATTTAAACAGAGAGACATGGAACACAGGATATACAATAAAAAACTAAATTTCACTGTAGTGTTTGCCATGCTGGATGTACATCCCAAGCAAGGTAGTGGTTCCTCTGCAGAAACTGTCCTGTTTCCCCTCCAGCCCAGTGAGGAAATCCCCACCAAGCTGCCCCACCCCCAGTGGGTATTGTATTCCTCAGTTCCACCTCAGTCCTTGCCTTATCTCATTTAACTCCCATCTTACCACTGTTTTCTGTGACCTGCCGTTCCAAAGCCTCACCGTGTACAAATTGCATCTCTCCTAACCTGATACAGATTATTATGCTCTATTTGGAACCATATGCCGTGGATGCGAATTCCCCATAGAAGCTGGCGACATGTTCCTTGAAGCTCTGGGCTACACCTGGCATGATACTTGCTTTGTATGCTCGGTAAGTCAGCTGCTATCCTGGTCAGAGCTTAGTGCTCGGGAAGTAACAGCACTTGGGTCTTTCCTTTCCTCAGAAGAAATGAACAGTTTTTTGATGTTCTTAAAAGTTGTATTTGACATTATTTGGCATATAATAAGATCTTACCCCAAAGAAAATATGACTTTTAATGCATTCTTATCTCTAAGAACATTTTTGCCCTTTTTTTAAAAATATGAGTTCTTTTCTTAAATTTCTTTATTAAACAATTTAAGTTACTTTTGACATATTGGGTATTTCTTAAATAGAAAACAAATTCTAAAAAAAACAGATAGCCAGCAAGATGTCTCAATTTTTTTTTCCTGACTCAGAAATAGCTCATGAATTTTCTTTTCTTTTTGAAACGGTAATGAACATGCAAAAGAATTTTACCTATTTCATTTGCTACTTTAATGTTCTTGGTTTTGATTTTATTTGTTTTTGGTGTTTGTATGTGTATGTGTGTGTTCATGTGTTTACGTTATTATGGAGACTGAAGGACGGCCTCAAGTGTCACCTTCAGAACCCTGGCCCCTCCTTTGAGACAGAGTTTCTCATGGGCCTAGAACCTGCCAATTGGGCTAAATGGGCTGGCCCTCTTTTCTTCACTTTTCCAGCCTTGGGATTACAAGCATGCATGTACCATGACACCCAGTATTTGTTCATGGTTTTGGGGGCTCAAACTCAAGTGCTTTATTGATGGAGCTATCCCCACCAGCTCTTTGTGGAGACTGGAGACTTGGTCTCACTGTGTAGCTCCAGCAGACCTGGAACTCCCTATGTCAATGATGATGAGGCTGCCCTTAAATTCATAGAGATTCACCTGCCTCTGCCTCCTGAGTTCTGCAACTAAAGGTGTGAATCACTATACCTGGCCTTCTGAGTTTTATTTTTAATAATTCAGACAGATCAAAAGATTAACATTGACCCTAAGATAATTTTGATATATAAAGCTCATATTCAGTAAAGATGCTACATTCTAGTATTTGATATCTGTTACTGCTGTTAGATGTAATATATCTAACAGTGTTTGATACCCATTGTATAAAAGAATAGATAATAGTGAAATCAAATTATTTCTCCAAACATTTTCTTTGAACACTTCTTGTTTTTACTTCATTCATCATTTAGACTTCATAAAGCTTATAAAAAGCAACTTTTACATATTAACCTTCTCAGGAAAGCCTTCTCATGAACGTCGCCATTTGCGAGAGAGCAGAAACGGCATGAAGGGAAAAGTGGGGGTGGTCTGACCACAAAACCACCGCGCTGGCAGATACTGCCCAAGGTGTTCACTGTAGAGTCAAGTTAAATCAGTTCTTTCACAAATGAATAGCTTTATCCAGAAAGTAAATGAAAGTCAACCTATGGGGACTGGAAAGATGGCTAAGTGATTAAGAACTCTTGCTGCTCTTGCAGAGGACCCGAGTTTGGTTCCCAACACTCAGATCAGGCAACCCCCAACCAGGGCTCTCAGTGCATCTCATTTCCCACAGCACCTCCACTCACATACACATACCATACTCAGACTCATACACATAATAAAAAAAATCAAGTAAAAGATAAAAATAATCTATGGCCAGTATATAAGAGAACAGACTGACATTGGGTTTGGTCATGCTTAGCAAAGCTATTGAACTGTTTCTTTTTTAATTCGTTAATTTTTTTTATAAGAGGAAACATTTAAAAGATTGATTAGAATTTGTATACTTAGTGTGACTCTTTGATGTATTAAAGTTTTCATTAGGACTAAATGCTTCCTTCTTGGTAAAGAAGAGCAGTCATCAGTGTTTTAAATAAACCAGACTATGTTCCAGAAGAAAAAAATCACTCTGCTTTTCCAAGATGACTAATATGTCATGGTAATCATGATGTATCAGGATGTCTGACACAGCTATCCACAGAGGGACAAATCTCACTTTGGGAGATTTGATTTAAATAATGATAGTCTTTTTAAGTAACTCTTCTTTTTTGCAGGTGTGTTGTGAAAGTTTGGAAGGTCAGACATTTTTCTCCAAGAAGGACAAGCCTCTTTGCAAAAAACATGCCCATTCTGTGAATTTTTGAAAATCAACAGTTCCAGAAAGAGAAGAAATCTGAAGAAAAGGGGGGAAATTAAAATTATCATTTAATTTTTAGTTTTAATATTTATATGGAGTTCTAAAATAATAATAACTCTGAATGGATAAACTCCAACATTAAAAACCCAGTCTGTGAGAAAATGTTTGGCTTCAGAAAGTCACAGACAGTTTGGGGTTTATTATGACTAGCCTGTATTTTCTGCCCATGAAGTAGCCTTTATAAAAATCAATTTCCTGACTACCAAACTCATCTTGGAATAAATTAGCAAAGGATTACATTTTAGAATTAAAAACTCTAGCCTCTATGCTGAAGTGATACTTTCTTTCCTTGTAGCTATGAGAATCCCCAGAGGGCAATATAAGTGCCTTAGACTTTATTAATAAGAATAATTGTTTTAATAAACTCATTTTATCTTTAAAATAGTAAGTAGGAGTTTAAATAAACTTTATGAGTAGGACCATGCTATCTTTTTTTAAAATTTTTTTAATTTTTTTTTTTTTTTTTAGTCTGTGTGCATGCTTTGGTCTTATCATTGGTCCTCTTAGTAAGACAGCCCAATTGATCGTAGTTTGTTATGCAATAAGAGATGCTGTGTTCTCCTGTGTTCTTCCTAAGGCTGCCATGTTGCATGTTGCTTACAGGTCACAGATGCTGATCTCTTCAGATAGGGCAGTTTGATTGCACTGTGGGTGGCTCATCACCTGGGCTAGGCTGCAGTGTTTCTCCTCTCTTATGCTGACGTGAAGAGAATTCAGTAGTGCTTAGACTAATAGTTTTCTCTCTCTTTTTAACGAGAATAGGTAGAAGATAAAGGAGCTAGAAATTGGGAAAATAAAGCAATTGAGAAGTAAAAAAGAATCACTTGCTCCTTTCAGATAATGAACTGATTAGTGTTTACAGTTGTGTCACTGACTGAATGACAATGTGGAAACTCTTTGCCTGGTAATTTTTTCAATTGAGGATTAGGATAAAACACAAGTTATTGTTGTTACTGTTTGTTTGTTTGCTTTTCGGTTTTGTTTTTTGTTTTTTTGTTTGTTTGTTTTGTTTTTGCTTATTTGGGGTTGTTCTGGAATTTTGTTTGTTTGACTGGGATTTTTTCCTATCAGAAGGAAGTAAATTCCCTCTCATTGTGTGATCATGGAGTTAGGCAACTTTTATTCTCTGCCGTTTGGAAGGACAGGGAACCATGATCCATTGCTCACATTGTCCTGTCGTGTGTTCTCCTTGATTGGGCAGAGCATTGTAGTCAGGAAAGTAGCTATGAGAAAGCCATGCAGCGTGGCTCACTGCCCAGTGAGAAAACAAATTATGGCATTTGATATTTTTTTTTTCTACAATGAATGAAAGCCCCTGATCCTGCTGAGTTGTGACTAAATCTGTTGGGAGCACGGGGCTTTCAAAATTCAGATAGAGCACCCAGTTCTTGCTGCCCCATCTTTAAAGAGCACCTGTGCGTGTGTGTGTGTGTGTGCGCGCGCGCGTGGAGGAGACCATAGGCTACAGTATTTGTTTAATCATCCCCCAGAACTTTCAAGGTATCTGTCCTGAAAGCTGCTAATTTATGGACTAGTAAATTTATATTATATGCAGATAATAACAAACTGGGGGATAAATGAACAGGAAGGGTGGCACATGTAAACCGGAAGTGTCTCCAGTAGCAGCCCAGACGGCCTCCTCACCTGTGCTTGTAGGAGTCAGTGCTGGAACGTTTTGCTCACATTAGATCATTTTGCTGCAGACTCACTGGCTCAGGTGCATTATTTCTCATCTGAATGTCAGGCTTTGGCTTTATACTACAAAAGAATGGGGTTTTTTTGTCTTTTATATGCTATGCCATGATAATGCCATGATAATCACAACTCATTGGCAGTTGCATATTCAAATAATTTTCTTTGACTTGGATTTACTATAAAGTTACCTTTCCTTAAGGTTTTCACTTTTATTAAACCTTATTTCTCTGTTACTTGTGAAATATAATACTGCATTTTATAATGCCGTATTTCTCTAAATTTAATCTCTATAATGGTAGTGTGGCTTGCTAATTTGGCGTTGTGTCTTTATTCTTTGCCTATCATGTTGTACGGCAAGTTTTGTTTCAGTTCCTAAAACAGTGGCTCCCGGGAGATAAGTTCTCACCATAACCAGAAGAGTCTTCTGCATTGAGGATCGGCATGCTCCATGTACTAGCATGGATCCTTTAGTACCTGGCACAGCACTTTACCCTTCTGGCAGGCTCACTGAGTATCTCGTATAAATCTTCTGTGTCAGTAGCATTTTTTCATTATTACATTTTCAACATAGAACACTGAGTTTTTCTCATGCTAAGTGTTTATTTTGAAAGTTTGCTCGATAAGCTCCAGATGAAAACAGTAGTGCATAATTCTTCGTGTCCATTATTCGATTTCTCATTTTTGAGACTTCGAGGGGCCAAGATTGATACTGTTTCTCTAATTGTTCTGGACGGCTGTTGCCTATTGAAATAGGAACCTCTGCTTATGTTCATAGCCACTCCGTGTTTCCTGTTAGTAGGGTTACCTTCTCCGTGTAAAACTAAAGCCAAATTATTTGGCCACAGTATTAAAAGTGATCATTTATCTTTCAAATATTGATACAAAACCGTATTTAAAATTCTCTACAACAAAATGTATTCTTTTCAAGGAACGCTAGATACTTAATGTGTAATTTGCCATACCCGTCAATCATTGTCTTTTGTTCCCTTGCATTTTTAAGTTTGTATGTAGTTACTCTTTTGCTTTTGGGTATGTTTTCTAATTAATACAATCACACTAGAAATATAATCTGTATAGTGATACCTTAATGAGCACGTACTCAATAAACACCTGCAATGATGACACACACGCCTGGTTTTTCTCTCTGGGTGGTATGTGATTTCACTTAAGTGAACATGGGGAGAAAGTCACGTTCCTTCCTCATAGGATGTGAAGATGTCATAGCCCCCCCGAAGAGCCTCTGCCATGGTATTGGCCAATCCCAATGACCCAGAAACAGGACATTTGAAAATACTGCATTTACTGTATTATTCACCTTTTGTGCTTTGCATGTATAATGTTTTATATTTATAAGTTAGTAGATAAGCTGTCTTTAAATACGTTTGTTGCCAAAATGATTAATTGGAATGACCTAGTATCATGCCTTGTTATGTCATGGATCGTAGGCAGAGAACAAATTCCCTGCTCTTTCCATTTGGCTGAGCCAGGCTATGTACAGCTCAGCTCAATCTCATTAGCTGACTGGTCATTGCTAGGTAGGCTCACTCACCTCTTACTCATTTGTTTAGTGGCTGGAGGGGGATATTTTTTCCTAACTGTATAAATTAAGGGATGTCTGCGTTTCAGGCTGTACATTGGGAATGGGAGAGAAACTCAAGTCTATTTTGCCCACAGTATATTAAACTCCAGAAGCCAAACTTTTAAGGGCATCGAGTCTGCATCTGACATTTTAATAGCTGCTGTTTGGTTTCTGTCAATCACGTCATTGCACATTAAAATGCACCGACAGAATAAGAGATCTGTCATTCCTTCGTTAAGAAACAGTAATCCAGTACGAGATTTATAGGCTTACGTCTCAACTGTGTGTTCACAATAAACCCCCCCTTCGGTGCTGAAACCAGAGCAAGACTCCCTGCCAGTCAGTGTTTTCTACTCACTTGTCCCCAATATAAGATTATCAAAGGTTTTCTGACTGAACTACATATAAAAATCCTTTTGCCAGCAAAAGCTTAATTTAGCTTGGCAGTTTCCCTTTCTGAGCACTCTCCCAGACAAGATCTTGGTTATATCAGAAACACATAGGCACTATGTATTATTAGCAGGCCTGGTGTTAATTAGGGAGAATTACCAGAAATAGTTTGCCTTGTGGAAATTTATTACAGAATCACACTTGACTGATGGCAGAATAGGAGTTGCTGAGAGAGAGCAGCTCCCACTCATAACCACTAATTAATAGGGTGCCAAAATTCTGCAGAGAAAGTTGCATCCCGAGTGTGGGAGCCTCACAGGGAAAATGGTTCCTGTGCAGTACTTAAAATTTAACAGAGGAAAGGAACCGGACACATGGCTACCTAACAGAATAGCAGGCTGCGGGGGCATTGGGCTGTATGAATGAAAGGGCTTAACTCAGTAAGTGCCGAGCCCCAGAGTATAAACAAAAGGTTATACATTTTGTTTTCTGACCAGATCTCACTGTGTAGCCTAGGCTGGCTTGAAATTTGAAATCCTCCTTCTTCCTCGATCTCCTGAGTCCTGGGATGCCCTGCTTACACCAGAATGCCAAACTCATGCATATTAACTATTTTTAATATGGCAAAGTATCTGCTTCCTCAGCTTCATTTTATAAAAAGAATTTGGTGTTCACTATGTAGTCTGTGGTATGTCATTGAATTCTGATTCTTGATTCCATGATTTGCAGCCTGTCTGTATAGGTGGCAGGATCACACAAGTGCTGTTTAATAAGAAAGGTGTGGCTTCTACCCTTGAGTGTGGATGGGAGGAGGATGAGATGCATCTAATGATTGGCACTAATGGCAGAGCACTGGGGAGCCCTCCTAAATTACAGCTTGTCAAGAAATCAATTTCTTTCCTGTCTCTAACTGCTTGTAATTACGCGCAATAAAGCTTGGGGCTGTTGTTTAGGAGAATAAAACATTTCCATGTCAGAAAACCGCTGATCACTGACCTCAGGGAGGAAACTCGAATGACTTAGAATTCACAGAGGGTCTAATTCTTCAATTTCTCAGTTATGGTGAATGCGGTTCCCAAAGAATGCAACTTCTGTGCCAGGCCCAGATAGGACAGACACAGACAATTGACACAGGGCGTTCGTGTTTCAAAAGTCTCTGTGTCCAAAGTGTTTTAATTGGATTCTAAGTTAGTTTTTCATTTTCATATTCTAAACTCTCACATTTCCCCCTAAGATTTCAAATACAATTTGGTTTATTTTTTTCTTCTTCTCTCCTTTCTGCCCCCACCATTTCATCTTTGCTTGTCCCCTCACACAGCTAGTGCCCTTATAATCTGCTTAAAAGTCTCCTTGTTTCAGGTATAATTTGCTCTAATACCTTACAACGCACCTTGTGCTTCTGACACTAGTGTATCACTAATAACCTAACTTCTCCAGATCAGTGGGAAAGTGGATGGCGCTCCAGTGACATCATAGCTTATGAGTCTGGGCATAAATAAAAGTTTCTTTTGTGAAACCTATGTTGATGTTGTTCTGACTCCGGATGCTTTGTCCTTGTTTGCTCGAGAGTGCTATCAGTGCCCACCCTGAATGAAGTAGAGAGTGGAAAACATGGAACTTTCCAAGTATGAACTTCGCTGTGTTGAATTGATTCTGTTGACTTGACGCTTGTCATTCATTCCGCTCTGTTAAATTACTGTGCTACTCTGTAAAGTTTTTTCCTGGTGCCATTTTAAATATTTTGAATAAAAAAATGAATCTATCAGCAGGTTGAGAGTTGCTTTGCTCTTGAGAAAGTTTTCTAACCCATACACATCTGTCATAGCCTGCTTATTCCTGATCTTGCCAACTTTGATACTGTTAACCAAGTCAACATAGATTATAATGGTCTAAATTAAAGCCAGGCAAAAGGATAACAAAGGGCTGGAGAGACAGCTCAATAAGCCCTTGGCACAGAAAGGAAGATCCAAGTTCAGTCCCCAGCACCATGTAGAAAAATACAGTGGAGGCACACAACTATAACTCAACACTGAGGAGAAAGATAAATTTCTGAAGCAAGCTGGCCAGCCAGCCTGGTTTAATCTATGAGTTCCAGGCCAGTGGGAGACCCTGTCTCAAATCATGCACCCAGGAATATAATAGACATACACAATAATAAACAAACAAATAAATAGTGGGTAGCTTGAGACTGAGAAGGAGGGCAGCTTGAGAAGGAAGTCCTGTCTCTATGGCGAGGGCTCACACCTTGTTGGAGACAGTGGTTTCAGTCCACCAAATGACAGAGGTGTTCTCTAGGTTCCTGAAGCTGGAGCTCAACCTCAAAGTTCTAAGCACCAAGTGGGTCGGATGCATTAGGAGCTGGGGTGCTCCTTTGAGCCCAGGCCTAGAATAGAAAGTGGCAAGAGGCCACTGCAGGACGTGAGATCTTGATATCTGCAATCTGGACTCGGGGCTGGGCAGTGCACCGTCAGACATCCGCTCACACATGCAGCACACTGGACCACACAGAAAAGCAAAGTGCAGCACCCCAAGTGGAAGAGCTGCTCCTTGCTGCAGCAGCATGCTCCTTAATATGACAAAGGTTAACCCCATGACTGCAACAGAAAACTGCTTTGAGACCAGTTCAGTGTCCTGGAGCAAACACCAAAAGTAACGTGGAACTGGAAGTCAATAAAGTTAGTCACTGACCCTGGACTCAAAGGAAAACAAAATTCTCCACTACACTGATGTCCATAACACCGAACATTGTGCATATTGATGAACTGTAAAGCCAAACAAGCTGAGGCTGGAGCTCACTTCCCTAGCACACCAAAGGCCTGGGTTTAACATCACAGAAACACAGTTGCACAAGAAATCCTAGCCCGGTGTGGGAGCTCACACCTGGAATCCTGGTACTCAGGAGACTGGGAGAATTGCCATGATTTTAAGGACATTGTGACCTTATTCTAGGCCAACCTGGGCTACTTTGAAGTAAGACCTTATTTTAAAAATTTTAAAAAGAAAGAAGGGGATAGAGATGTGGCTCAATTGGTAGAATCCTTTCCTAGAATTTCATGAAGCCCTAGATTTGAGCTCAAGCATAGTGGTACGTGCCTATAATCCCAGTACTGGGGAGGTAGAAAATCAGGAGGCTCAAAGGCTGAAGGTGTCTTTTGTCTTCCATAGAGAACCAAGACCAGTCTGGATTATGGAAGGGAAGGGAAAGGAAGGAAAGGAAAGAGAAGGGAAGAAAGGAAGGGATGGGAAGGGAACAGAAGAAGGGAAGGGAAAGACAAAGGGAAGGAGCAAACAACAACAACAAAACCTACCTTGTTCTTTATTGCCAGAAATCCTTTGATAACGTGCTTTCAATATACAAAGAAGTGGCCACATTGCACTAAAGTATTTTTCAGTCTACCCTTCAGATGTCTAGTATAACTGGGTAGTTCTGATTACTGAAGAAACTAGTTAGATGTGTACTAGGACATGACCTAAGAAGTGTTTGCACGCATTGGTTTCCATGTGTGGGAAGGGTTGAAGCATTTGTTACCTAATAATGACTTCAGTGTCCTGGAGTATTCAGCGTGAACATCTGTTCACATTCCATATCCACATTAATCACTTGCACAGTCCTGTCCCCTCTCTAAGAAAAGGTGAGAGGGTAAATCAAGACTTGTCTAATCAGGATTTGATTCGTTGTGGACATGTTGTAGTTTAGGTGGTGTCTTACCTGTTATTTGAGAAACACTAGTGATTCAAAGCACTCATGACCTGTAATAAAGTTTACTCTTTTTACCAATAAATTTCATCCTCATATCAATATGATGGTGAACCTATAGAATACGATCGAAATACAGTTTCTCTGAAGGCCAGTTTAAATTATTGTCCCAAACATTGATACTCATGTATTTTTCATTCTTATTAGAAATTAGGAAATGAAATAACCCTGAGAAGTTCTTTTCTAAGAATATACACCTACTACCTGGAAAATCTGAGAGTCAGACTTTTTACTAGACTAGGGAGAAATACGTTTACTTGGAGTCCCTCTTACGAATAAGAGCTGTATATACATTAATAGTCATGCCGGTGTCAAGAAAGGCACGGCTTTGATGGAACACGCAGCCCTGAATGCTGTATCTGCCCGACGTGCAGTTGCCTGCTGCACAGATGTCAATATTTGGGAGTCTTTCATTGGACCATCTGTTCTTCAAGGGTATTTGTGATGCGAGAGTCCTCTCTGCAATGTGCCATTTGCTGTCCTTTGTGTTTTTGCTACATTTCACAGTCCACATGCTGTGGAGCTAAAAAGCCACAGGACTCATGAGAGAGGGATGGCTTGAAGTGTGCATAACACCAAACGCGCTCGTTAACTAATTAGAAAACTGCAGGAAATAAATGCAATTAATATTGCCTCCTCACACCGAAGTCCACGATGCTGGGTATAAGATGGTAGAAAAGAAGTCAGCATGGTTGACACCCAGTAATGTTACCTTACCTGTGCGAGGAATTTAGATGCCAGTACGAGACTGAAAGATGGGAACAGCAGAGGGAGCAAAGCTGCAGACTCTACTGACAAGGTTGCATAGATCCTGGTTTTATTCAATCAAAATGAAAGCTCTGCTGCTTCATAATGGCTCACACCAGTGCTAAGTCCGCCGAAGCAAAGCTGGAAAACCCAGCTGCCTCCACATCTGTTTTGCATGAGCCCTCAATCATCAGCTGACACTTCTGCCATAGGAGTGGATGTCTGGGTAGGATATGACTCTGCGACTTTCTAAACTATCACTCTGGAAGACATCGAAACAAAATTCACGCATGTTATGTCCTGTGCCCAGAAATTATAGACTTGTCTGGATGGTGTTAAGGATTTGACCTATTGAGTATGCTCACACCTGCTTCTTACATTCAACTTGTTAATCCTTTGTTCAGAAAATGAGACATTGTGAAATATGTGAACGGGCTGCTATGACTTAAATCCTAAGTGTTTAGGCTCTTAATCTGACTGAAGCTAAAATAACACTGGCGGAATTGGTGGTTTGGATTCTATTGTATCCATTATGCTTTAGAAGCCTTAACTGCTCCTGTTGGCATCGACAACTCAGAGTGTCTGCTTGAGCTCCAGGGATGAGCAACCGGGTTAATTACTTACTCCGAAATATTTTTTTTTTCAGTTTGATTTTTGAGACAGGAACTTGCATAACGCCAGCCAACCTCAGACTTGCTATATATCCAAAGCCAGAAATGGCCTTGAATTTCTGATCCTCTTGTCTCTACAGTCTCTCCATCCTGAGTTCTGAGATCATAGCTGTACACCGCCCATGCCCTGATGAATTGTTTTGTAAATTATTTTCTCACAATTACACACACACACACACACACACACACACACACACACACACTGTATTTTGATAACATTCCCCGTTCTCTTCTCAATCCTTTCCCTTCCTTTCTGCCATGACTCCCTCTTCCTTTCATGTCATGTACGTGTGTTCATGGACCACTGCATTTAGTTCAGGCTGCTACAAGATACTAGGTGGCTTTATTCACTTGAATAAGGACACAAGGACAACTTCTCAGTAGCTACACCATTGTGAACTATCATTTCTCCTTTGTTCGTTTTCAGGCATACCCTGGCACAGGACATTATGCCCTCTGCAGGTCTGTATAGCAGATGGTACCCTGTCTCTTTAACTCTCTCTCTCTATCTCTCCCTTTCTCCACACTACCCTCCTAATACCCTCTTCCTAAATAAAACTCCATACTCAAGCTCTCTTTGCATGATGTATTCTGTTTCCCACCCGTGTTCCTCACTTGCCATGGAACCCACCAAAATCTCTCTCGTGCCATATCTTACACCCTTCCCTTTTTATACGAAAGAATCACTGAAGAGTCTCTTGAAAGGGTGGTAATAAAATTTAGTCATTCAACTAATAAATCTCATATAGCAGTATGATGAAGAACCACCAGAACATGATCAAGACTGGCTTACACTGATGTCAAACTGGAATCTATAACCAGTACAGGAATCATGCCTAAATATGCAAATCATATGCTGAGTGGAGAAGATGTTATTTACAAGAACACAGGAGAGGCCTTGGCATTTGTATGTTTACTTCACTTGGAGGAATTTAGGCATAAGTCTCCTATAGGCTAGGCCAACAATTTGAATCATATGCAAACCAATACTGTTGTTTTTTTAAAAAAAAATATCAGTCAAATTGTACACAACAGAGACGCTGAGCACTTTGGGAACAGAGAAAGAAGAGAAAGGTCATGATGAAAGAAAACTGCCGGCAGAGATGGGACTCTCCAAAGGCTGTTGTCCCCTGGCTCTGTTCTGCCCTCAGCACAGCCCTTGGAATGGCAACCCCAACCAAACTGCTTACCAGTGTCTCCAGTTCAAACACATAAAATTCTCAACCTAGACTCATCTAGTGACTAATCATCATTTCTGCTCTCTAGCATTTCCAGAGTGATGTTTGAGACTTCCCAAGGATTTGTGCCAGTTGATTGAAGTGTATTTTGTTTAGTTTTGTTTTAAATTGATCTTCTCATGTTTAGGAAACTTGGGACCTTGGGAAAGTGGAAGAGCTGGTTGAACTTGCATTCCCTTACTCAAGTCCCCTGACCCTCTTGGAGGAGTGAGTACCAGTGTTCAACAAAGGTTCAACGTTTATGTGAGGTAGCGTGTCTCTAAAACACCAAGAAACCCACGCATCCCTGTCTACTAGAAAACAAAGAGGCATTATACATAAAACAAAAGATCTAATCCTGTGTTCAGGAAAGAATCTTATGGAATATGTAAAAACTGAGTTTAGTGATCCCTGCATAAATTTCAGGTTACATCAACCATCTACCTTGGAGATTCATAATGTGCACGTTAGCTGCATAGTTTTGCCCCTAATTTAAAATAATTAGTAGTTGCAATACAGATTTTCCAAAGACATTTGACCTATCAGGACTTTACATGATGGACACCTCTTCTTCTTTTCCTTTAATTAGTTGTGTGTGTGTGTGTGTGTGTGTGTGTGTGTGTGTGTGTGCGTGCATATGTACACACCACAGTCCAAGATCAAAATACAACTCTCTGGAGTTCTTTCTCTCCTGCCACCTTGTAGATATGAGAATCTGAATATCACTCAGGTTGTAAGTCCTGCCTAAATTGTTTCTTTGTTATCTGAGCCACCACACAACTTCAAGAATACCTTTTCTACATAATGCAGTTTGGAAAGGGGGTTTATTCTTCCTTTCTTGTAGGGTATCTGTTCCTTGCCATGCCTGTTTTTTTATTGTTGTTTGTTTGTTTGTTTGTTTTAGACCAGTGTAGAGTGTACTCAAAGCTGCTGGAGGGTGTTTTGCATGCACTGCATTGCTGGCTTTAACCCCAGACCTTCTGAAGTAGTAGGTCTGGAGCAGAACAGAATATGCCTCTTTACTGGTGAAGCATATTCTGCCACTCAGCAGCTGAACCAGCCCCCTAAGAAGCCCTTCAACAATCTATACCACCGCTTCTTGCCAGAACGAATGCCTTGGAGTTCTTTTTCCATGAGAAGCTGGGATACTTCTCCAAACAGCTTTATTTAGTAAGTGAGATGAGGATCAGGGTGCATATAATTGCATTTCTAACAAGGCCCAGGTGACCTGCTCTGACACCACGGAGGGCTTGGGCATCCTGAAACAACACAATGAAGCCCTTCCTAACCTGCTGGTGGTGATTAATATCTTTCCCCTTTGTGTCTGCTAAAATCAGAGAATTCACACTTAGACTTCTGAAAGTTAGAGGCTTAGAAAAATACAATCTACATTGGGAATTTCACAAGGTTTCTCCCCCTGTGCTTTTCTTTGCAGAGTTTTATGGCAGTGTGGGGGTGAAGAATGAAAGAGTTGGCAGATTTGCCCGAACCAGAACTCCAAATGCCTGCTATGGTCATGAACCCAAAGAAGAGTTTGAAATTTGGTTCAATCGCAAATGGCATTGTTTCCCCTACCATTTTTAGTACTGTAGCCTCCCAACCTTTTATGACCATCCCTATCCTTAAACTTCATGCATCAGGACATAGGCATCTTCAGTGAAAGGCACAGTGATGAATTCTGCAGGCTGCCAGGTATTTTTCTTGCTCTAAACGTGGTATTTTAGCAGCTCTGACCAGTGCTTTCTTCTTGTACGGGCTATTTTTATGTTAACTTTACATAAATCAGAGACGTTTTGGAAGAGGAGATTTCAACAGAGAAAATGCTCCCCATTAGATTGCCTTGTTGTCAAACCTGTGATGAATTTTCTGGATCAATGACTGATGTGGGAGGATCTAGCTTGCTGTGATTGGTCCCATCCCTGAGCTGGTATACCTGAACTCTATAGAAAAGACTGAGCAAGCCAGGAGAAGCAAGCATTAAGTAGCTTTCCATCATGGCCTCCGGATGGACTGTGATATGAAACCGGACGCTAAAATAAGCTTTCTTCTGCAAGTTGCTTTTGGTCATGGTGTTTTATCACAGGAATAGCTCCCCTAACAAAAGCACTTCTTTGTAAGCTCCCTCGGTGGTCTCCACACTGATTAGCAATTCTTGGTATATCCTATTCAGAATCTAACATCTGAGCAAAGGGGCAGAGAGGACCTGTCGTGGGCTTCTTGATCTTTTAGAGAAAGGTAGTTTTAACTTGGCAAACAAGGAAAGGAACGCCAACTTTGGTCGCCCACGTTGCTGGAAGGTCTTGTGAATGTCTCCTATGCTAACATGAAAAGCACCATGAACCTGTGCTGTATGATACACAGCCACTCAAATTCCCGCAATGACACTGGCTTCTCTTTAAGAACAGGTTGGTTTCTGTTCTGAATTATAATCTTTATCTTTGGTCTTTCCCTGCCTCAATGCTAACAAGCTGATTTCCTCCACTTTCACCTCCAAACTGTTGAAACTTGCTTTTCTCCTGGTAAAATGAAACACTGACCACAGCCTTAGTGTGTGTGTGTGTGTGTGTGTGTGTGTGTGTGTGTGGTGGAGGGCAGGGGAAAGGTAGTGGGGAGGTCCTGGGGGTTGTTTTGTTTTCTTAGCTGTCTTTTGCAAATGAACTGAAGGTTTAACACTTAGGCACTGTTTGAAGATGTAATGCAACAGAGCTCAGAGTTGGGTGTCGGGGAACCCCATGACCTCCCTTCCTCAAGGCCCCTTCAATACAGCTGTTCTGAGAGCTGCAAAGCTAAAACTTTGTTGCCATGGGCTTAAACCCAAACAAACCCATGCCTGTTCTGGTATGTAGATTATGTTCTCCAAGGACAGCCCTGCTCACTTGTTCCATGGCCATCTGTGGGACCTTTGGGTTTGAATCATTGCTGCACCGTGTCCCATTCTAAAGCAGCAGCTTGTTATGTGATATAGTGCCTTGTCACTAACCAGCAAGCTCTGGCACGTTTGAATCAACCCTGTTCCTCCTGCAGTCCCCAGCTATACTGGAGCCTCTGTCCTCGGGGACCTTGCTGTGGGACCACCTTGCAGGCGTTAATACTTTTCCCACTAAACCTGCTTGGATGGAAGCCAGCTTGAATGCTGCATTCAACAGGGTGATGGAGATTCCAGGATGCCGTTTAGTTCTGAGTCTCAGAGTACAAAATTGCTTCTATCTCAAATCTAATGCTTGTCTTTCTTAATTTCCCATGTCTCTCTCTGAGTGCCCACATTCTGGGAGGTGACTGTCCCTTTAGTTTCTTCCAGTGTAATGATATCTGCACCTGTTTCTGAGTTCCATTCACATTCTTGAGGACTCAAAGCAATTTTAAGGCCTAAAAGATTTTCTAGAAAATGGTAAAGAGGAATTGCATCTAATTCCTATAGCATGTTAAAGACATGGAGAACACATGTACACTTCTGAATCCCAGCATAATTAGCAAGTTTAACACAGTTCATTTTCGCCAGAACTCTCTTCCGCATTTGCCCACAGGTACTTGTTTGCCATAGTTAGGGAACCAGAGTGGCATTGTTTCCCAGGTGGCTGAGAGAAGAGTGTTCTATGTCCTGCAGTCACTTTAAGACACAGTGTATAATTGTTCCTCTAGAGAAATCTCCAAGCCCTGCGATCCTGTAAGAACTGCATTGATCCTGCATGAGCAACATCTGGTAATGGAACCTCCCCAATTGATTTCACACTCAAGAGCATGTAGGAGAGGGCCTCATTTGCATAAAGTCCCCAGTTCATATCCCAGAATGCATTTCGGCAAGAGGCAGAGAAGGACCGTGATCCATCCAGACGGCTTCGGTCAACCTGTCACAAGCTCCTCTGCTAAACAACTGAATTTTGAGCAGTAAAACAACCATGCTCCACTTCAATCACTCTGAACGCAGCAGCAGACAGCAGTCCTCTCTGAGTTCCTGCAGCTAGCATTCTGATGGAAAGAACACGAAAAACACCCAAATCCTGGCCATTCTACCATTTTTGGGGTATGTACCCAAAGGATGCTCAATCATCCAAGAACATGTGCTCAACTATAGCAGCATTGTTTGTCATAGTCAGAACCTGGAAACCACCTAATTGCTAAAAGGCCCTTGACCAAAGAATGGATAAAGAAAATTTGGTACATTTACATAATGAAGCACCACATAGCAAAAAAACAAAACAATAAAACCCCGACATCTTGAAATTTGTGGGCAAATGGATGAATCTAGAAAACATCATATTGAGTGAGGTAACCCAAACCCAGAAAGACAAATACAATAAATAATCACTCATAAGTGGCTTTTAGACAAAACACAAAGAAAAACCAGCCTACAATTCACAATCACAGAGAACCTAGACAACAAAGAGGACCCTAAGAAAGGCATACCTGGATCTAATATACATGGTAAGTAAAAAC